>NC_139347.1:52692988-52717988 GCF_055883805.1 Amblyomma maculatum | reverse complement strand
TGAAAAACGAGAAAAGAGACACTGCACTGCGCCTCTGGCGGAGAGATATGTTTCCGGCGACCTCCGAATCCGAGGAGAAATTGCTATCTCCGAGCACGCACTTCATTAGACAGGAGTAGTTTCCCTAATGAAACATCATGTGGTTGAAATTGAAAATGGAAGCCTCGCCTGCTGGCTGGCATGCTAATCAAATGAAGAGAGACGAATGTTTCATGATCTCGTTAATTTTAAGAGACCATCCAAAACGTCTCGCTTCGTTGTGTGCCTCGCCACTGCGGCTGAAAGAGTAGTGACGGAGCTCGTTCTTGAATTACGTTCATGGCGACAGACAGTACCCTATAAAACCGTAATGGACCACAACCCGCTGCTTCAGTATCTTCTCTTTCAATTTTTCGTATATAGTTCTTATTGTAAGAGCGACGCCTCGCAGCTGTCTGCAATCACTCTACTTGTAATGTTTGATAATCATGTCGCGATATCCATGTCATGTCTTCCTGATGTGGCTTGGACGTAACGGTAGGATAGGTACGAAGATAAAGACGTCATAAAAATGAGGAAGACAGAAAATCAGGTGGAAAGCTGTGCTTAAGAAAGTAGCTTGGATATCGTGGCATATTTGCTTACGTCAGAAGCTACTAAAGTATTTTGGGAGAGACGATACCTTTGAAGTGGACGACGCTTTCATCTTTCAACAGATAGATTTGGACAGGTGGCCCAAAAGCCGGGTTAAAAGTGATGAGGGCCCGGTTAAAAAAAAAAAAATTAAGAGGGTGCCTATAACCCCCTCCCCCTCCCCACAAACACACTCTACCCTATATACCGCCGCTTGTCGTGTTCGAGACTTGGCGCGTTTTAAAATTTCTTACACAATACACACGCCATATATTTACTCGAAGAATCTGCGGACTGATTATGAACACCGCTCGAGCATATACGTTCCGGCACAACACGCGGACAGACTGGCATCTAGGCTGAGCTGTTCTCGGAAATGACAGGACACATAACATCTCCCTCGGTAATCACACGCGCATTCCAGCAAAAAAAAAAAAAAAAAAAAAAAAAAAAAAAAAAAAAAAAAGATAAATAAATAAAAAATAAAAAATAAAAAATAAAAAAATAAAATTCGAGTGATTATTTACTTGCCAGCTGCGTGTGAGCGCTGACGAAGTATAGCGATGGAACGTGTTCATAAGTTGTTCGCAAATCCGTACCGTAAATACGCTACCAATCCTCTAATAGTTTTGTGAATTCATACACACAGACGAATTCAAGCTTGCCGAAAGCAGTGTTTCTACAGAAACAGCTATATCCAGCAAATAATGTTTATTTTCCAAACACGTGTCGTAATGCAGGGAGCTAAATCTTTTCGAAATAGTTTCACCTATAGCAAATGACAGAAAATTAAAGTTTCAACGCATGTATATTTACATTTATACAGATTGTCCGGATTCGCAAATAGAGCCTATATAAATCTTGCGCATAATTTCCACCTTTGAAACAGAAGGAAGGACTTTATATGTAGCACGATTTCTGCATTCAATTTACTGAATATATGTAAATTTGCAAGATTTGTAAGCAGCTAGTTTCATAAGAAGCCACCGGCGCCGTAGGCAAAGGTCGGGAAAAATAGGGTGGACAGTTAAGCTCCGCCTTTAGGTGTACTATGGAATAGCGTTAATGGCCCCCATATTTTCCGGCCCTCCATGTGGTTCGTCGTTCGCGTACATCCACTTTCCTTTACAATAGAGTTAATTATTAATATAAACAGCGCGAACACGAAGACAAAGGACAAGATAAAAGAAAGCCACAGTACATTATATAGTTATATAGTAAGTTATATAGGACAAACAGGACGATGTATTAATAAGATACTACAGGAACACCGGAACAACTTGGAAAGTGGAAAGGACAAAACGTTTCTGGTATCACATTGCCATTCATGTGAAATAATGAAGAAGGAGAAGAAGAAGTGCACTCCTAAGTTTGACAAGGTTAGGATTTTGTATCGCCACAAAGAGAAGATGACGAGAGAGATAGTGGAATCATATTTTATTTCAACGGACAATAAGTGTGTCAGCAAGACTTCTCTTGCTCTTTCAAGCAAAGAGGTGTCTTTTTTGAGTGATTTTGTGTGCAGCAGGTGAACCCAGGGGTTGTTTCGCGTGACTGTTTCGTTTTCTTCATGTCTGTTTTTTCTGGGCCTTGTAGTAAAGGGCTTAGGCATAGTTGTGAGTCAGCGCTTGTACTGTGGCTTTCTTTTATCTTGTCCTTTGTCTTCGTGTTCGCGCTGTTTATATTAATAATGAATAAGTACCAACTCGCCCAACAAAGTATCTTGGTAAACAATAGAGTTGGCACTTAAACCGTGCCATCAGACCTACTCTTAAGGCGAAGCTTAGGCGCCCTCCTAATTTTTTACAGAAACATAACATGTTTACACAGTGAAGAAAATAGGTTTACATATTTCACAGAAATCCAATTTTTGAATGGGGCTTGTATTCGTATACATTTGTTCCGCTTTTAATCAAGTAAATAAAGGTATTTGCGCAGAATTTTCGACCCTTTTGCTTTGAGAGCTAACGCTGACCAACCTGAGAATCACCGTCTACACTCACAGTAGCGGCAAATAACTGAGGTGGCTATCAGATATGAGCAGTCGTAATCCCTAACTAATAATTTACTACCTTTGTCTATGTTTTCGCTGCTTAAGCTCAGATTAATCAAACACACAACTGTCTCAACAGCAGTAATGACAGAGGTCAGTCGGTTGAACAGCTGGCGCTAGCTTACGCGACAACTGAAAGCCAGATAGAACCCATTGATTTCACTTGACCACTAGCTGAAGCCCGCCTACTTCCAGCTGGTAAGCATCTGGAACCAGCTAATGCCGGTTGAATGCTAGCTGGAACCAGCTGAAAGCAACTGAAACCGGTTAGAACCAGATACAATAATTTGTATGCTTTGTTTTTTCATTTTGGGCAACTAGAAAGCTTTGTACATTGACGAAAATGAGGACTTTGGGATTAAGTGTACGATGCGGTGAACAGCTTTTGAAGCAATCAGCATTGCAAGACATAAGCTCTCATTCAATCACGGAAAATCAGGAACACGATTATTTGACTATTTACCGTACAAAACCTTGAAATTCGCCTTTCTTTTTTTTCAGCTCTCGGGAGGCCCCTGGGAACGCAGGGTCCGGTTCATTTGAACCCTTTGAATCCTGTATAATCGGGGCCTGGTTACTTTAATAAGCTTCGCTACAGCGTCATCTAATAAGACTGAGTAAACAAGCGAATAGAAAGAAGTTATAACACACGAGGTGACACGCTTTTTATGCAGTGAAGTCGTTCCTCGCCTACCCACCGTTCTTTTCACAACCTCTATTCACACCTGTAAGCAGGCTGCGTAGCTTCAAACGCACCTGGTAATTGCTGCAAAATGTGCCCTCACTTCATTAGCAATAGTTGTTTGCAGCTAGTTAGCGCCTACGAAAATGTCTTCTTTCATGGCCATTTTGTGAGTTTTTAGGGAATAAATACGTAAATATGAAACATCGACGACATAGCAACATTTTATGACAAGGCGCCACGATACCTACAGTAGGTATTCACTGACGTGCCGTGCGCGGTGCATTGTGAGTAATTGTGGCGCTGTCGGTCATCTTTGTACCCACCGAAAGAGCAGAACGCACAAGGGCTGTCATGCGGTTGCACAAGCTGTGGCATCCGCAGCTATGGTTTATGGAGCTGTCGTAAGCTGTAATAGCTATACACAGAGCAAGCGACAGAAGCTTGAGAGCTGCGCGAATGACCTAGGCTTCTTTAAGGTTTAGAAAGTACACACTAACGACTGCGGCCGGACGAAACAACTATCTGATATATGTCACGTATGGCTGGCACTTCTCAACCGCGCGTATATCGCGGAAGATGGGAAATCTATGTCAATAATGAGCTGGGCTGGAATCTTTCGGATGTGACCTGGCAGCCAGCTGTTTCCACCATCCTGGCACGACTGTTCTTCACGCACTCGCAAGCCGCATTCCAGGTAATAGAGCAGCACGGCAAACTGACAACATATTTCACCGTTTCCAGCTATGTGCAGTGCGCCGCAAGCACCTCCTCGTCGTGTATTGTGGCAATACAAGCATCCAAAAGAGGGCTCGACAAAATATTGGTTTGGCGTACTTGCCTCACTTCATTAAAAGTCGGATGTTCGCATCGTGTGTCAGCTGCGAAACAAAGTAGGCTACGGTCTTAGCAATGACACCTGTGGCGACATTTTATTCTGTTTAAGGAAACAAGAACTTACAGATTCGGCAAAGGAGCACAGGCGGGCGGAGTTGTTTTGCAGAAGGTTTGAAAGTATTTAGGAACTTATTTATCAATAATCACAAGCGAGATTTAGTTTGGACAAACTGCACTATATTTATAGGGTTTTGTTCGTGCATCGCAAAAGATCATTTCGAGCCCGAAACACGTTGAGGTGGCGCCACCAGTACCATCGCTGTGGCAGAGGCTTCCTTTGATTCTTTGCCGCCACAGACGATGCAAACATCCGACTTCTTCTAATCGAATCAGACATATACCCAAACTAGATTGGCATAAAGAATTAAAATGCCATTTCTGTGCGAAATTAGAGCTACAAAGATTCAGCAGCTTAGCTTTGTGGTTTCAAGCATTCTACGGCACACATGCAATTGTGCAACGCGCGGGTTCGTCTGCTTCAGCCACGGATCTTTACACAAGCCGCTTGTAATGAGTTGTGTCCTTCGAGTTATCTACCGGCTTTCAATTGGTTTCTTGTGATGAAGCCAGCCCGGAGTATACAAAGAACTCACGCATGTCGCACATACTCATGGGCAGCCACAACTCGACGCTTATCACGCACATCGACTACAAAATGGGTCGGTGCCAATCAGTTCTTTTTTTTTTTTTTATGTACCGCTCTCCGTCCACATCACGCAGACTTAGCATGTAGCTTGAAGTGTCACTTATGATGCTGATTTAGTTTTCATTGCATCAGTGCCGGCATGAGGTAGAGTGACAGAAAGAAACGGACGCACAAGAGCAGCTAGGCCGCGGACCGTACTAGTCAGAACAGGACGCAAAGATGGCGTACGCTGCGGACTGACGTCAGCTTTGAAGTCACGTGAAGAAGAGTACAATTCTGGCTACCGGGCTTGTCACCATTACGTGACAATATTGCTGCTGGAGAAAGAAAACGGCAAAGGAAGTGGCAAGTTCGTGCCAAGATAGCTATCCCTGATAAAGATCATCTCTCTGCTTCATCCGCCCACCCTCCCCCGTTCTTCTCCCGCTCTTTTGAGATGGGGTTGTGGGAGAAACATGACGACACGGGCAGCGGTGCTTGCGCTAGGCCCATCAGCCATTAAATTGATGTCATGACCATATCCAGAGTCGTGGTATTATTGTCCTTGTCACTCAAATCCATAATATCCTCGCATGCTGGGCGCAAGTACAAATTATGTTTTTTTAACGTAATAAAACTACATCAGTATTATGTGAGTGAGTGTAAACCCAACTTATAACAGTGTTTATTTTCTTGGCATTCAAATTTAATATAGCTGACGAGGGGAGTAAGAGCCGTGGCCTTTTACTCAAGTTCGCACTGTTGAAGCATGTCAGCCACTGTGCTCTTTGCTCTTTGGTAACGTTATTTTGCTCCGCAAACACAAAATCAACGTCATCGACGTCATCTGTTTTCTGTTTATGAGATGAATGCTGTGCATATACATCCCTGGGCTAAGAAAAGTCTGAACTAACCAGAAGTTTTCAGGGTTTTACAGTTTTGTTTTTGTTGCAAGTGGTGAAGAAAATCGGGCCTTTCTGCGAGTCCAAGAACCATTGGGAAGGAACTTACGTTTAAAGCCAATATAGCTTCGCGTGAACAGAAAAAAGAAATTGCATCCCTGGCTTTCCTGTTCGCCTAAATAAGCGCCGAAGTGACACTGGTAGCTGCAGGGTACGCGACCACCCGTCCCCATGAGGGCAAAACTCCGGCGTTGCATTTTCAGCAGTTGTATTCGAGGGGTGTTGAGGTTTCATATCCGAAGAGTATTCGTTGTATAACACTCTGCAGTGACAGTCAACAACACCATACGGTGGGGACTAATTTGATATGCATATATGTTGATGCATGACCCTTCCTTTTCCGGCTGTGACGCTACGTTCGAACACTACTATCCAGACTATGTAAACAGGCCATTTGCTCCACAGTAGTAGTAGTGAACAAAGTTATTTGCGCACTAAAACAACGAAGTGAACTCCGATAATTCCACGCCTTTTGTTTTTGTTTTGCTAGAAGGAAATTACCGCATCAAAAACATAAGTTATCTTCTCATGCTCTTCGATTGCCTCTGGGTGTTTGGAGAAAGGTCTTCAGGTCCATGGCGTAGAATAAAGCAAATATGAAACGCTGAGACCCTCGGGACCAGCGCGTGGTTAATGGCGATTGAGAAAGCTCAGTGACTGTTGGCTCTTGCGTCGTTTGCTTTTGGGCTTACGTGTACCTACAACACGAGGGAGGACCTCATTCAGGGTCTGTTTGTGTAAGGTGCTGTGTGGGGCGAAGGGACGACCGCTGCGGTCTGAACTTCCGTATTTGCTTTTCACTCGCACTCTCGCTATATAGAGCCCGAAAACTATATTTTTTCGATGCTATTTTATTCATCTTTGTTTGGTATGAACCGAAACGTTCCGCGTTCACCGACTGACTTATCAGAATATTATCCAGGTTTATCCATGAGTGGGCGCACTCGACATGCTCATTAATTTGTCATATGATACAAGTGGACCTACCTATGGCGTCGTCGCTACGCTACAGCGATTGGAGAAGCAACGCTTCGCCAATCTCCCTTTTAGATAACAACATCAGTCTCAATCAAACTTGAGTTGGGAACCACCAGATTAATATTAGAGGTCATTTTGCTGTTCAGTGTTCTGGTATTGGAGATGACGCAGCGTACAACGAAAAAAAAATGATGGTAACATTAGTAGTATTGGCTAGGATAAAAGCGCTCGTAAAGGATATCCCATTTGAATTCAGGAGGAAATAGGCGTGGACAGTTTACGTAATGCGGGCAACAGAAAACCGACCGAGTGGACGGAATGGGAATGTCAGCGTAATAGTCGGCGCCGAAAATCAGCTGCGCGAGTGAAGTAATGAAGTCTCAAGTTGGTGGACATAAAGTTATCGTAAGTGGCGTAGGGTATGAATAATTTTATGTTAATCGTACAAATAATAGCTATGGTTGAATAATAGATTGGAAATGATTAAATGGGCACATGAGTCACTTTAGGAACAGAATGTGTTAACATTAAAATCAATGTTGCTGCTGTAAGCTTTCTTTCATTACAGCTCAATATGAAGAAGGTTGTGGGTCCTACCTAGAGCCACCGCTTTTGACGCCTGTAAATTTAGTCGTCATATAAGCTTGTGACGTCACATACCTCGGCTATCAGTAAGCTCTCTACTGTTCCAGCTGGTGGAGCTCCGGCCAATACGTCCATGTTACGTGGTCGCATGTCACGCGACCTGCCTGTCAGTCATTGTTCGGTCATGTCATGTATCTGCCAGAGCACCTGTCATCGAGAGAATTATCCACCTGCATGCCGGCAATTTACTTTAAATCTAGCCACATTCAAGCTGCGTAGGTAGTAGCAGGGTTATATTCAATTCATTTTAAATCATCTCAGTTATTGACTAAATTGCTTGTGGCAGGTGACAGTTGGCAGGTGGTTTTGTGACACCCCGCTTTGAGGGACGCAGCGTGTTTCCCCCGAAGGGCCTCCTAATAGCTCGAAACAATCAAGTATTCTTTTAGCGCGTGCATATTGCAAAGAAAGACAGAGTAACTGTCGGAAACAAATTGTAGGTATCGTCAGAGATGCTGTTTTTAGAAGTGCTCCAAAAAGCAGTTCTTTTTCTGAGGGCACCATCGCAATCGGCATTCGTAAAGTGTGAAGCCATTATGAAATAACTGTTGTGAGACTAAAAATGCATGGTAAAGGCGCAGAGCACGTTTTTTCGCGGGAAACTGCCACGGCAACATTGGTCGGGACGATTGTGACTCGTCGCTTACGATATTGCTACAATCGCCCATGACGAGTACAGATCGCGGTTGGCGGCTAAAGAATAAACGGAGCCAAGCGATAGTGGGCTAGTGGAAGGCTGACGCCCCATTTATCTCCAAATGGGATCTAAGTCTATTACGCTTTATTTAATAATTGACTCAATAAATTTCTGCAGGTGGTTTTGGGATGCAACTTTTTTGCGGTTGACGTCATTGCTTGAAGGGCGTCGCTTTTCCCTTCAATGGTTTCTCATTAATAGATTGTTCCTGCCCATGCCACCAGGCTAGGAGGACAATAGGAATAGGGGCATAGACAAGGTTGGCGAGAGGAGGGGGGGGGGGGGAGGGGGTATGATGCTCCAGCCCCCTACGAAATTTCTACGTACTGTCATGCACCACACGCAAAATAACAATCGGCACCAGAAATCACGGACACTTGCGTGTGAGCGACGCGTACTCATTCACGTTTTGCATTTTGTAAATAATCTACAAAGCTCCCCCTGTCCTTTCTTGCTATCGCTCCCCTCTGCATTTCTCCTCGCTATCCTCTCCCTTATCCCATTTCTTTGCCGCCGGTGGCAGCTCGAGTACTTCGGATTTTAGTTAGCAGAGCTCGCGGCCGGAAGCAATCTTTTCATCCCATTTTGATTATTACTTCAATAAACCACCACCACCACCATCATCAAATCAATCTGGACTATGTACCCAAAGTCTTTTTGAAGGTAAAAAAGAGGTTTCGGCGCGAGTACAAACGCGAAAGGTGCAAAGCCACTGAGTAGGAAATGTGCTTGTTTTGCGGTTGATGCGATCGAGCTAGTGATGATGGGAGGCGGACATTGTTTGGTTTATATGGTTTAACGGCTCAATGTAACTAAGGCTATGGGGGCGCCGCGGTGAAGGGCTCCGGAAGTATTGAACACCTGTGGTTTTAAACTGCACTGATTAGAAGAGTGCAAGGTCGCCTTGCTTTTCGCCTGCACCGAAAAGCTGGCCGGGATTGGATCCCGCGTCCTCCGGTTCATCAATCGTGCACAGCAACCACTGAGCCACCGCGGCAAAGGAATGGTGGTACTATGGCATATGCTTCACTGAGACCAGTGTAGCCCACGCATATGCAGACATAGTGCATTACTACATCATTTCTACCCTACATAATACCGGGACACACGTTCATACTGCTCAAAGTTCCCATCTTTATAGCACGTAAAGGGCGTCTTCCAATATCGCACGGACATTTCTCTTGTCCTCTACTTCTAACCAGAGACCTGGGAAGATGTGGTTCTCACCTTGCAACTGGTTACCAAAGTCGCATATTTGAATGAGCATGGGAAGCAACATTCAGCAATAGGGCCCCGGATTAAGGGCCGCACCCGTCTCCAGGTCCTTTATCTGTGCGCAAATGTTTTCGCCGCCACCGGTCAGCAGCGTTGCACAGTGGTGACGATCATCAGAGGCCCTGCCATGTTCGTCTTCCTTGAATTCATCCAAGATAGCTTCGTCGCGTAATTTACGCGCTTGCTACGCGCTGTTTTTCCACGTTTCCTTTCTTGCACTTGCCCCTTCGCGCGTGACAAGAGCAGCCTCCGAGCCACACAGCATAGATCCGTTGGGAAGACAGACTTGTGGCCCTATGGGTATCAACCAGGAAGAGACAAGGAGTCGCCGTAGATGAGGTAATGGGGATATCTACGTCGCTAGAGAGGAAAGGGAATCAGTTGAGCGCTTATACAAAAGCGGACCGTGCAACCTATTAAAACTGAAATGTGAACTTACCTTCCTGCGCAAGAAAAAAAAAAAAAAAGAAGAGAGAAATAGATCCCAGCATTTTCTTTTTCTGCCTCAGCTTCTTTGTCGTTTTATCTGGCAGAGTGGAAAAGGGAGATAACATTTGCGCTTAGACAAGTTCTACGTCGGAGCATAGACCACGAGAGGGCACTACGAGAAAGGAAGGCAGTATTAAGTGCTGTTTCGAAAACCGGGTTAGACGTCTGCACAAGAAGTACAGTTGGGACAACCGAATCCCGGCCTCGGCGGCAGCTTTTCGATGGAGGCGAAAAGCAAGGCGCCCGTGTGCTGTGCGATGTCAGTGCACGTTAAAGAACCCCAGGTGGTCGAAATTTCCGGAGTCCTCCACTACGGCGTCTCTCATAGCCTGAGTTGCTTTGGGACGTTAAACCCCACAAACCAAACCAACAGGTGGGACAAACAGAACTCTTCTTACGTCAGGACCAGGTACGCTTTTTTACATTCAACGCTCCCGGCACCACTTTATTTGAAGGTGCACACGTGTTTGCCTCTGTCTCGGAGCCAAGAGTTTCGAGATACGAAAGCTCCATGCGCCTCTTTCAACTCGCCGTGAAAATTTGTGTAACAACCACTGCTCGGCAAGGTTTAAACTTCGAAAAGAAGCCTACAGACAGATGGCCTCCACTGAGAGCGGGCTTCGAAGTGGCCCGGCTCAGAAGCCATACCGGAGGAGAGCTCTGCTGTCGACAAAATAAAGTGAAAGCCCATCCTGTACCGCCTCCCCCTTCCACCACATCACACCCAGCAGAAATATAGCTTGGCAGCGCGGTTCCGGCACAGTATGATTTCGCCACTGTTGTCGGCGTGAATAATTAAGCTGAGCTCGCAAAAGCGAGAACGATGGCTGGTGTTCGAGAGTGGCGATGTTTCACACCGTCACGAGGGGTCAGTGCGGTAACCACAATGGATACTCTATGAATAAGTCACTCGGCTGCATAATGGATGAACATCTTCCTCCTCGCCATGCGCGCCTTGTGATGCCTTCTCGCCGCAGTGCGCGCAGGCAGCGCCCTCTCGGGCAACGCGTGCGAAGCTGGAGGTGCTCGTTGTCCTGAAGCGGCAACATTTGAGCAGATTCAAAGATACTCGGAAGTTCGCACGAACCCGGAGGCGAGACAAACGTAGGGCAGTTTGGTTTAGTGAATTTTGGGCTAGTGGCCGTCGTCACTCGACAGGCGGATGTATCAGCTTGGAGGGAACAGAGGCTTGTGGGAAAGATACGACGTGAGGTACCACCGCCCATACAAGTCGACCGAGGAAAGATATTTATATGAGCTCGGCTTCGTTCTGACATTATCACATAAAATCTTATGACGCCAACTTGTCGGTATAACCTGACCTACTATTTGTCTACAGTTTGTCTTTACTATAGCAGTCCGGTTTGTGATACTGACATTTAGTGTTCAACGAGCATAGGTCCGCCTTTTCAATAACGCCGCAGGCGCTACAAAAACTTTGATTCCTGACACGTTCAACATCGCAGCCCGCTTTGCTCCGTGACGTATAACGCGCGAGGTGTGCAAGCAGGATAGTGCAGACTATTTGAGTATAATCTAAATTGGTTTCCATAATGACGTTTCTAGAGCGAGTTGATGTTGGGGGATAGCCGAATTTATGTTTAAATTAACTTCAAATATGCAAGTTTGAGCCCGACCGCGGTGGCCGGGTTTCGACAGAGGCGAAACGCAAATGGAATTCGTGGGTTGTGCGATGACAGTGCACGTTAAAGATTCCCTTGTGGTAGAAATTATTGCTCAGCTCGCCGCTATGGTCTCTTTTTCTTCTCTCTCATCTTTTTCTCTTCCCTGACGATATGGCTGAACTGTCCATTGAGAAGTTAGGCGATACTGCGAGTTTGCTTTCCTAGAAAGAAACATTTTATATGGTACGTGTAAGGGGCCGCGATCGTCACTGCACAGCAGGCCGGCTGCGGCTTTAGGAAAAGTCGTGATAAGAGAGTGATGAGCTCAAGTGCTGTTTAGCGTGCGAGTTCATAGGGCTGCGATTGGAGTGAGCCAGTCTGTTATAGAAGTGTAGCCACCTCTCTTTTTGTTTGTGAATACTTTTCTGAAATGTTTTCTGGATTCTGCTTATAAATAGTTTTCGTCCAGTGCTTCGAGTTCAACTACACTTCACCCACTATGTCGGCGGACACCTCGACGAGTTGAGTTGCAGAAGAACAGAAGGAAAGAGAATGAACCTGATTTTACTTCAAGGTTGAAAAGCTCTATCCAGAATTTTTACCGCGTAAGTTCTGCGCCAATGACTCTGTGGAATTCTTGGCAGGGGCAGTAGATTTTTCTTTGAAGCCAAAAACAGAATCTGTAAGCATGGCTACGAAGCTGAAGAAAAAGGAAAGGAATACGAAAGAGCACGTGCACATTCGCCATCAAACAGAAGAAGAAGCGGAAATCTCGACAACCACCAGCCATGGCTAGCGTCGCCCTAGCCGTCTTGTTTGCAGTTCTGTTGCCTCAGGCAACTCTGGCAGTCATGAACGTGATTCCGCCTCACCGCCTGGTTCACCTAGACCTGAAAGGTGCACCACCTAAGGCGTCCTATTTGATCAGGCTCATTCCCACTCTCAAGAGGCTGGGCGCCACGGGGCTGCTGGTCGAATACGAGGACAGCTTCCCATTCGTCGGGGAGCCTCTGCACGCCTTGGCGTCGCCGAGGGCCTACACACGCCACGATCTGCGCACCATCCTGGACGTTGCGCGAGACAACGGCCTCACCGTCGTGCCCCTGATCAACACCTTCGACAAGCTGGAGTACATACTCAAGCACCCACAGTTCGCAAAGTACCGAGAGATCCCCACTGATCCCAGCACGGTGTGCCCTTCCAACCCCGCTGGAGTGAGGCTCATCCAAGACATCCTGGACCAGATCCTGCACTTTCACCACACCAGTGAGCTGTTCTACGTGCACATTGGCTGCGGGGACGTTGCAGCACTGGGGTTGTGCGACCGATGCACTGCTAGGCGGTTCGACTCGGCCGAACCAGACTCGTCCAGATCCAGCAGGCGATTCGGCCTCTATGACAAGTATCTGCTGTACATGTCGTACATCCAGCTCATCACCGACTACCTCAAGAAGCAGCACGGGGTCAAGACGATCGTCTGGCACGATACACTCGCCAAGATCCCCAACGAGCTGTACCGCGTGCTCCCCGTACATCTTCACGTCGAGGTCATGGTGGCCACGTATCGCACCGACTTGGAATTCAGCAGCTGGCTCAACTTCGCGTCGCGATTCGGAAACTCGCTGTGGATGGCCACGTCCTTCAAAGAGGTCGGCAATGGAACGGCCGTGTACCCACGTCTGAAGGAGCGCATTCAAAGCCACATTAACTGGATCGGCGCCATGAGGGACTGGAGGGAGCACGTCCGTTTCCCGGGCGTCGTGCTCATGGGTCCGCAACGGATCAACCACGATTCGCCCCTTCGCGAGCTTCTACCGGTCAGTTTACCGTCCCTGGCTCTCTGTCTTTCTGTGGTAAGGAAATCCGGTGAACTGCCTACTCTGAAGAACGGCTCTTCTCCGGTTGAAATTCTGCTCGGGTGCAACCGCACGTTTAAAGTGGACGATGACAGCAGCATGCAGGGTATGGGCTGCAGTTTTCCAGGAGCTGCGATCGTCGACGAGCTTGGAAATCTGGAAACGCTGAGACGCCACTTGGATTTGTTACCTCACCTGCCGCGTTGCAAGTCCGAATCCGCAAAGCAGCTTGAATCCATGCCCGCCAGGGAGAACAAAGACTGTGTCAAGGATCTCCACTCGCAGTTTGCCGAACTTTCAGCGCTAAACGTGTCTCTGCGAAGGGCTCTCCAGCAAGTTTACACCAAGGAAATTGTTGATGAATATGCCACGGCTAGGATCAGAGCGGTGATGATGGACATCAAGCAGAAGCAAGATATTCTGGATTCATCCGGTTCACTTGATGCTTTCCGGACAACTTTGGGAGCCAGGTACAAGATGTCAAAGTGGCCACGCAGAACACCAGCTAACCCTGATGAAAGTGGCACCACCCGTGTTCTGAAATAAACAGAACATTGTCAACAAAAACGCGGCATCAGACGGTTCTGTTCGCTCGATTGAGGCACGAAATGAAGTAGCGGCTACGCTCCTAATATTAAGGCGGAGAAATGAGCAGTCATATTTCACGGCGATATATTTCTGCACTCTGCAGTACAGTGCAGTGCAGCGTAGGGGAGACTGTGTGGCTATAGCCCTGTTCAATGTGGCTATAACCATTACACAGAGTGCTTCCCGTAACCGGAGCCAAATATTAAAAACGTCGCAACACCATCGCTGGGTAAAAGCGAAAAAGATTATCAATGTTTTATGTCTTGTGGCGCTCCCTAGGGCATCATTGAATTCCGTTAAATATAATACTATTAGTGACGCGTATTTTTTTAATATTCATTTCAGGGCAAAGTACGCTTCGTTAGACTGTAAAGGGGGTTGAGAAGCAACAGATACAATTTTACTGCATAAGCACTAACTGCCTCGCTAGTCAAAAGCCGTCTTGTCAGAAGATGAAGGCTCGCAGGACAAATACGCTAAAGCGAAACACTTCCGCGAGCGGGTTTCCGTCCCGAGTCACAATACTAGACCACTACGACACTGCCGCGGCAGACTATCACATGCTAAAATACCAATCCCTCGCGCACGTGGTCGTCTTCATCAACTTCCATTCATGCGTACTGAATCCGAAACCGAAGTAGAAAACGTAGTTGTTGCGCACCGTATTCGCACTTGGATTACGCACCTCGCTATCGAAAACCTGTTAAGTCTGGGGGTGAAGCCTCTGAGTAACAGGTGCCACCTTTCGAGGGCTAATTAATGCAAGTCACCTGCCACAGGTAAGAGGTTGCAAAATAGAAGGGAAATCTGCGCTTTCGCCTTGTATTAAGAGAGCTGGGAGAGACTGAAGACTCGGATATAACGAAAAGAGCGATTATAAAAGAACACTTGCTGAATATAAAGAAACTCATCTTAATGTCCTTCGTAGTAGTACTTAAGCGGAGCCAAAAGGCGTATGACTTCCCATTTCTTTCGCACCAATAAAACTGACCCCAATAAATTTATCCCCCAATTGAATTCCGATAACCCATAAACCAAGATTAATGAAGCTACACAAAGTTGAGCAACGTGACTGAGATAGCGCACCTACGCCGCATTTGGTTTAAGGTAGTAAATCAGTTGTTAAGTTTTTTTCTACCATAGTACTGATGTACTTTCAAGGGCACTGTATTGAGTGAGGAGTCGCCGCGTACTTCGATACGATGTGAGCGCACGCTTCGTTCGTTCAAAACGCGTTTTACAGCGCTGCATTAAGGTTGCGCAAAAGTGCACTTGGCTTCTTTTTTTTTATTATTATATTCCGGGCTTTTTGGAAATTCTCGGAGAAAATGAATGCGTATAAGAAGGGCTGGTAGAAAAAAATTATGGCGACTTTTTCTTACACCCTCGTCTACTCAGCGAAGCACAGTTCGCCCAATTTGAATATAAAATACACAATTATATTGAGCTAATTATCTAATTATTTGGTTTTTAATTACACTATGGGGAGCGCCACGTGACTGGGAACATTAAGTCATTGGTTGCACCCAGCTGCGGTGCACAATTTTCCTTAACCTTTGGTTCGAGTTACCTGAACGACCTTGTACAGCCGGCATCATGCACTCAATCGTCAGTTGGTAGACAACTTGAAAGCTAACCTTGTCGGGGTTCTTGTATAATACCTGATGTAAACAGCGATGCGGTGTGCCAACAGAATGATCCCTTTATTTAGGAAGCGTTATTTGTCTATAATATGTTCACGCCTCCTATTTTTTGAAGACTATATTCTGGGGCGCATTTTTCATGCTTTGGAAAACGCCATAGTAGCGCCATTGACCTCCGCACATTTATAAACTTAATAAGGTCGCAGACAAATTCCCCCGGAGGCGGAGACTATATCGCTTATACATAATTTGTCCAAACAGAGCCATACATTGAAGGCTGCTTTTCTCGCGTGCTACGAAGCACTACGACAAATTACATATGACATGAATGTGTACATATAGAATTTCGCTCTGCTTCGCAGAATAACACGTAGGAAAGCATGCGCGATAACCTATTAAAACACAATTAACTACTCATCTCTATGTCTCTGCAGTCAGTGCGGTGACAACGACTCCTCTCCTACAGCGAGGTGACTCTGACGGCACCCAATTTTAAGGCGATAGCCTTCATGGCTCATGCTCGCGGATCCTGTCTGTCCGTCCGTAACGCTTTCGTACCGTGGGAGGCGGTAGCTGGAAGCTCACATGGCCGAGCACTAACTGGAAGCAGGGCTTCCTTACATCACGTTTGCCAGAAGCTGCCAACTCGGGCCTCTCCTTTCGTATGGGTGGGTGATATAGGAATCAGCCTGTCCTTGCATTCACGTTATCCCTAGTTTCGCAGGCACGTTCATACGGCTTGGTTAAAGCGGGGCTTTATATGTTGGCTGATAGCTTATTCTATCGCGTTATCGCGAAGGTGGGAGTGAAAACAGAGAGAGAGAGGTACCGTAGCGGAGGGCTTCGGACCATCGCGCGATAGAGGCTTTCCCCTCTTCGCGCTTTAGGAATCCGAAGTGCCCACTAGCATATTTATTGTGGTATCCGGATTTGGTGTAGCTTTCGCGGGATGCCTGAATACACCACATAGCTCGCAAGCGCATGGCACACGAACGGCGAACATCGGTAGCACGAAACATTTCGCAAAACGCGCCCATATCATATCGTATCGTATCGTATCGTATCGTATCATATCATATCATATCATATCATATCATATCATATCATATCATATCATATCATATCATATATCATATCGTATCATATACCATATATCATATCATATATCATAGCATGCCAGATGCCATATCATGTCATATCATATCATACGAAACTGGTTCCTCTCACCGCCGTATGCATCCGCAAGTGGCAACACCACTCGTAGAGGTGTAAAACAGATTCCTCTCTTTAAACCGTCTGACCCTCTTTGAAATCTCTATTTTTACAGACGTCTCCAAGGCTGAAGTGCTGCCGATAATGCAATATCCAGACCAAAGAATGGGGAGGTACTCAGAACACTATGTCTGCGACACATTTCTACGCCGGCTCTTCAATAAATGCTCGGTAATATGTTGTACGGTTTAGGAGAGTAATGCGATCAGGTACCAGGGGCGCAGTGCGTGGTGTAACTAACTACAAAGCAGTGACACGCTATAACGGCTCCCCGCCTCATACGTAGTAGTGCGCAACGTATAAGTCTAGCAACTCAGACGTTCATATGCTTGTTTCTTGACAGACCCAAACGGCCACGAAGCCCAACTGCGGAGGGGCAAACTTCAGCGGAGATGGAGCTGACACGCCAGCTTCGCTTCGGGAACAGTGAGTCAGAAGGAGCTGAAGAAACTTTAAAACGCCCTAATGAGATTCAGTCCGTTGAACAGGCCATTACTCATTCACATTCTGACTCGCGCTAACGTAGAAGAGCGAACGCACTAAAACAGAGGAAGGGTACGACTTCAAGCTTGGTGGTATACCCTAGCTGCTTGACTCGAGTCTCCGTACACGGAGGGAGATCGGACTGTGCTTCACAACCAGGGAGCATCCCACCCGTGTCTTCTGCAAAAACTTTATTCTAGGCCCACACTCCAGCGGTCCCGCTTTCGAGTTTGAAACCGAAATGCTTTCCGAAAACCCGCGCGAGGAAAACTTCGCAAAGTGGGAGCCTCTGCGAGCAGGAACGTTGCGGACGAGTTTCGCCGTGTCGTCGACAGACCGCGCGTAGAGAGAGCGTTGAAAAATTAAGGTGGGATCACTGAGAAAGGCGGCCTCGGCGACGGCGGGTGGTTGTGGCGGAAAAAAGAGGGGAAGACTGAATAGCTGCAGACAAACGAGGACTTAAGACTGCGTGCTAGACGATGACGACAACGTCATCCTCTCCCTCTAAACTCGTCTCAAACTGCGGCGTTCATAATGAACGCGTTCTCGAATTCAGAACTTTTAGACTTCTGTATTTCTTGCTTTCTCTCGGATGGCAACGCTGATTTCCCGAGCCCGCCCTCCTCGTAGCAAAGAGTACCGAGACGTCGGCAAGTCGCGCTGAGCAGTCATGGCGCCTTCGTGACGAGTGGGACCGAAAGCCGGATTCCTGTGTCGACGCTAGCTCTGCGCGGGTTTCGGAGAACCTTTCCAGCTGACGGTGCGGCGACGGCAATAATTCAGGACGCCTAAGAGACGGTAAATCGCGCTCTCGGCACTGTAGCGTACACCTCCTTTAGTCCTGAGCGGTGCATAATTCGCAAGCGCCCTGGGCGTCCATCGCTGGCGTATGAGAAACGTGTACACGACCAGATGGGAAGCGAAGAGTATCTCCTTTTCGCGCGCTTGAATGTTTGATCCGCGCCGGGACAACCCCGATGTCAGAGAGATGCCTCCTGGCAGACGAAAATCTGTTAAGTGCAGGGCGCCAGCACGACTCGGCCGATGCGATCCAAGAGTAGAAACTGTTCCTCACTTGCTGGCGTAAGTCAGTGATGCACTCCGTGGAAGCTGCTAAATGTTTAAATGCCCCTGTGCTAACGGCTCACAGATAGCTGCGATTTTGTCGTCCATGCTCGAGAAACATTGCACATACATAATCAGGAGGGAGGTAGTAGGGGTCTTTATTATTTAGGTACCAAGTAGCTATCGCTTTCTAAGGTGCGCGTTCAGGACTAAGAGCTTCATACGTCCTCTCTTTGGCGATGACTTAGGTAGGGGTAAGTAGACTTTTTGAGTTGTCTTCTTTTGCGGGGGTGAGGGGATTACGCATAGGTGTGCAGTAAGTTCTCCGATGCCTTCTCCGCTTTATTTAGTACTAAACACTCACTGATGGATTTTGTTTTCCCCAGACATCGGTAGGCGTGAGATTTGGCATTTTTGTTGGAGATTATGATTGAAAATTTAATATAACTCGCTAACTGGCATCCTGACTCCTGCGGCATTGCGACTTTGCGACTTGTGACTCATTAATGTAATGTCTCGTTCCGTTCACTTTGTCAGGGTTATCTAACCAAATAGCTATTTCGGCGGGCTTATTTCACCGTTTTAGCAATGCGGTCCTCTTTAGACGAAAAAGGCGGGTTCTGTGTGCGTGTGTGAAGCCTTTATCTCCAGCGCCCTTATTAGGTCGAAGCAGATCGCGGAACCTTCTAGACACCCTCTGTGTCTGAAAAGTGCCTTCCGGGAGGTGAATCATCCCCCCCCCCCCCCCTCGCTCGCACACACTCGAAGTAAAAGTGCATCTCTCACCTTCCCTTATCCACCGACTTCCCTTCACCAGAAGCCCGCCCAGGAATGAAACGGAAGAGCGACGACGAAATGAATGTCAAACACGAGAATCAAGGCTGCTAGTATGAAAATGAAATAGATGAGCGGGAGCGAAAAACTATGTACACATTCTTTTATTAAATTTAAGGACACAAGTGCAGTTTTACAGCATGCGAGTCATATTTACGTATAGCATCCTTTTTTTTCAATGCACTTAATTCATCAGACTGCAAGCTTGCGCGTTCCTTCTAAAAAAACTAGAATTTTGAGTTCGTCGTGAAGTCCCCTGTGCGGCAACCGGTGAAATATGCGTGCATCGAAGGCTGTCATGCTGCCGTTCGCACACGCACGCGTCTGGTTGGTGCGCCTGTGGTCGCACGTGGGCAATTCGAACTATGTCGTGCCATTTTCCAACCAGATATTACCGCGTAATGTTCGCTCTCTATCACTCTGCGATAAGGAGGAACAGCGAGCAGTAATCCGATTTTTCTTCCATCGGAAGGTGTCAAATGTGATGAAATTCATCACAAACCTTTATGATAATCAAATATCCTGCCTAGAGTTCTGATGCGACCTACTGAAGACACTCGTCCTGCAATAAATGCACAAGCTCGCGGTCCAGTTGAGTAAGCGCCCTAAAATGGGGGAGAATGTGAAATAAATGGGTGCATATTGTACACCAAAGTTTGCCTAAACTTTTGCAACGAAAAGTGTAGACAATCCTCGCCTCCCTTCGTACAACCAATGCCGCTTGGCCGAAATGTTGCATCACATCATATGATCGCCGGTACGTTCTTTCTTTCTTTTATTTTAATATTTACGAAGCAAAACATTGACTTTGTTTTGGGACGCGCGTTAATGCAAATTTAGGAACAAGTTGAGTTGTCCCACTCCACATCAGAGTTTTCAGTTTAGCAATGAAATGCGTTCGGACAATTTTTTCCCTACGTTGATAGCCTCTTTTTCTTGTGAAATATGCGTGCATGACACATGTTGCCCGATTGGTTAAATTGTAATGCAAAAAGAATAAGACATTTGCGAGCCCTTGAAAGAGCAACTTAGAGCAGAACATTTTATAGCATTTAGTCAAAGTTGGCGTGAAAAATAATGTCCATCTCATAGATTGCGGCTTCCACTGTTACTTTATTCAGCGCTTATTCACCATATTCACCAGCGGGGATTGGTTAAATGCTAAGTTCTGTGTTTCCCTATGCCGTAGACGACGAGCACTGATTTCGCCCCTTATATTCGCCTTAGGAGAAGGCTTGCTAACATTGCTGGGTGTGTAACAGTTCTTGGACAGCGTGCATATGTCGAAATGAATAATTAATTTCATACTTTATCTTCTGACTTCATTCTTTCCTGCAGCATCTACTACCTTGGGCAACAAATCAGCATAAATATTTTAAAGAAAATACTGGTAGAGAGAAAGCACTGCAGTTTGGTGCAGAGCAACGTCAGCTATTGAAATGTCGCGTTACAGTAACGGTGAAATAAGCATATTGCTTTGCAAACAAAACAACATACAAGTGCTTGGAATGTTAGTGCCAGGCTAATTCCACATTACTACTAGTAAATGTGGTCCAAACACAGCTGCCAGAAGTGTGGAGGCGAGTCATGTTTGAAAGAAAAATAAGAGGGAATAAAGTTGGCAGTTAGATGTACATGTTTCCCTCTATGCATTAGTATATAGTACAACGAGTTGAATGACGCTTCTACAGAAATTATGCTCGTGGTGATTTACATATTTTCAATGAAATTGATGCCGCCTTAAGGCAGCACGTGTGCCGATTGGTAGATGAGGGTAACACCAGCAGCTTGGCGGCGCCGGCTTGACTGATAAAGAAGTGGTGCGTTATAAAATCACCAGGCGCTTCTGTCGACTTTAAATACTGACGCTTGTTCTAATTACTCAGGATAGGCAACATAAGAAACGTTGGGAATAAGTGTGCAGGAATGTGACCTTGTCCGTTACGAGAATTTCCCCACCAAATCATTAAGGTTAACTGCAGCTACCTGAAAACAAACATGACGGTTCGCCGAAACGGACCGTCTACCACCGCAGTAGGGTATCAGGAGCAACCGCCGGCACACTGTCCACAAAAGCCTATGTGGCCAGGGGTCCGGCCGCGGCAGCGGAGGTGGTGGTTGGCGCTGGTGGAGATGGTGGCGCAAGATGGGGGACTTCCATCACTGTAATTCGCGATGCTATCAGCCTCAGTGGCGATCCTCGTTAATCACGTCCTGGGGGGATTCCACACGCGTGCCGCAGGGGAGGAGGAGGAGAAGGAATAAGGGAAGGGGGACCGTCGCTCGAGGCAGCAATGCTGGCGCAAGCCATTGGCACGGCGGCCGCTCCCCTAATGGTTGGCGCCCCCGGCAGAAACAAAGGAACTCGGTCGCCTCCGCTCGCCATAGGGGGTGGCGAGCAAAAAACACACTCGCCGAGCAGAGAAGACGACCACTGGTCGACGCGTGCGCACCCACGCCCGTCATTAACATGATGACGAAGCGAAAAGCAACAAGTCGGGCAGTACCGCCACTGTCTGCTTCCCCTCCGCACACCTTCCACCACCTTCCCTGGGCGATGGGTTGTTGCTGCTGCCGCCGCCACGTCGGCTTTCATGCTTATGAGGTTCCGCAGCGGGTCGCTTTATTATGTTGCTTCCAGAAAGCCGGCCGCGAGAGGATGCGATGGCAGTGCGCTAGTTGGGCGCAGTGCCATAGGAAAAGTTTTTTTGCGTGTGGGGAAGAAGTCGTACGAATGACGCCTTCGTACGCTGTCAGGTTACCCGTCTCTGTTTTCAGCTTCAGGGGCTTTTTCACTGTATAAACTCCAATTCATAAAAAAAAATGAAGCGGAGCTGCTCAGGTGTCGTAACGCCCGCTACAGAATGTGGACCTTAAGAACGGCAGCTCAGTGTCACCCGTCGTGGAATTATTAGCAACCGATAAAGAACGTATGACCTCAGAAGAAAAAGGGTGCCGATAAGGAAGCACGATGGCTTAGAAGCGATACCGCGATACTAATAACAATGTGGAAACGAAAGCCGATTTTGTGCGTCTACTGTTCCTGGCTGCTAGAAATTCTTCGAAGAAGCAGGCTGAGGGAGAATTCATGTCTCCACCTCAGCAAAAAAAAGTTAAAAAAAAATCATGTTTTAAGCTCCAAGACATGCGGTTTCAGTCTGTCACGCCCTAGGAATCAAACACAGCTAATGTTAAGGCAAAATTTAATAGTTCAATAGCAGTGTCAATATATCTCACTCGTTCATTGTAACTTATGGCCTCACAAGTAGCAAAAGGACTCATCTGATTCACATGCGCTAGATTTAATCTCGATAATGGCGGCTTTCCTCGAAATTGGGCCGTTTATGTATCCAGTGACATTGTGTGCCGCGTCAGCAGCCTGAAGGTAAGAATAATGCTGCATTCCTCTAGAACGCTAGAGCTGTCTGCGAAGCCGCGATCTATCATTTCTAGGATTAATAACTCTCTCTCAGCTAACTGACTTTGATTTAAGGTTATTTTCGGCTGTTTCTCGAATGTATTATCATGGTACGGCCTAGCTGTTACTAATCGTTTCTCGTGTTGACAGAAATTAAAGTTTCATTTGTTTACCCTTATAGCAAAGTTACTAAATATGATACTTTTGTGCTAAACCGCTTCTTGTGAGCTGCAGCATTCTCTCAGGACGACGATTTTAGAATCTGAAGCTGACGTGCACGGAAAAGCTTTTTACTATACCTGTAGTAAGTAATTATTTTATCCAGAGAAATGAAAAACAGTCCGTGAAGCGCGGGCTTTTTGCCGCTTCTTGAGTGACACGGGACTCGACACTTGTGATGCAAGTTACCTTGCCTGTGCACATGTTTATACTGTTTATACCTCTCCCGCCACATCGTCACCCATTACGATCCTCTTTTTTTTTCCCCCATTTCCCAGTGCTGAGTAGGAGGTCAGACGCCGGCACACGTTTTCTGCCATTCTGAGCAATAAACTCAGCAATCATTGGTACACTGCACTCCTAAGTAAAGACTGTAACACTGACTGGGACAGCAAAGTTGTTCAGAGACTCATGATGCACTGAAGATAAATAGAAGCTGCGACTACAGTACATGCCACAGTGTGGTTACCATATCACACAGACTGTGTCATCTGGTCGGCGCGCTGTCGATGTGCTTGCACGCAACTGACGATACTGTGGAGCGCGCGGCGGAACGCGCGGCCGCCGCCTCCTCCGGCGGTGCTTGTTTGTGGCTGTGTCGTTGGTGGCCGCAGGTGGGCAGAGGCCTCGCGACCTCGTTAGTCGTGCTCATGACTCATTCACGTCATTTCGCACGTCGTTGTTCTCTTGCTGCACGGCGCCACCGCTCTCCTCTCCCGCCCACCTCCGTCTTTTGTATTTGCCCCTTGCTCCATTCCGTACGTCACGCGTGCACCTTTACGCGCCGCTGCTCGTTTTCGCGAACGCTCCAGTCTAGGTCCTGTTGCTGTGGCTTGCTTTATTTTACTTTCTCTCAAGCAAGCCAGACCTGCAAGCCATCGCATGCCATACATCAATGTCGCGAAAATAACTTTCGACACAAGCGCGTAATATAGTCTTGTCATCTGCGCTCGCGTCAATCCTAGACGCACGCTAACCGGATAGCCTAAACCCGAAACATATCGCTCTTCCGACTCGCCACGTACACGCAATCATAGTCAGAACTGTTCGGGGTACGTGTTAGGGTACCACTCACAACAGCACTCTTCTTGTCAAACAGGCATGCACAAGTTGTGTGCCCTCTCTTTGAGGTTAGATTGATTTGCAAGCTTCAGTGAGCAACCCTTCCTTATTACGAATACAGAGACTTGTGTTTGACAAATGTCTTTGTTGATGTCTGTTGACGTTCTCAGTATGTCTTTTGCTGTCGCTTTGGGGTACGGTTGAGCTGAATCGCACAAAGAAGAAAATGTAGAAGAAATCTGTTGTCTGCCAGGTACTATTGGGGACAAAAGTTTCCAAGACATGCGAAAAGTCAGTTTGTCGTCCAAACGTCATCCTCTTTGGCGATTTCTTGATTTCACTAACTGATGTCACAAAATGAGAGTCCGACTTTCAGATCGTTAAGTGTGGTCTCTGGACAGCGGCTAACAATAAAGCTATTGGCTACGATTCCTAATGATACGTCCTGGAAACTTTTGCCCCAATAGTACAAAACCGGCGACGACGGGGTTTCCGCAAAAAAATGTATACTGTGTTCGACAGTGTTCAGGCGAAGGT
This sequence comes from Amblyomma maculatum, assembly GCF_055883805.1. NCBI lineage: Eukaryota > Metazoa > Arthropoda > Arachnida > Ixodida > Ixodidae > Amblyomma > Amblyomma maculatum. Next base: position 52,693,471 of record NC_139347.1, on the reverse strand, counting down.
TCACTTGAAGTGTGAAACATTATTTTCAACTTTTCAGCTAGATACCTTCTGAAAGCAGTTTATGTAATGTTATCTAGATAGATGTACCTAAATACAAAGAAGGGGGCCTTCACAGAAATAGCCTCACTCCTTTTTTATGTGGACCAAAGTACAAAACCTAGCATCAATAAAACTTGTAATTGCCGCAGTGTAACAACCACAACCTTAAAAAACGAAATAAATAAATTTAAAAATCGCCGAGCCAGAAATAAGTTGTTAAAAATAAGAAATAAGAGTCGCATGTCCTAACTCGCTGTATTTTTTCATTCAGCCCAGTTAATTACCCTTTCAAGAATACTTTGCTATTTTTTAATCATAAACTTCACAAACAAGCTGTCAATGCAGAAGTTGAACACCGTCTTGAAAAACAGCCGGCTGAAATGTTTGCAACTAGCTACAGTTTACGTAAAATAATTTTTTTGTAATGGATATAACGGGTCAATG
>NC_139347.1:52635488-52690488 GCF_055883805.1 Amblyomma maculatum | reverse complement strand
AGCACAGTAGTTCCACACGCATAAGTTGTCACTGCACATACGCCGACACAGTGGCAGAGAAGAGCTCTCTACGTTCATATGCCGACAAAAACGCGTAAAGCCTCTGAATTGGCACTGCTTCCAAACAGTACAAAAATGGAGAAATCAGGAAATTGAGGAAACGTAATGCCGGTTATCTGGTCTTCACAGAGAGTAGGTGCTTCCGCCACGTAATGAAGGGGGAAGAGACATGACAGGCGGTAGGGGGGTAATGTATGTTGTAAGAAGGATACACGAATGTCTACTAAATGAGTATATATAGACACCAAAGTTTTGTGCCATTTTTCTTCTTGTTAATGATGCGTAAGACATTCCTGTATATGGATCACCGAGTTGGTTTCGCCTGAAACTGCTAAATAATTAATAATTTGATTTTTCTTTCCACATCAATTTCGGCTTCAGCAGCCGAGAGATGGGTGTGACGTCACAATAAAGTCTAGGTCGCGCGGCATGAAAGAGTAGCAATATATTCGCTAACTGTTCACTTGTTCAGATTCTTGTTCTTGAAGCAGGATGGCTTTGGCTTCGTAGGGAATTCGAGTGACAAAGGAACGATTATATTACTGTTTTTTCTTCACCCCTCACGTTACTTGGACTCTGACGTCAAAGCCATTGCTCGACTGTTGAAATCGGAACCGAAACAGTTGAGAAAAGGAATTCTGGTGTAATTTATTCAGCGTTCGTACCCGAATGTCAAGTGCCGATCCATGTATAATAATGTCTTACGCACCATTACAAAGCATAAAACACAAACCTAAAAGTTTGGTGCCTATAGACCGTTTTCGCGGCGAGGGAGAGGAAAATAGCCTCGAACAGCTCGTGCCGCGCTGCTCCTCCTCTCTGGTATGTGGGGACGCGGTGATAGTAGCGGGGCCGCGAGGGAATTCTACGTAAAAGGCGCACGCGATGCGCAAAGTGCCTTGAATATCCGAAAAGTGTGTAAACTGGTTAGCTGATACGAGCGATGCGCTATTTTATAGCATTTTTTATATTTTCTACGCATTTTACATATCCATCCCTGTTCTTTCTTCTTTTCGCGCCTTTTTTTCCTTCCTTTTCCTGATCCTTTCATTTCCGCCGGTCCGCAGTTTAGCTGCTAAGAGGTTCCGCGGCTAGTAAAATGTTTCTCTTTATTCTGTGGTTCGACTTCACAAAAGAATAAAAACAGAAGATAAAAGATTAACAGCGATAGCATGCGCCTGTATCGCCTGCTCCAGTTGCAACTCTTTCAACTGGGCGAAGACGAGGAGCCTCTGAATTTCAAACCCCAACAGAAAGTGATTCGCCTTGGCAGCCTTTCGTGGGAGTTCTAAAAACTGTGCTTGTAGAGAAGGGACAGGAAAAATGGAATACCAATGCAATAACGGCAGCCTGTGGGCAACAGGCGGATGATATTCTTTGCGGCAAATATTTACAAGATGCCGCCTGGGAAAGAAACTATTTCGATGCATTCAGCTGAGGTTTGTGAAAGTATGAAGGAACATGCCCTGCTTGAAGACAACGATGCCTAATAAATTGGTTGTGAACTTATTATTTAGTGAAACAGAGCTAGAATGATTTTTTTTTTTTAAACACACAGCTCGTAACCGTTTGCTGCCGGTAATAATTGGGAATATGGTCATGGAAAAAGCAGCGATTTCTTGAAGTAAGCAAATCTTACGACGATAAATTTGCTATATATTTGTTGATAAAAGCAACTTTCAGGAGCATAAATTTTGGTCATTTCTGACTGAATGGCTTGGCTGCTGCTGAAAACTTTTTTTTTCTTTTAGTTAGGTGCTTTCAGAAAGCAAAAATTAGCATACAAACGCTGCGAAATGACGATGTGCGATACTCTTCGCCTGTTCCGCGGATGGGGCCGCACATACCATCATGGCGGTTCTCACCTTGGCAGCTAGATGGCGCCACAGACAGCGCCGCACCTAAAGACCCTCAATAATTGAGGGGCTTTACGCCGCGCCGGCTAGGACAGTGACGGTATCCAAAGAGCGTCTGCGGCAGTGGTGGTGGACGACTTTATAATCCAGCCCCAAAAATGCTGAGGTTGACAGTATGGACCGCAACTAGGATGTCCCATAGAGCACGCTGTGGCCTGTGCCGCCAGTCTAATATTCCCCCCCCCCCCCCCCCCCCCGACTTAGTGCCCAGCCGGTCAAAGAGGTAAAATTTGGGGCTTCCAAGGGAGAATAGAAGAGGAGGGATGGGCTCAGTGACTTCCCGACATTCGTTATAACTGCTGCATGCCGAAGTGCAACCCTGAGCGAACGGTCAGGAAGCTCCTGAGAGGAATGGCGCTGAAAAAGGAAAAATGAAATAATGAGCGGCGATTGAGTCTTCCGAATTAATTAACCTACTAGGATTTGCTGTCGAGAGACTCTTCAGGATGGAATGTCGCGTGTCATTCCCTTTAAATGGTTGTGTGACATGGGCCCGGCGAATGTGTTCATATTGAGAAACCGCTTCTCCTGGCAAACCTCCAGGAAAGCCGCGCCCATACAGAAAGAGACGTCACGGGTAACAAGCATCTGACCGTGAGTGGCGAATGTTGCAAGTATTTACTTCACCATAGCATGTCTGTGGAGGTTAATTCATCTTCTTTTCTTTTCTTTTTTTTTTTTTTTTTTGCAAATCTGGTGCGCCTGATTTTTAGAACGGACTAGTTAGTGGCGTTTCCGCATTACCTCATGCTTCGCAGAGCCCATTCGAGGGCTGATATGATAAAGTGCGCGAGAATCCTTGCTACATCAGAAGCCCAATGGTGTCGTCTTCGCTGCCTCCGGAGGACTTCAGCTATTCACCAGTGCATTAGCTTTCGTCGTCGGCACCTTGCTGACGAGAAATCAAAGCACATCACCCACTCAGCCTCCTCCGTCTCGCTTTGTCTGCGGCGCAATGTGCGCTTCTCATCGCGGAAGTGGAGAATTGCGATCACTGCGATAGAGATCAGCGACCGACTGGACCTTCCGCGATAGAAGTGGTGACGTGTGTAGAGAGCAGCGGTGTGATGAGTTCGCACTGATCTTTTGAAAGCCGGCTGTTGTCCTATCCTGACTATGGCACGGCCAGCCACGATTGGTTGGGTGTAAACCAATTAGGGGCCGCGGTGCAGATCGCGATTCCCCGCTGCTGGTGGGAGTCGCGAAAGGGGAGGTGAGGTGAGGTGGTTGGTGTCGGTGGTAGAGGGAGGTTATACAGAAGGCTGTTGCTGGATACAGCTCCATGCGTGTGCTTGTGCGTGTGTGTGCGCGCGTGGGTGAGCGGTCCGAGAGAACCAAGTCGTTCATCCACAATTCATGGTCGAAGCGTTCGGTATAGGGAGCTCGAGGAGCCATGGTCGTCATCGCGGTCTCCGGCCGGCGTTGGCCGAGGCGCCTGTGCTCCCCTTTTTGGCGCTTGTAAACGGCCGCTATCGTAAAAACGCCGCCGCGGCCGCTGCTGCGGGAAGCAGAGCCAGCGCGAGCGGAGGAGCCAAGAGCAAGGCTGGGCCGCGCCTTCTCCGCAAGCTTCCGCAGGAGCGCCGGCGGTCGGCAGCGCCTCGGAATTATTGATGAAAGAGCTAGACGGGTAGATTCATTTCAGGGAGCCCCCAAATGTTCGTGGCCGCGGTCGTAACGGGGGGCGTCATTTTTCTTAATGCCGCGGAATGGTTTTCTGGGACACATCGACCGACGCCCGCTTTCGGCCAACTCTCCAGCAGAGTTGGCGCCGTGGAGCTGAACGCTGCCAAGAACGCGCTGGCCAGCGTGTTCCGTTCTGCGCGGATGCACTCGCGCGTCTTTTGAGTATAAAACTGTTTGCTTTTATAGCTTATCCTCCAGGCGGCCGCCGCCACCTGCCAGGAGAAACACCGCGTGCGGAGTCCCGAAACGCCGCTGCGGGGTCCCGATGACCACACTAGTACGAGTCGGGCCCTTGGCTGCGGGTCGACCTCTGGGGGCCACGGGGACTATACTGAGGTGGCCGCGGTGTGCTAACACGCGTTTTCTATAATTCAGAGAACGGTGTCTGATATGATCCCAACACGCTCGCCACCCTAGCGCATTTCGTGCTCTCGCGCACACCCGCATTTCATGGCACGCCGGAGTGGGCATCGATGAAAAGGAATAGGCCTGTGCGCGCTGAACGGCCGGCGCTCGTTTACCTTTTTACTGCGCTTTTCTCCTTCTCAGGGCCGGACGGAAAACGCTCTCGCGAATGAAGTGATGCGTTCTGCGATAGGTCGAAAGATCAAATGGCGACTGCCGCTTCCCCTCGCCTTTCTGTGCTCGCGATCGAGTGGAAAAGATGGAAGATCTGAACCGTCGCGTTTTTGATAGACTGTGCCTAAAGGACCTGATATTCATCGCGGCGAACGCCGCTCTGGTGTGAGACATTGTTCTTGTGTTCCGCGCACTGCGGTTTGTCGAAGCTAAAATTTACCTTCTGGTCACGCTCAGTGCTACTCTGGATCTCAAAGAGTTGGTGAAGGTAATTTGATATTTAATGGCTCACGGAGATCTTCAGCAAAGAGTGCCATGAGGCTAGCGTGTTACGCCTGCAGAAGGCTGCACTCTTCAAGGACGGTAAAGCTTCGCCTAAATAGTAAACGCGACAGCATGCGCACTCTTGTCCTCTCTTGTCGCTACTCTAATACTAATTTGATCATACCTCCTTGTGTGTCTACTATTAAACGATGCTCGGCATCATTTACTTTACGGAGCAAATCAGCTTCAGCCCCGCGTTTACGATCGTCGGCAGCTGACTGACGTTCCAGCGTGGTTTCCTCCGCACGCTTATACCGCCTAGCTTCCGCTTCTGATACCTAGGCATCCCTGTTTCGTTTCAACCGTCTAGCTGCCTCAGATCGAACGTTCTTCTTCGACTTTTCGGTTCCCTTCTTACGAATGCTCCTATGTTTCTTTGGCGCCGCCATTGGTGCTAGAGAAACAAGAAATGAAGCCCCCACACTACTACATGCACCTTGTATATCGCACTAGTACCAGCCACAGGTCGTATCATGGGTTCAAACTTCAAACTCAACAACACACACACGATAGAGTATTCGTGAACACAGGGCTGGTTTCATGCATGAATCCCCAATCACTACTTGCTAACCAATCAGTGAACCAATTTTACTGCCAGCCACCACCAATTGATCAACTAACACTAACTATAACACTACACTTTGACGTAGACGTACAGTTTGATTATGATACACTAAAACGCGGAGGCGCCATCTATACCTTGGCAAAAACGTATCGGGTATGTATAATTCCCGTGGTTGCAACATCGCGTACCGGCGCCACCCAAACGCTTGTGCCGGCATGGTTTTGACTCGTCCTTGAATACTCCTACTCAAACCGAGGCACGGCGATGATTCTGGATTCAACGAGCCTAACGCGCTTCGAGTAAAATACTTAACCTGGGAATGTCCCACACTGAGGAATATTTCGAATACGCGAAACACGAAAACTTTGGCATGTCCCTCCTGAACAGAAATGAAAACGCGTCGTGAATAGCCCTGAAGAGGCTAATTCTGTCCTCCCAGAAGGATTAAGATTGCTTGGTTAATAGGAAGAAGTACGAACGGAACACATGGTATTCATTCACCTTTTAAAGGTTTGCTGCATAATGAAGTTTAGCTATAACACAAGGAATGGTTATATCATCCGCTTCAGCACATACCGCTTGTGGTTCAAGTCGACCAGGCCAACTGCATTATCGAAGGATCGGTCATTCTTAACTTAACAATAGTGTTGCACGGATAAAGGTCTTTTTTTGTTTAGCTTGTCAGGTGTCGCTGCTCCGAAGCCCACGTCATGAGAAACGCATGTTTTTCCTTCTTTGGTTTTCTAGCTTTTACTTCACGAACTGTCATAACCGATACCCAGGTAAACACGTTTTTTTCAGGAAATAAATTTGCCGCTAGGTTTCTCTGAGGAGCAGAACAGTGGGATCCTTGAGTCTCTCGCCTACTTGCTCAGGGTTGTGGTTCCGCAGCATGTGAACAAATGCTACGTAGGAGATCGCGTTTTGTAAGTTAGGCACTCACTGTCATCTATATTCTGTGAGGATGACGAATCGCGCATGCCGCAGTATAAACAGCATTCCTTTAACACTGTCAACTGCCCACCTATACTTTGTCTCAAAAGATGTTTGCAGCACTGCGAAAGGCAGAGGCACCCCGGTCCAATGAGGATCACGCGCACTACAATAGGCAATTGTGCTCCTACGCGCCTCTCGCCCTCCAAATTGGCGGGGTGACAGTAGGAGCACAATTCTCTGTTATAGTGCGCAGGGGCGAGAGGCATTCAAGAGCACAATTGCAAGAGCTCCTCTGCCTTACGCAGTGCTGCAGGTATCTTGTGAGACGAAGTATAGGTCAGCGCATAAGCTGTAAGAACGTAACTCCACGCGTTTAGAATCGACCAACGGATATTTCTGGGGAAATGGGGTCGGTGTCCTGTCATTAGACAAGAAAGGCGATATGATCTTTCTGTGACCATACTTCTTACAAGACAACGTATACAGACTTCATCGAAAATCTCGAAGGAACTACAGAGAAGCGTACCAAGGCAAAAACTGAGACTACTCAAGATTTCATCGAGAATCTCGAAGGAACTACTGAGAAGCGGACCAAGGCAAAAACTGAGACTCTAAGCACTCAAATGAACAAAATCTTGTCGTGTTTGAAAATTCGGGCGCCAACTTCCAGGTTTTCGACTTTTAAAAACGTACATGAAAACAAACAAGGGCAGAACTGGACAAAACAAGCGCTTCCTGCCGGGACAAGCTCTGTCGTCTCTTGTCTTCACCTTTCAGAATTCGGACTGCTGCACCGGCCAGCCCTATAGACAGTTCTGCTAAGCCAAGTCAGGCGCGTACGATTTATATTTGCTGTGCATACGAGAGCGTTTGGTTTTACACGTAGATAATAATAATAATAATAATAATAATAATAATAATAATAATAATAATAATAATAATAATAATAATAATAATAATAATAATAATAATAATAATAATAATAATAATAATAATAATAATTTATTATTTTTCCTTTACTATAAGGAAAGGAAAGGAGCATCCGCTAAAAACTGCTTCGAAGAGCAGCTTGACGGGGCGGCTGCCCCTGTATATGACGGCATTTCACAGCAGAGAAGTCACGCACACACAGTGAATAAACAAAGAATGGAGAAATAATTAGACTACAAAAAAAAGCACTAGGTAAATCAGGAAAAATACATGAAAATAACACAGACATGCATCAAGATATGAAACCTAATTTAAAAATATGTATTTATAGAAACATTTCGCGGATTAATTTAATGGGAGAAAGAGAGAAATCTTGACCACTATAAGGAAAGTATTGATTTAATATGGTAGGAAGCCTGAAGCGAAGCATCTGCCTGCCATAGTTCGTCAGGCACGCTGTAACGTGCCAATGCTCCGGGTTACGGGTGTCGTATGTGTTTATGTTGTCTTGAAGAGCTGCTATGAGTGTTAGTGTGTTGTCCTTTTTACTGATGCCTTGTTTATATGATCGCAAAAGCCTGTAGTTATACAAAGATGTTACTTTAACCATTTTTAGCTGCTTAAATATTGGTCCCAAATAATTGGGCTTAGATAATTGTATTTGACGTAAGCAGACCATTCTGAGGACACGTGGACGAACCTATCTTATACTGCCTCATACGAATAACTGGTGCTTGCAGTTCGTGAACCTATCGACGCAGGTGGCGATTAAATAGTGAAGAACGAAAGAGGCACTGGTGTGGACACATTCACGAAGCTTCTGGAGCTCTACTCTTTCTCGGAAATGAAAGAGCTGAGTGGTCTTGCGTTCTTCTGTAAGAATCAAATATGAGTTGCCCCGGTTGTTTCCCCACTTCCCCACATGGTTTGCAGCATTCCTTTAGCAAATACCGACCACATGCTTAGACGCTTTTCTTTACAACACTCATTTGACTCGACTTTTGCGCAATGTTTTGTGAGGAGGTTTGTGGCATTTTTATACATGAATTCCCAGTCGGAAAAAACAACAGAAAAGTTTCTGTTGTTACGACAGAATTTCTGTGTGGTTTTTGACAGGAAACCTGTTGTGATAACAGAACGTTTTGTAGTAACATCAGAAATGTCGGTAGTTACAACAGAAAAGTGGTACAGAACTACAGGCAACAGAAATATACTACAGAAAAACTACAGAACTACAGAAAAATTTGACGTTTACGACAGAACTACAAAATATTTTGTCGTATTTTTGACAAGGATCTGTAGTTTTTTTTCGACTGGGAACTGCATTGTGCTATTACCTATTTAATTCGCGTGCCAGGGTAGGTTTTCATTCGCAACATATTACGCCGGTGCCTTTTATTACATAGAAAGTCGCTAATATTGGTTCGCCTTAAAGTGAGCAAGACGGCCGTGCAAAAGTAGAAATTTATAGCTTAGCAAACATGGCGGGCAGCGCAAGGCTCCCCTAAAATGCGCTCTCAAGGCTATGGGCAATCTGAAGATACTTGCCGAGCTGTAACTCTGCGATCCTCAGAACATGTATGGTTTGAGCCACTTTACGCAAGTCGTAAACCTATCTGCTTTGTATTTATGCTCTCTGCATTCTTTCCCTCCTTTCATTTTCACCTCTCGACGTGATGCATGAAAGCGCACTAGGCTTGGCAGGCGTGTGTGGAAGCACCTTGTCAATTTTCATGGCTGCAGCTGTAAATACGATGTCATCCATCAGGTGGGCGTTAGGGCATGCCTGAAAATTAGTCTGAGCTGCAAGACAGAGAGCGCTTTAAGGGTAGTCGCACAGGTTTTGCAGTGAATGGATGTAGCGTACGTTAATAATTACAGTTGATCTATGCCAGATAGTTTAAATGGCAAGATATTCTAGAGAAGGCCGGAAAATATAATTCGTGATGACCACAGACGTACGTACGCACCACATTCCCTAAGCGTCTGAACTCATACCAACGCCGTGTGGCTTTAAACGACCCATGAAATACCAGCTACAACGTTTATTATTTTGAGTTTTTTTTTTTTTGTTTTGTGTTATTTTGAAAACAAGACTGCCGCTTGTTGCCGGCGATGCAAACCGTGAGCGAGAAAAAGCTTTTTATTTTAGTCGTTCAAATAGTGTAAAGGATGTGACTGACACTTTCCCGTAATTATGTTTAGCAGCAATAGAAATTTTTTAATATTAGAGAGAGCATTCTATGTCTTGCCCTGAGAAACATGCGGCGGCGGCTTCCATCTGAAAAAAGTAATTTCAGAAGCCTCAGTTTGGTCAAGCTATAGACTATGAAGTGATCAATCATTCACGGGGATCGATCACGAAATGGCTGCAAATTGGAAAGAGCCCCTTGTCGACCCATCTTAAATGTTTCGGTTTCTTACCATACCAGTATTCCTCCCTCAAACTACTGTGTAGACCCAGGCCAAATGCCACAATAGCAAGGCCCACTCTCAAATAATTTAAGCAACACTTCAGCCAAGTTTGAAATTTGGGGGTGAACTTCGAAATTTCTGCTTGGCCCGGGCCATCACCGGAAATAAACTGGGGATCCACCCGAAAAGTTCGAAGTGAACCGCAGCGCTCCCTTCTCATCCCCTCGATATGTGGATCGAACAAAAACAGTAGTTTTAAGTGCCCCGCCGTGGTGGTGCAGTAGTTAGGGCGCTCGACTACTGTGGATTGAATCTCGGCCGCGGCGGCCGCTTTTCGATGGAGGCGAAAAGCAAGGCTCCCGTGTGCTATGCGATGTCAGTGAACGTTAAAGTACCCCCAGGTGGTCGCAATTTCCGGAGCCCTCCACTAGAACGTCTCTCATAGCTCGAGTCGCTTTGGGACGCTAATCCCCACAAACCAACTAGCTTTAACTTGCCCTCTTAATTTTTTACTATTGCTTTTACTGTCCTCCTACTGAGCGCTGAATGGTACTCCAAATTGAAGAAATGTGATCAGAGAACAATGACCTTCCAGATAAACACCTTTCGTAGAATTTATTTAGATGTATGTAGTATTTAAGTACAAGTAATTATGTGCACGTAAGCTCCGCCTTTAAGGGTGCTGCGCGACAGAGGAAAACGGCTCCCGTTTTCGGGCTTCCCTTACAAATCCTTGTTTGCGTCCATTCACTCTGCTGCTCGCTCATTCAGCAGTCTTTCATTTGTGCGTCTATCATCATACATGTAGTCATTAGAATGCTGTCATGAAATGCAATAATGATTGAAAGACCACCTAGCTTAGATATAAATGTCCACTTTAACGAGGCCTTACGAGTCTGCCTGCGTGGTCTATGGGCAGCGTGCTAGGCTATAGCTTGGGATCCAAGGGAACTTGGGAACGCTGTATGCCAATTTCATCCTCCCATCTTAAGGGCACCTTTCAACTCGGCCATCTCATACGGTATAGTGATTCGTGACGTCTCACAAGCGGACGACCAGTGAGTATGCGGCCATGTCACCTGAAAATGTCATGCCCGTGATTTTCGGCTCACAGCCACAACGACGAGAACGCCTACTCTGGGTTTTCTTGAGGATGGGGCCTTTAATGCGTTTGCGAAATACTACTTCTTTTATGTCCTTAGAAAGAAACAGTTGTGACAATCTTTCATTATTTTCAGGTGATTCGTGTTTCTATAAGCGTAAGTCATCCGCGAATTTCTCTAGAGTGCTCGAACGCGCCGTATGTTGTGCATTCATCATAATACAATTTCCTGGAGGGCTGGATATAGCTTTTGAAGGACATATGTATGAGAATTAAATTACACGCTGTCTGCGGAAACGTGTATTAACTATAAGGTCTCGTTTGAAGCCCAAGACCACTGGTAAATGCGGAAAATGTCCTCCTCGGTGCGCAGTTCGAGCGCAGTACAGTACGACTAAGCAAGGCATCCCCTTCGAATGTTGTGCCAGTGCATGTTTCAAATTGGATGGCATTGAAAGTTACCGTGATATATACTAAGAGCTTTCTGTGCGTGCTTGTATTATGTGCGCTGAATTATGTTTATGGCTTATTTATGCACTTCGCGTTTACATAGAACACTGCCTCTTTCTAGCTGTCAGGTATTTTTATGATCAAGAATCCTTCTTCTGGTTGAAAGAGGAGGGCTAGTGTTGTTGATGGGCATCGGGACATAAAACCAGTCGTTGTGATGAGGTACTGTACTTCAACACCGGTGAGGTCGTTCTGCGTGGAGTTTTGGCCAAGGTTTAGATTAAGGATTAGGGCATGTAAACCTGAGGGCGCGTTTGTGAAGAGTCATGTCTTTGGCCTCTCCACGCGGAGAGTCGGCAGCGTGGTTTGCCAGCTTGCCACATTGCCAGATTGCCAGCTTGCCAGCTTGCCAGCTTGCCAGCCTAAGGTCTGCCACTTCAATCCTTCTAAAAAAAAAAAGAGAGAGAGAAAATTGAGGCAATTCTTGTGGCTCTTGTCCCGATCGGTGACGGTATGATCAAAATGAAAACTCCAAAAATAATTCAACAGGAACTAAGATGTCTCACGGCCCATCACTTGCAGATTTCTGATGTGCGGCTTTTCGGTCGTAGAGGCATTGTTTGCAAGTCATCAGACATTGCTTGTGTGATAGACTTGCTTCAATGCAAAAATTTCAGTTCAGTGCCGGTTAAGGCATTCATTCCTGAATAGCTAGCATGTGTCAAATGTATTGTGTGTAGTATCTACCCAGCATGTTCCCCACTGGAAATCAGGATGCGGGAGTTGGAGTACTTTCTATCTATCGATGCAGTCGAAGGGGGAAATGCTCGCGATTTCCTACAGAGTCGGTAATAACAACTTTTGCGGGTTCCTCTTTCCTGATGGATTAGAATTTGGCCTACTGTATATCGTGTGGACCCTCTGCATCCCCGCCCCCTGCAATGCACAAACTGCATGCGGTTTGGACATAGTGTCAAAGCGTGTAAGTCTGCTACCCGCTGTCGTAAGTGTGCACAAAACCATTCACTTGACAACTGCATTTCAGATCAGCCTCATTGTTGCGTAAGCAATAACAACCATATATACAGCAGATTATGCCGACAGCCCAAAACGAAGTGAAGAACAGAACTCGTTAGAGACAATAAGAGAGAAGCGCTAATCAAGAGCAGATGCATATGCGCTTTTGGACAGAAAAAGAGCCGCAGGTTAGTCGTGTCCGTTGCTCTGTTAGGGACATGGAGTCCAGTTTGGCAACATAAACTGTATCGACTGTGGAAAAAGCCCTCAATACTGCGGTTGAGCTTATGATGACCACCTTTTCTGAGGCGTTGGCTCAGATGGTAGCAGCACAGTCAGTGCCATCATCAACACTGGATCCGGCATCAATGTCTGCATCTCTGCCAGCTTGTACAGACAGTGCTTACCCGTTTAACAGCCCTTCCTGATGATTCTCAGGCAGAAGCTTACATCAGTGTTTCCAGTAATATACATCGCACTGAAATCTGCGCCACAGATGTTGAGATGACGTGCCCGTCCCAGAAGCGCCGTGCTTAATCACCACAAAAGTCTAATCTACCTCAGCTAAAAAGAAAACAAACAAAATATCACTAAAAGTCCTCCCTCAGACTGAAGTCCTCTATTACTGCCTCTTTGATTGATCTGCAATCATGGCAGGTCTGAAATTTTTACAATAGAATTGCCGCTCCGTTCTGTCTCCCCTTATTGATTTAGAATTACTTCTTCACAAGCATAATCCTGATATCGTACTTCTTCAAGAAACGTGGCTATCTCCCTCTAAATAATTTTTAATTGGAAATTTCAGATTCTTCAGAGCCGATCGAAATACCTGCAGATGAGGCGGATTGGCAACAATGATATTCAAAAGTATATGTCATCAGGTGTCTATATCTTATAAAATGTACGTCATCACTGTGAGCTTTTAGCGATCAGTATTTCGTGTGCCACAATAAAAATAGCTAATGTCTACTCCCCTTAAGGTGTGATTTGGACAGACTGTTTGGATGGATTTTAATTCGTATCATAGTAACTGGGACAGTCAGACAAATTGCTGCGGCCAGCTTCTCTGGTCGTCGATGTCTACAAATGGTGTGCGCTGTTGCAATTCCGGAGCTGTTACATTTATGCAAGGTATTTCCCGCTCAGTCATTAACTTAACCTTATCAATGGGTGGGCTGGTAGTAACATATTGGTTCACAGAGGATTCTGGCACATCTAGAGATCATTTTCTGATAACGTTAGTATATATCTCCATATATAAATATTGGTGGAACACACAGATTTGTCAATCACATTACCTATAAAATATTGATATCCGGTTCTCTTGCTTCGGTAGTTAGTGCAAGCCGGTACGACATAGTTAAGCAGACAGTTTCCTTTCTGCAAAATGCAATAGGGCAATCATTATTTACTGTACGCGCGGAAAACCTCTACCAAACAGCCATCTCCCTGGTGGACACAAGAATGCGAGAAAGCCTATCGTCTTAGAAAAGTTGCCTGGAAGAGTCTATCTTACAACCAGAGTCCTCATAATTGTTTAAATTATAAATTCTTATCTGCATCTTTCAAAAGGACAATTGCAAAAGCAAAGAAGGAGTATAACCAAAATTTAGACACATATCTCTCAAGCCCAGGCAATCGGAAGGATCTGTATATATAGGTTCATGGAGCATAACAAAATTTCACCAGTCTTCAATCTCACTAATTCAATAGTGATTGCGCCACAGAAGGCTAAGCAAACCCTGGAGTGCATTGCTCATGGATTGGCGTTACGATTCCAGAAACAACTTTTTGTGTACACTAGCTCCCTGCTCAGACGTTACTGAGGTTTCCTCGTCAGAGCTGCTATCAACCTTAACAACGATGCAATCTGCAGCTCCAGGACACGACAGTGTCACTGTTGGAATGATTAAAATCTTAGCCCAAGATTTTACAAATGACCTTTTCGACATTGTGAACTCTTCATTGGCAAATCCTTGCATTACCGACATTTGGAAGGGGCGAAAGTTATTTTGTTGTTGAAAGATGCGGCGAAGTGACATGTCTTAGATAATATTTGGATAATTGCATTAACTTCAAATTTAGCCAAATTAATAGAACGAATAGTGCATAGTTGTCTAGCAAGCATGTTCATGAAGTTAACTGTCTCATCCCAGTACAGATTGGCTTTCGACACGGCTGCTCCATATGGTCCACGCACGTAGATCTAGGGAGCCGAATCCGTCTCTTGCTACGCAGGTGGGAAGTCTCAGATCTGGGGACACTTGATGTTGCTAAGGCTTACGACAGTGGAGAACAGGCGGTCGATCTTAACAACCTTGCTTTGTTACATCATGTATTTATCAATGGATATGCTAATTTCTTCATGATAGAAATTTTACTGCACAGACGGAACCCTCTGCTCTAACATGTATCAGCAATGAACGGGTGTGCCACAAGGATCTGTCCTTTCACCGCTTCGTTTTAACATTTTGGTAAATGACATCCCCATCCTGTCCAAACATAACAGTTTTTGTTTATGCCGGCGATATAGCTTTTTTCACCTCGACTTTGGATATCCATGCCCTATACCACACCCTGCAAGAATATTTGGATGAGATTGAAGTCTGACTGGAACATGTGAATTTATCCCTTAATGTCAATAAATGTGGTGTGCTTGTATTTTCCCCGGATACAAAGTAGGACGCGCTCTTGGGCGGCCGATACGAATTATAAATAACAAATTTTGAAGGCGTCGTGATACTTTATTCTTCCTCTACAAAACCTATGTAAGACCAATACTTGTTTTTATTTTGTATTCTGTTCGCTGGCAGCGCAAAATACAAACTTCATCCTTTAGCGTTATTGGAAAAGCGCGCACTACATTTTTGATATGGTCTTCCAACATTCGTTTCAAACGCTGTGCTTTATCTGGAAGCCCGTATCCCCGACTTAACCTCCTGCTTCCAACTACTCACGGTCCAAACTTTCATCAGGTCTCTAGACCCGGCCTCTTTTGTGATTGCTCCCACTTTTGCATCCCAACCGACCTTATTCTTATCTTATCATTGGCCACGCTATAAACAGCCACAAGTTATGCTAATATAGAGAAATTTTTAGCGCCAATCAGTGTGACCTGAGTTCTTTGTGCCAGGTGATGACACGCTGGCCGCAGTAGAGTTTCACTATGACATTTTCCCCTCTCATGGATGAGCCTCCAAACATTTTCAACGGTCTTAATTCTTTCTAATCACCTGGAAAAATACCCCCATCATAGCGATATATATATATATATATATATATATATATATATATATATATATATATATATATATATATATATATATATATATATATATATATATATATATAGATGCCCCAGTCAGCCAAGAAAAGGCTGCAGTTGGCATATTTTCGCAGGATTTGACATGGAGTTATTCTGTCCGTATCTAAGATTATATTCTTAAATTCGTTGCAGAATTTTTAGCTCTTGGATTGACTGTGCACAAAATTCTATGTCATGTATCACTAGTAATAATTCTTGCTGATTGTTATCTGTATTAATATAGCTTGAAACTTCACAAAGGTATTTTTTGAGTTGATTACTGCATTATTTTTTGTTCCGTGTATATTGAATGAAGCCCGTTTTGTCTGGGCCCCTGGTCATGCAGGTGTTCATTCGAATGAAGTGGCTGATTACACAGCGAGATCGGCCCTTAATGCGTCTGTAGTGTATCCCGTCCCTAATTTTAATATATTGGCGATTTCCAGGTTCAAGTGGATCCAGCATACATCAGTCAGGGTGCGGAATTCGTTTCTGAATACCACGAATTATCAGCATTTATTACATAATTGGAATGTCCGTTTATGTAAAATCAGGCAGTGCGAGGTAACAATAACACTTGTGGTGCAGAATTCCGGGCTTGAATTTATATCCATGCAGATGTGGGTGGACATCAGCAAACCTATGTGCGTCATGCGGAGAAGTGGAATCCGTAGAACATTTTTTCCTCTCAAGCCGGTGGTTCGCACTTCAGAGAAGGACATACCTGGAGATCTCCCTCTCTAGGTTAGGACGCCTCTTGCCACTACCCGTTTTACTGTCGTTCGGTGCGAGTGCCAAGGGATTTGCGTTGGACGCTATTTGTGGAATTATACATGACTACGTTATAGCAACTGGTGGGTTAACCTGTTGACCCCTATCGAAATTCTTGCAGGCTATTTTGTTTTCATCAAAATTATTATGATTGGTGTTATTTTGTGACAATTCTTATAGTTGCATTGTTATAATTCTTTACATTCTCCTTTGCGACAAGCTTGTGCCTGTAATTGACTTTGTGGACATCACCGCACCTTGGCCGATATCCCCCATAGTGGGTACGTGCCATTTTTCAAGAAGCAAACAACAACAACAACAGCAGCAGCAACAACAACGAATTGCAAACTCGCCCAAATTCTGCTTTACTCAATGATAGCACTGCGGAAACCAGTAACTGCCTTCCATATTAGGAAGGTTAGCGCTGAGGTGAAGAGAAGAAATAAAATAAGAAACCAGCAACGAAAATCAGGTGGTTCAGACTTCATGGCTTAAAACGGAAGAAACATTTCGAAGAAACAGATTTCCTGACAGTACACAACCGGAATACCTGCAGCATGGAAGTTTTGAGGGAAGTCTCTGGGGAACTCTGGGCTGATGAGAAAAGTTGCTGGTGGGATGCTCCGATGCAAGCAGCAATAAAATAAATAAGTAAATAAATAAATAAATAAGAACATTGTGATGAGGAAGTATTTGAATGGCACGGAGAAATTAGGCAGATGCAGCCTTACGAGGAGGCGAAGAGAGAAGCTAAGAAGGTAGCTCAGGCGAGAATCAAGTTGTGCGAAATCCTGTACGTGGTATGGCAACAAACAAAGCGAAGGATGAAATATAAACAATTAAGAGAAACCGTGACAGAACAAGGGATGTGAACCATATCAAGCAGATGAAGACATAAGTTCTGTGAAACCCTCAAAAATTACGAGCTATTCTGGGAGATTCTCAGTGCTCAAAACCCACGAGCTCCCACTCGCTAGGTCAGAGAGCGTAAGCTTTGAGTGAAAAAAATAAAGAAAGATTGCTGTATCTAATAAGATTCCATTTGAAGCCTTATATGCTATGGGAAGCGAATGTGACAGCCTGTTGTTTAAGATCGCGGCTAGAATTCCTATGTGGGAAGGAGGGCTGGAATAATGTTTTGGACAAAAAAAACAAAAAAAAACTGAAGTTATAGGTGAGCATATTGTGCGTGTATATATATATATATATATATATATATATATATATATATACATATATATATATATATATATATATATATATCAACTTTCGTGGTGTTGCTCTATACTGTGTTGTGTCATCAAACTCGAATATTGTATCTATATATAGTATATATATACAATATTCGAGTTGTAGTATATATATACAATATATACAACAAAGTGTACTCGAGCCACGTACGTAGCCTAGAGATGCAATACTCGGCTCCAGTCTGATGACACAACACTGTACCGAACAGCACCACGAGAGGTAGAAAGATCTTAACATCGTCTTTATAGACTTGGAGAAAACCTTTAATGCAGTGCCAAGGCAAGAAATAAAAGTCGTAGAAAGTAGGATGCTCCAAATATATATGAGAAACGTTTTCATGAAATATTTAAAGGAAGGATGACAAGATGTCGCAGCTTTCTCCATGAAGCTGAAACCTTTCATGTGACACTGAAACTGCCCCAAGGCATGTGCCCTCAACCGTTCCGTCTTTAATATAATCATGGATGCCCTCGTGTGGAAGGTTACCCAGGAGTGTACTGTGCGCTGACGATATCGCTGTGTGTTCAGTGACTAAAGAGCGTGCAAATGCAAAGCCAGAGGACAGGAGGACGACATTGGAATAGAAATGTGAGAGAATAAGCCGTATCAATGCTTGCTATTCATAAAACCTGGCTTGTAGAAAACCAATGCTACACCAGACCATAATCGAGAAATTGACACATTTCTAATGACTTAGCTCGGTAATCGATTTATTTATACACCTTATAACGTACAATACTTTACTAAGAAGCATAGCATGAGAGAAGGTAGGTATAAACACTGAAGCAACGACTATATTTTGCGTGATGCAAATGTAAGTCTAATAAATACAAATTGAACATAGGCAAGCAGCTCACAAGATCAAAAAGAAAAACGCTCAAATGCTTCCATGACAACAACAACAACAACAACAAAAAGAGAAACACGAAAAGAAAGAAACAGGCGCAGAGTAGTGGATAAGAACCGAATAAAGAATAAAAACTTCTTAGTAAAATAAGATACAATACGTCAGTGTTTTATTCCAAAGGTACACGGTTTCTTATACTACGCAAGATGATTTCAGCGTGTTTTTGAACTTAACCAAATTTTTCGTGGTTCGTGAAAAGGCTACACGACAAAGAAACCCGTCCGCACAACCCCACAGTATTAAATAGCTGAAAGCCCGCTGGAGAGTCTCTGTATGAAAAGAAAACCGCCTTATACTGAATAGCCAAGTCTAATTAATAAAGGTTAGTCCAAGTACGCCGCACGAAACAAAGCTACACCCCTCAAGAAAGCCTCAATGCAAAAGATGGAGCTTTAATAAGTGGGAATCTTGAGTTGTACAGATGGAATGATATGAAAGGACAGACCTCAGAAGGAATTTCCGCGTACGAGGGGCGGTCAAAGCGGCAGGTGTTGAATAAAAAATCATATAGCAAAGAATGGCCATGTATCGCTAAGACATGATCATATATTGACAAAAGACGAAGAATGCAATGAGAACAACGTGCTGACGCTTGGTTGATGCGAAAAGGAACAGACGATCCGGAAGAGCGGCCTCGACGATGTGGAGGAAGAGCTCGGGTTGAAGATTTAAGCTCAGGAGTGAATGATTTAATGATACAGAAAGTGGAAAGAGCTCATCAAAAACCTCATCCGCATATAAAATTTGAGCACACCTTCAATGAAGAGGAAAGCTTCGTTTCTGGTAAGGAAACGTTCAGTGTCCTCATTTTTCTATTGTTTTTCCGTGCCAGCATATGTCTCCAATACTTACCGCAGTGCCAATGGAGCTTCTCATTCTTTTGGCATACTCTTCGTCTCCATACAAGCATACCGACGCCGTTTGAAGGAGGTATGCAAAGAGCATAAAGGAAGTAACATGTGGACGCCGAGAACAGTGTCAGTTAAAGATTTCAATGATCGGGGCGTCTGGGGGAGATGAAGCTTGTTCGTACCTATCTTTTATTATCAATGTAATACCCCTTAAATGGTGCCTTTGAGGATTCAATAAATAAATAAATAAATAAATAAATAAATAAATAAATAAATAAATAAATAAATAAATAAATAAATAAATAAACAAATAAATAAATAAATAAATAAATAAATAAATAAATAAATAAATAAATAAATAAATAATGTATTAGACACCTCTCTCCTCTCTTTTCTTTTTTTGCTCGGCTTTTCAGTGCATCAATAAAGTGGGAGAAAAACACAACAAAATGCTGTGAGTACGGGATGACGGTGAAACAATGTACTGCTGTCAGCATGACAGAACGGTTGATGTCGTGAGCTAGGGAGCTGTCAAACAGCTGCCGGTGAACGACCTGCTCATTCCCATATGGATGTTTCACAGGTATTTCCTGTTACTTTAGCCAGCAGATGCGTCCAGCCGTCTGATCGCAGTATACATTTGTACTATATTTCGGGTAGGCCGAGGTAAAGAGAGACATAGGGAAATGACTTTAATGTCATGAAGCGTGGAGGCGTCTACCATAGCACGCAGCGTTTTCTAGTGTGCTGCTCCACAAGGCAGGTCGCTGGTTCGTCTACGCTTCCGCACACCTCTCGCCACTAGAAAGAGGAACGATATACAGCGCATGCTACAGAGCCATTTACAAGGCGGTGCCGTTTTATGAGATCGCTGTGTCATACATTAAGGACGCTGGAGGCAGTTGTCGAGTGACGTATCCTCCACTTGTCCCAAAACACTTGCATGAAGATCAAGAAGGGGAAAGAAAAAAAAAAAGCTACATTAACAAGAGATGCTGATTCGCTTTTAGCTATTTTACCTATCAAAGCCGCCCCGTAGGCTTCAAGGCGGCTGCAATATTAGCGGCACGGAATCATGGATATCACTGCCTTCGTGGCGCGAACACGAATTTATTCAACAGTGTTTCTCATGCCTATAGCGAAGGATTCCGGGACGTTGTTCAGGGCGGTACTGGGTTTCACTGTCTTGTTTCCATATTTCAGCAGCGGGACACTTGGTTTTTATATTGTTTCTAGGATATAAGACAAATTAAGCGATGGAATCCGGACAATCACCCGCCGCAGTGCTCAGTTGCCTTGACCCTCGGCTGCTCATGCCAAGGTTGAGGGATCGAATCCCGGCCGCGGCGCCCTCATTTCGATGGATGCGAAATGCAAAAACACTTGTATACTCTGTGCGTTGTCAATACAGTAAAATGAACCCCTTGTAGTCGAAGGCAATCTGGGGTTTTGCCCTACAAGGCATTTTTTTGCACTACAGCAATTTTCTTACGCTGATCACAGAGGCTACTTTGAACAGCCTTCACTTCATGTCAATGGGAACCAGTTCTTTTCGGGATAGACATAAGTAATCTGAGTCGACAGCCGAGGAAAAGTTTTGAATATCTTTGTCTTCTCAGCCAAGACTGTGGTTTGCTCTCAGGCGAAGGTCAGCACACCCATACGAAGCCAAAGAATCAGTTTCTACTGATAACAACTCGATGGTGTTCTGCTCATGCTCCCTTTAATCTTCATGCGCCACATAAAACAAAATAGGTCCGCGACGAAGCTACGAACCCCGAATTAATGATCGCCACACACTGTTCCCCCGCGACAAGGAAATAGTCCATTACGGAGCTTTCTTTGCTACACAACCGAAAATATAATATCAAGACGAAAGTATAGGCGCAACAATTTTGATGCTTATGACTATCTATTTAATGCGCGACATGTTGAAACATCGCTTGTGTTACGGCAGATAGCCCTGTATGTCCATAGACTGTTGCTGCTAACTGCTTGCTGTCTGCTTAGGTTGCTTACTATTATAGATACAAGCTTTCTCCCCCTGTCGTAACTACGCTCGTTCGGTTTTCTTTTCTTCTTTGTTTTTTTGAAAAAAAAAAAAAAAAAAAAATATATATATATATATATATATATATATATATATATATATATATATATATATATATATATATATATCGTAGCGCTAGCGTTTGTACCACCAGTATACAACACTGCCAGAATAACTAGCGCCCTCTCTTTTGCGCCGGCGCAAGTGAAACGGGAAATATTGATTGCACAATTCTGATCCAGTCTGCGCGAGGTGTCACTAGGTCCTCACGCGAGACGATACGGTCGTGCACACGTTTATATTTCTTAAGCCACCTCACGGGTCATACATAGGTTGATGCTTGAATGAAAGAGAACAAGCTAAGAATGTGCATACAAAGTTTATTTTCCGACGTACAAGGAAGCTTTGTATTGTTTGTTCGGTTAGAATGAGTGGTATTCGCAAACGTCAACGGCTCAAGTCAAAGCAGCTGGCATGGGGCCTGTTTGCATGACGTTAATGTTTTGGGGTCAAGTGGATGCAGCTAGCACAGAACCGGGTTAAGTGGAGAAATATGGGAGAGGCCTTCGCCCTGCAGTGGGTATAATCAGGCTGATGATGATGATGAATGTTTTGGCGCGCAAAATGGAAGTGGTCGTATCTTCGTTTATCTTTAGAGGAGAACTGTTATAAGGCTGGTTTAGCTTAGCAATTTAGCCCTCCATTCCACCCATTCCACTGTGGAGCCTAGAGTGCCAGCCACGAGAAACCTTAATTGCTTGGTGAATTAATTAATCTGCCAACTCAGGGGAGCATGTGACAAAATGCTGAAAAGGTTGAGGTAACATGAAAGAGATGGAGAGGGGGGGGGGGGGGTTGTAACGGACGTGTGGCCTAGTGACTTGGTGGGTTATGAAGGGGGAGGGGGAGGGGGGAGGAATGCGCATCATGTGAGTGGTTGCTAGGGCAAAATGCAGGTCCACATGCCTAAACTGAAGCTGTGGCTGTTTCGCTCATTCATGAGCTAAACCGGTAACCCTAGATTATTTTTTCTTTGTTACACTAAGAAGCATGCTGTGAATGCCGCGAATTGGAAATTACTTGCGTGTTATATGTCCAGCCTTTGTAAAAAAATGTATATATACAGTCTGTCCAGTCGGCTTTCGAGTCATACAGTGTGGTTCGTTTTACACAACCGGCACTTACAGCGTCGTGAGTGTACGACACTCACCTGTCTGAAGCTGAGGGCATACAAGGGCTACTCTACAAGATATCAAGTACACGGCTTAGACTCATTGGGTTGTATTTTTTGACAAAGGATATGCCTCAGCACCGCAATGAGTTTTCACCACAATTCTCGATTAAAAGGTTTGCGGTTGAAGGCTAGCATGACTGCGTAAGGACTGCCTCGCCTCTCATAAATGAAAACTCACAGCGATAGCGGTTGAATTTCACGCTGCCTTCAACCGAGTGAAATGGCCATTATTATCGTACAACTTTTCGTGGCCCAGCCTTAACAAAGAACAACTCCCGAGAGTCCAAAGAGGCATACAGGTTAGAAGGCGCGATACATTCGGCTCACGGATTCAAATAATTTCGCCTATTATATGGCAAGCAAGCGCGCTATTGCTGCTTCGAAATCGCCATAAAATCAATTGGTACTAAAGACGGTTCGTATCATGTACACGACATATGATTTGCTAATGTCCGGGACCACTCTGGTAAATTAATAGCACGGTATCTTGTGAAGATTGCTAGACGTGCTGTGACAGGGAAATTACATATTAGCGTCTACTGAAGCGCATATAGCTGAAAGATAACAAAAATCTATACAGCTTCTACTGAAATTTTGCACTTGAAAAATTCGCCGTGATATAGGATTCGCACTTAGAGTCTCTATCAATTCAGCTAGACAGATACTAGCATACGCTGGCGAGTGACGACTGAATTAGTACCTTTAAAAGGGGACTGAGTTGATCCCCTGCACATGCAACTAACTGCCACGAAGGCGAGCATATATGCTCAGGTTTTTGTCGCCGCATACGCCTGACGTCTGTGCAAATTTCTCAATTTCTTATTTATGAAGCCCTGAAAATTGCTTGCGGTAAATTAAGCATTCGCGAACACCCAAGCATCGAATAAGTATAGGGGTTGATGGCTTAGCCCTTTCACGGCGTCACGACGCCAGCGATAACCCTTTGCACGCTTGGGATGATCCATTTTTATGTCTGATGTCTATGGGTGACACCTGTAGGTAATTGTGCCCATGAATTACTGTCACGACGAACGTCATGTCAGGGGCAGTTTGTTAACTTGTCCCATAAAAAGGATGTCGTCCCGTCGCCCCGCTGTAACAGCGAATATGAACGGGTGATCGGCACTGACAGACTCGCCCTCTTCGGCCGCCTTTCCAGAGATCCTCACCAACGTGGCACTGTCCGTCTCGCTGCCTTCTTCGTCCACTTTCAGCTTCGAAACTTGTTCCATGGCGGATACAAAGAGGTCTTTGGTGCCCAGCATGCCGGAGAGATCGGCTTCGTCGGAGAATATCTTCTTGACGCCGAGCTGCCCCAATGGCTTGATCAGATTGTACTGCTTGGACACAACGAACTTCGGCATCGACAGAGCTACGCTAGTATTTCTTAATGTCCCCAACACACGTGTCCATTCCGAAGCAGTTAAGAGACTGCTTAGTGCCTTGACGCCTGCCCGTTTCAGCGGAACAAAAAGAATGAGTCTCGCCTTGACGTCTCTGTAAGGTAATGAAATCACGTGCGTCTTCAAGGCAGGATCTAGGGCGTACTCGAAGTGTCTTCTTTTGAACATGAACTTCGTGTCCGTGTTAGTACCATCGGCGTTTTTAAAAGTGCCATTGTAGCTGAGCCGTTTCTCGAACCTCTCCCACCAGTCACCCTTAAAATGTATGGCGTTTAGCAGCAAGATCTTCGCGTCCTCTTCCGTCTCACTGCTGTCAAGTACCTTGCTTATTTTCCCCTTGGTCTGCGAGCGAACCCAGTCGTTCGCTCTAGCGGCAAGACCTTCGTCGAGCTCATCAACTAAGGTCCTAAAAGCTCCTTCAGTTCTGAGGAACTTGAGGAACTGAGGCAAAAGTTTGGACTTCGAGCCTTTCTTGACTACAAGGAGATTGGCAAGTGACATAGGCGACTTGAGGCAAGCGCCAACTTCACACAGTTCCTTGAACGACGTCTGGAGGCTTTCACGTGCGGTGGTCACATCGGAACCGAAGGTGCTTTCAATTTCTTTGAGGCTATCCCCCTTAGCGCCAGCTGAAAGGATAGCTAGCAGCACAGAGATGCCGAAGGGTGAGAATAGCACGTTGTCAGAGGTGTCAGCCGAAAGTGTCGGGAAGAGACGCAAGGCAAGACTTGTAGACGCTTTCACATCGCCCGCACTGGTCACGTGCGCGAAAAAGGTCCAGCAGGCGAGCACCACGACTTCAGACGCCATTTGTTTCTGCAAAGAAAGAAACATCATTTCTTCAGCACGAGTCTCTCGCGATTCCTTTATGGGTCTGTCCTTGCGGCAACACAGACAGAAATAAACTTAAGGAATACGCATTCTCATGACAATATTTTAAATAGTTAATTCTGTTGTACTGAATGCAAAATTAAGCAGTGCGATGGTAAGTACCGTAGCCTCTTAATTCATAAAGAAGATAAACAAACTATCGAATGTAAGCCCACTCTGTCAGTAATATCCATGCTGTGACGAGAGACTTGCCACGTCGAACGAATGAGGATGCTTAAATTCCCATCATTACGTATTTATTCACTCCCCCCCCCCCCCCTCTCCCTCCTTCTCCTCCTTCAGAAGCCTGACATTATGCGTACATTAAGAAGAGGCATTTTTTTTCTTCTCGCGACTCTTCTCTCTCTATTTTCTTCTGTACCTATGGTGCAACTAAGGAACTCCCTAGAGAATGATCGTTTACGTTACATGGACCTCTTGCGACTCACATATGTGCTAAATGTCGGCTTTGTATTGCACGGAATACTAGCCGAATCCATGTTTTTGAATGGTCGCAGTTAACACAGTGACATTATCTTATTGTTTTAATTGTTGGACATTGAATAAATGTTACCACTCGCTCTAACGTTCGTTTAACATTAACGATGAATAGTAGACATATATATGCTAGGAGCTGTGAACATCTGTCTGCGTGCTCACTACAGCGACTTACTTAAGCACCCCGATAGTTCACCTCTTTGCACTCGTCACGAGCGCCCAATGAACATTTTCCACAGATCCTTGATAAGATCAGAGGTGCCTAAAACATTAGGACCTCCAGCCCATTATTTTTAAATATATTCTCTCTTGTCTGTCACCGATGTACAGTGAGTCTGTGACCGTGACCGTGCTCTGACAAGATGAATACTTGATGACTGGCCATATACGCTGATGGTAGGCGATGCGCCTATTTTTCAGCTGCACGCAACTTTAATAACAGTGAAATAAATTTCCGCATAATACATCCGCAAAAGGATGTAAGAAGATTTGCTTACACAGTCTTAACAATTCCTGTGTACTAAATACTTCTGACTGTCCACTGCTTTCTGACTGCCGGCTCGAAGTTACGTGTTGGACTACTTACGAAAGTGCAAGTGCATCAGGATAGGTGTCAGAAAGTAATCCCAGAACAAAGGCAGGCTTTGATATAATCAAAACTATATCCAGTTGCATAAAAGAAATTCTTGGCAAAGCATCTTTTTGTAAGGTAGCTTTATCGCCATTAAACATTTCTTAACGAAGAAACCAGCACGCACAGCAAGAATTTGGTCACACACTTACCAGTCACACATGTGTCGTTCACTCGAACACGCCTCACCAACTTTGTCAGGCGATGTCCGACGGTCAGTTGTCGCCAAGACAACTGAATACCAGTCAGTGACACTTGTTTCTTGCTCCGGTCAGCGCGTTGATGTGCCACACCAGTCCAGCTTGTTCCAAAGACAGGGCCACAAATATCCTTCTGCGCCGAAACACTCGGGCGCCACTGCGAAAGCTGATGAAGCACACTTTACGACCTTCACACGCTTTGACGTATGCAGAGTATCGCGGGTGTGTGCTGAATTTTCGTTGCAACACGTCGTGTAAGTTTGACTCCTGGAGGGGGGCTAACAGCAGCGGGAGGGTTGCAGAAAAAAACTACTCTCCTTCTCAGAACCCGAGTGGTTACGGCTCCGGCAGCTGCTCCTTAACCGCGAGTGCCGAGCAGGTAGAACGTTGTGGCGTCTGCCGCCCCCCAGGTTCGTTCTGGGAGGAGGGGCCAGGCACACGAACAGCTGTCGGCTCGTCTGCGCCGTGCTCGTGCAACCTCGCAATAGCCGAGCCTGCCAAGCAGCCGTCGCTCCCTCGTGCCTCGCCGCTCAAGTCAAGTCGTCGCAAGCGTGCTGGCGCAAGCATGCGTTTATTAGATTCGGTCGTGAAAAAAAAAAATGATATATGTAAGCCTTTCCCCGGACCTAAGCAGCTTCGGGGAAATCGTCTGGCTAGAAGTGGCAGAGACTACTAGATTTCACACGCTTCTCTCGATCACCATATTTCCGCTCCTCTGAAATTCGATACTAACGCCGCAACAAGAAAAGAAAGAAAAAGCTGTATGTGTTCTTGAAAGAGTCTCTCGCTTTCGTGCGAGCTTTTGATTTAAGCTGATGTGGTTTTCTGAATACAGTTTCTTGTTGGAGATTTGATTCTCGTGAATAATTAATTCTCCAAGAAGTGAGGCACTCGTAACGCTTGTTAAAGACGTTTCTTAGACGTCTCTTAAAAGCGATAGCCGCTCGCAACGAATCAACGCGGCTCATATAGCTCTGCGTGTATTGCAAAGTATTGTCTCTGATCTGTGTATCTTAGAAGAGACTCCACATTGCACAAGTCTTTGCCGTTTCTGGCCCTCTTGCACGCTACTATCTAGCAAAAATAGAGCGGTATTGTACAAACGCATCAGTAAGGTAAGCGCCTCGTGCACTGCCTATAGGGGCACTATATAGTGGCAACAGCCTTGCGGTCTTTTTGGAACATTCGTCTGTGATCACAGTTTTCGCTGCTTATCTGTAGCTGGGAGTACAGCCGACGTTGTAGCCGTTTTTTTTTTTTTCGAATCTTGTTAATGTCCTCCACTGCTTTAACAAAGTTACCTCCTACTTGCGTACCATTTGGACAGTTGATGACCTGCAGTAATCTGGGAGAAAACATCGCATTTACACGCCAGGCGCTTCATGCACACGAGCGCTAAATGAACAGCTGCAATGAGGGGTCCTGATTCAATGGGCTTGTTTCACCGACTGACCAGTTAATTAAATAGAGAATTATAGCTCTCCTCCTTTTTTAGTATCTATTTTAATTAGCTACGCCTCTATACTGCGAG
This sequence comes from Amblyomma maculatum, assembly GCF_055883805.1. Classification (NCBI taxonomy): domain Eukaryota; kingdom Metazoa; phylum Arthropoda; class Arachnida; order Ixodida; family Ixodidae; genus Amblyomma; species Amblyomma maculatum. The sequence continues at coordinate 52,663,010 of NC_139347.1, read as the reverse complement.
CACCTTTCATGCGAGCATACTGTGGCGCCTTGTTCGGGTGAAACCTTTTGTGCCGCCCGCCAACTCTTCATTATCATAATGCATGATTTCGTCAATTGAATTTTACATTTTCTTTTGGAATGCGCAGATCTACCACATTTTTGGAGTAATTACTCACTGACATCCAGCCAAGCGTAGCCATACGGCTACAAAGGAAAGCTATACAGCTTTCTCGGAAACTTCGTAGTTGAGGAAACATCGTCCTGGTCCGGGGTCCTGGTACTGCCCTACACCCAGGAGCAGGACGAATTTTTCTTTAACTGCGAAGTTTCCGAGAAAGCTGTATAACTTTCCTTTGTAGCCGTATGTCTGCGCTTGGGTGGGTGTCATTGCGAAATTGCTCCCTTATTACGAATCTACTCCACCTCGGGAGATTCCCTTAAAAATTTCGCCAGCTCTACCATATCACTACCACATAATTAGCCGTTCCGGAATGCCGATCATAGATTGCGTTGTATGTACAGTTGAAAATGGATGAAACACTATTACGCGAGCGCATCGTCTTCGGCAAAGTATACTATTCATAAAGCCTAGGCGCTTTTATAGACGCCCAAAAACATATAGTGACACAAACGCCACATATATGCCGTTAAATGACCGTATATAGCGCTTGGCTCGCCGCGTTTAGTATGCGAAGCAGTATTAAGCAAGTGAGCTTTTATTGAATTGCGCGGTAACCAACCTATTTCAGTTCCTGTTTCCAGAAGCTGATGGTAGCAAATGTGAGAATTCATAACGACGCGCCGATTGCTATAGATGTATTGTATAGCAAAATCATAAAGAAATAATGCGCATCTTGTTAACGCGAAGTATGATCTAGCAGTGCGCTCTCGGTCGTGCTGCCTGTCGAGCTGGGGACAGTGAAATGTTGTCACGAACGTCCCGGTATTCAGCTAAAATAAAATTGGTGTTGGAAAAAGCCCCGGAATTCGTGTCACAGTGCATCGGCAGTTAGTAGATGAATCCAATATCGCAGGATTCCCGGCTCCACATAAGTAACGTGCAAACATTGCATCGACACCGAATGCTGCTTATATCACTCAAAAACCAAAAACCATGAAAAGGCAAATCCCACGACGGGACGACCAAGTAGGAACACGTATAGGGAGCTGCAGTCGCGGCCGTTTCCACTCCGAATTACACTTAACGAACCCGCCACTAGCGGCGCGTCCTTCGATTTGTGCGCTACTCACACTTTCTAGATTTCTTTCATGTCATATCAGATAAAGGCTTTATCCATTCATTTATGGCAGGCAGGACTCCATTTGGAAGAGCTCCCGTAGTTTTCCCGTGTCTGTACGCCTGTGACTCATCGCGAGCCTCCACAACATAACACTACCATTACCTGCACTATATATTACACGCACTGCTCTTTTCGCCTCCATCGAAAAGCGGCCGCCGCGGCCGGGAGGCGCCCGTGTGCTGTGCGATGTCAGTGCACGTTAAAGAACCTTAGGTGGTCGCAATTTCCGAAGTCCTCCACTACGGCGTCTCTCATAGCCGGAGTCGCTTTGGGACGTTAAACCCCACAAACCAAGACCAAACCAAACCAAACACTACAGAATATTTTTATACAGAATATCCGACATTGGAATATCACTGCCATTCCTCTGGCTGGTGGTAGTTGTCATATGAAATGGCCGAGAAAGGACTGGTTGTCGTGTTGTGTAACAACCCGCGTCCACATGACATGGCAGAGTTCGCAAAGGCTGCCAACTCGGTCTTTTCCTTTGAGATGGCAGGAATATTGGAATACAGCACTTTGAATCCCGAATTAGACATGCTGCACCTAGAGCTCGCAGGCATAACAGCACTGCTTGGTTGAAGCGGCTGATTTTGTTTGTGTCCGATGGTCTTTCATAGAATATTGCAGCATGAACTGTATACAAACCAACATGTGCGGGATTAATAAAGGTATGAAATGAAATATAAGCGAGTAAGCGAGTAGGAAAGTGCATGTACACTAAAGCGATCCGCAAGGGTAGCTGGTAAGACGGGAGTCAATAAATATTTGGAATACCAAGAAGTGAACAAATAGGGGCCGCGTTTTAGAAAAGGAACTAGTACATAATTTCCTGAAAAGGGTCTGGGGCGTATTTGTTAGATGGGTCGCCCAGCCAAATCTGTCCATTGAAGACTATCATGTGCTACCTGTGACTGTTTGCCTGGCTTTTCGGGCTGACCCGTCATCGCCCTGAACAAACGTCTTCAAGAGTGTTCCTTGAAAGCTATAGAGCGAAGTACTGGCGGTAAAGCGCGCTGAACAGGCCATGTAATTCCCATTTAGCGTCTTGCGCAATGAGGTCTGGGGTGCATTCATTACGAAAGAGCACAATATCGGAGTCAGCGTTTTTACTGACGCCCCCGTGGAGCTGAACTAATAATTAGACGCAAATGGTCCCTACCATAGCTATGAATATATAGCGCTGGCAGTGAATACACGCAGTAGTGAATTCATTACAGAGAATAAGCAAAATACCACATTCCTACTCCCCCCATCCCTCTAGTTAGCACTACGCTATTTTTGGGTGGTTGGCTAGCATTGCGGTAATTTGGTGTCTCTATGCTGTAATATTTTTACGTTCTCGAGGTTTCAATTAAAACACCAAGAACTGCTAGTAGTTCTTAAACGTTCAAAGAGCAGTTCTTTTACTTGAAAATAATCACTTTCATTAGAATAACATTTCGCTCAAATTTCCTACATGAGAAAGCATTGCAAGCACCTAGTGCAAAGAGTCCTTGAAAATAAAAATCAATTTGAAGCTGCCATTTGCTTCAGTGTGAATACACTTGACGTTGTTGACAGCCAAGTGAAGTGACACAAAACATGATTTACACAAGAGGGGTACTTATTACGGAAATAGTGATGTAGCAGGTTTATAATGTCGTCAGTCGGCCGGGTTATAATTAGGCTCTGAGACTATATGGGTCTCCCTAGTATTTACGCTTTCGGGCCAGGAAAGAACAGAAAAAGAAAAAGGTCATTGTTATTGATCACTGGAATTATATCAGCAGGAGTGATTTTAAAAGCGCATGTATTGGTGTGATGTACTCCCTTGCGCAAAAGTGGAGAGACCACGCGAACCGCTGCAATTATTACATAAAAGATGCACCTGACGAATTTTCCTGGACTAGATGGTAAGCATATTAGTGAGGCTATTTTAAGCTTAACGTAGAAATAACCGCTTCGCCGTCAGAAAAAGCTGGCATGGAGTTTTGTCGAAACGTGTGGTACCTCCACTTTTGCTCACGACATACACTGCTTGACACATAAATCAGAGTCCAAGGGATGTGCTGCAAAGCCAATCTGTGTGACTCTGTGCGGCGATAGCGTTCCAAACCCCTAGAAAGCGAGGGGAACTCTACTCTTTACCGTTCTGGAGACCAGGACCTCGATATAGACGCTACAAGGGCTACGTGCGTGGCTTTGAAGCAAACCCCTTGAGATGTCTACTATTAAAAAAGCTGCATGGGCCCGCGCAAATTAGCCGTTTCCAGATGCTGGTGCCAAATATAATGACCAAAAATTGGCCTCTTTCAGTATAGTGAATTCGCGCACTAAGCCAGGCGACCACGGCGACCGAGTTCGATCCCAGTCGCGGAGACTGTGTTTCAACGGAAGCGAAACGCAAGGCTCCCCTGTATTGTGCGATGTCATAGTGGTCGTTAAAAAGCCATAGGATATCGATAATATCTGCAGCTCTTCGTACGGTGTCCTCATAGCGTGAGTCACGTTGAGAAGTTACACCTAAAAAATAAATCAGTAAAGAGTATTTACTACGGTTATTTGCCGAAAAATATTAGGGGGCCGTTCAAGCTTCTCCTTAAGATTAATATACGCGAACCACCTTTAACACTGCATTTTCATTCCGCGAAGATATGTTTTATATATTTTTGTTAACATTGCTTTTTGGGGAAAGGAAGACGTAGTATCTACCTTCGCAGTGGACAGAGACACCTGTCGGAAGTGCATAGGTCATCGGTTCGAATCCCTGTCGCAAAGTAGCTTCGAGCTAGGCTAGAATTAGCATCGCCTTGAACGCTGTGCAAGGAATGGTTGAGTCTCGGTTCCGATTTCAAATCCCGAGTCCAATTTCTCCGACACCGGATTTCGCAGTTTGGGTTATGGCGACTAATTTTATTGCTTAAAAGCAATAAAATTAAGAGGCATGGAAATAAAGGCATTGCTGCGTCGATTATCGGCAAATAATTAAGGGGTTTACGATCGAACACTGTACACCCCCAATTCCTGTTGTGCGAAAGAAGGGAAGGTAGGACACTGTTATTCTTAGCTATTTATTCGAGTCTTTACTACTGAATGTATACCAGCTCATACCGTGGAACTATATGCTATGCTTACGCTCATGACTATTTAACTATCGTTTCCACGGGGACATTTCGAAGCTCTCAAAGCTGAGACAAATCAATAGTACAAAGCGTAGTTCCTTCTAAGGGTCCAATCTGCTTTCTGCCGAAAAGAACCTCGTCAATCAGCTGCTGTTAGTGGATAAGAGAAATTAAATTCCGTCATATCGCCCCGCGCAAAACCACTCTCAGCGGAAATTCACCAGCCGCGTTGATAGCACCTCCTGTGAAACTGTTATTAACAAACAGCAGCCGTAGGGCGAACGTCACGGCGAAACAATCGGGCGGAAGAAAATGAAAGAAAGAAAGGCCAACGCGAGCTGCCCTTATCGCTGCGCGGCGCTTCCACGGGGCCGGACGAGCCGCCTCGCAGTTCTTGTGGCAGCAAACCCGCGCACGTGCACATCCTTCTTTATTTTTCAGCACACCCCCTTGTTGCTCCATTTTATCGGCGCATTCGCGTCCGCGCGTTGATCCGTGTATTAAATCGACCAATTAGAGCAGGATGCAAAGGTTTCGTCAATGCCAGGATATTTGGCAATGTCGTCGCCTTCACAGAGGACGGCTGGCTGCATGCTTGGAGGTCACAAAGCTCTCTCGCGTTCTCCGCAAGACGTGGCATTACTCCCCAACGCACATCAGTTGCTCTCCAATGCTGCAATCAAGAATCACGGTCGTGGCTGTTGGTTTATGCAACAGAGAGGGCTTCTACTGTCAAGCGTACTCAGACGTGTCGCTCTGCTTACTTTTTGTCTGGAAGCGCGTTGGAAGGGGGGGGGGGGGGGGGGGGTCCGAGGAGGAAGAAGTTACGAAGCCTCGTGTACCTATTGTCCAGGCTCACAGAATATTGTGGAGGACGTTGCAGACAAACGGAATTTCTGGCGTGAAGCATGCTTAGTGGGTGGAACAGCGCGAAGACACTAAGTACACAAGAAGAGAAGCACAACAAAGCACAACAATGCGCTGTTCCACCCACTATGGAATTGTACCAACTCGCCCAAGTGTCCATCCTACATGAAGCATGCTCCTTCCTGGCTGTCGCTGACATGGCGTACTGAAACGAGAAGCACACTAAAGCATGCAGTCTCGCTGGTTAACTAGCGACCACGGCCTCCTAATGAAGTGAGAGAGTGCAAATTTAATCTGGTATCCATTAGTTCTTTATAATGCACCACGCCTGGTTTGCCCAGCGCACCCTCGCAGCCCTTCTGGTGGAGAGAGCGACGCGGTGCAGGAGTGCCAGAGTCCGGTTCGAAGCCTGAGCGTTTGCCGATGTCGGAAGAAAAATGCATCCTCAGGGCCACAGCCGCTTCACGGGGACGAGGCGTGGATGATTGTCGAATCCTTTCCTAGTACTAACCCAGACAAGAGGAGCTAACTAGATTGGAAATGCCTTCTGCACAGGACGAAATCTGCAGTAGACATCCTTCTCATGGCGTCACGTATGCGAGTACAGTTAAAACATATGCGTCCGCACCCAGCTTTCGCTGAGTGTGCTCCCTGCGGCAAACTCCTGCATTGAAATTTTCGCGGCAAGAAAAAAGAAGTAACACGGCATGGCAAGGCAACGATTACAGGCATGCGTGACTTAGAAAAGCTAATTCATATCGAAAAACAGAGCTTGCAGCACTGCATACACAACAAGCAAGGGTTTCTGGCTTGAACAGAAAATAAGAAATCATACGTAATTCCAGAGCTTCGATGTTGTCGATGTTGTATAGGTTGTAGGGGTGTGTTTATTCGGTGAACCCAGGTGATTCCAGCCGCTCAGGGGAGACTCGCAGCGAAGCGTCAGGCGTGGCGAAAGAGCAAGGCAGCGAACAACTTCTTCGTCCTTGAGAGCGGCAGCACGCGACGCATGTCAGTGGTTATATCGATGAAGATTACCACACTACAGTTTCCCCCCGGGCAGAGAAGGAGCCATCCTGGCGACTCATGGTGCCGAAAGGACAGACGGATCGTAGTAAGGCTTGATTCGGTCCACATGAACTATTTCGCGTCCACGGCGACGCAAGTCCGCAGATGGCGTAACCGGCTCAACTACGTAGTTCACAGGAGATGTTTTTTGAAGGACTCGGTATGGACCGTGATACCGAGCAAGAAGCTTCTTTGACAGGCCGGCGGTTGTGGCAGGAACCCAGAGCCACACCAGGGAGTTGGGCGCATATGAAGGCGCCTCACCAGTGTCACGATGGTGTTTTTGTTCCCACTGATTTTCCTTTGTAAGCGAACGAGCGAGCTGACGGCATTCTTCTGCGTACTGGGCGGCGTCCGAGAGTGGCGTCGATTCAGAAACATCAGGGCGGTAGGGAAAAAGCGCGTCCATTGTGCAGGTTGGCTCGCGCCCGTAAAGAAGAAAAAAGGGAGAAAATCCGGTGGTGGTCTGTATCGCAGTGTTGTACGCGTAGGTTACGAAGGGAAGAACGTGGTCCCAGTTGGAATGAGCGTCGTTGACGTACATGGCCAGCATGTCACTCAGAGTACGGTTGAAGCGTTCTGTCAGGCCATTCGTCTGAGGGTGGTAAGAAGTAGCGGTGCGATGAATGATGCGACATTCTTTCAGTAGGGCCTCGAGAGCGTCGCACAAGAAAACGCGTCCGCGGTCACTGAGCAGTTCCTTCGGAGTCCCGTGGCGAAGAATCAAGTTGTGGAGAATGAACAAAGCAACGTCTCTTGCAGAGGCAGAGGGTAACGGTGATGTTTCAGTGTAGCGAGTCAGATGGTCTACTGCCACAATAATCCACCGGTTTCCAGCAGGAGTAGTCGGAAGAGGGCCATAGAGATCTATGCCAACGCGGTCAAACGGACGAGCAGGGCAGGGTAACGGCTGCAACGAAACAGAGGACTTCTGAGGAGTTTTTCGGCGTTGACAAGATTCGCAAGCGCGCACGAAATGTCTTACGAAGCGGTACATTCCACGCCAGTAAAATCGCAGACGTAGGCGCGTGTAGGTTTTCAATACGCCACCGTGAGCACATTGTGGGTCACCATGGTACGCAGCACAAATGTCGGCACGGAGATGACGCGGGATGACTAGAAGCCACTTCCGTCCATCAAGCAAATAATTGCGGCGATAGAGAAGACCGTCACGAATGGAGAAGTGGTGGGCTTGGCGGACGAGCGCTTTGGATGAATGACCGGGAGTAGGACTTGAGAGAAAATCCAAAAGTGCATTGATCCAGGGGTCATTCCGCTGCTCGGTAGCCATGTCGATAGTTGTAAGAGTCGACAAATCGTAGGCACAGACGTGGTCAGACGAATTATCTCTAGGCAATGGCGAGCGGGAAAGAGCATCCGCGTCCGTATGCTTTAGGCCTGATCGATAAATGACATGAATGTCAAACTCCTGGAGACGAAGAGCCCAGCGAGCAAGGCGACCGGATGGGTCTTTCAGAGAGGCAAGCCAGCACAAAGCGTGGTGATCGGTCACAACGTAAAACGGTCGACCATACACATAAGGACGAAATTTTCCGATAGCCCAAATAATGGCCAAACATTCCCTTTCTGTGACTGAATAATTAGATTCTGCCTTTGTCAATGTTCGGCTGGCGTATGCCACAACATACTCGCTGTAACCAGGCTTACGTTGGGTAAGGACGGCACCAAGCCCAATACCGCTGGCATCAGTGTGGATCTCCGTAGGCGCAGCCGGATCAAAGTGGCGTAGAATGGGCGGCGAAACCAAAAGGCGGCGTAAAGTGTCGAAGGCTTTATCGCAGGCTGGAGTCCAGGCGGAAAGGTCGGAGCTGCCGGCAAGGAGCTGGGTCAGAGGAGCGATGATAGAGGCGAAGTTCAAGATGAAACGTCGAAAGTAGGAGCAGAGGCCGATAAAGCTCCGAAGCTGCTTCAGGGAGGTTGGCTTCGGGAACTCTGCAACTGCGCGAAGTTTGGTGGGGTCGGGAAGAATGCCGTCCTTAGAAACTACATGGCCTAAAATTGTGAGTTTTCGGGCGGCAAAGTGGCACTTCTTCAAATTCAACTGAAGCCCAGCGCCGGCGATACACGTGAGGACATCCTTTAGGCGGAGAAGGTGAGAAGAAAAGTCGGCAGAAAAAACTACGATGTCGTCCAGATAACAAAGACAGGTCTGCCACTTGAGTCCACGAAGAACAGTGTCCATCAGGCGCTCGAAAGTAGCCGGGGCATTGCAGAGGCCAAAGGGCATAACGTTGAACTCGTATAATCCATCCGGTGTTATAAAGGCAGTTTTCGAGCGGTCATTATCAGCCATCGGTACTTGCCAGTAGCCGGAGCGCAAATCCAAAGAGGAGAAATACTCGGCTCCCTGTAAACAGTCCAAGGCGTCGTCGATTCGCGGCAAAGGATAGACATCTTTGCGCGTGATTTTGTTAAGCCTACGGTAATCGACGCAAAACCGGATGGAACCATCTTTCTTGGTGACCAAAACAACCGGAGAAGCCCATGGACTGTTAGATGGCTGTATGACGCCCCGGCGAAGCATGTCGTCCACGTTGTCAGCAATGACTTGGCGCTCAGAGGCCGACACGCGATAAGGACGCTGTCGTAAAGGTGCGTTTGTACCAGTGTCGATTGCGTGCGTAACGACAGACGTGCGACCCAGAGCAGTGTGAGGAAGGTCGAAGGCAGAAGTGAAGTTCTGTAGAAGAGCAGCGAGTTGATCGCGTTGTGCGGGTGGGAGATCTGCGTCAATAGCTTGTTGAAGAACATCGGGTGGTGTCGAAGCGGTCGCTGTATCGCAAGAGCTGAGCACATTAACGTCTAATGAAGTAGGCGTTGCAGGAAGAGTATTTACAAGCTCGGGATCAAGTTCTTCAATACGACCGAGACACTCGCCGCGCAGCAGGACGGACGGGCACGAAGATGGATTTGAGACGTACATTGCACTAAGGCCATCTTCGAACTTGAGGACAGCAAATGGAAGCAGGAGGCAGGGATGGCGTGAAGCGGCGTCGGAAGGTGTGAAGAAGACAGTCGAACTAATAACGCTTTCACAGGAGAGTGGAACGAGGGCAGCAGAAAATGGAGGAATGTCTGTGTCACTGGCGACGAGGAGTTTTGCAGGCCGGGTAGGGACGTCACACAAGACGGTATCACAAAGAGGTAAAAAGGAAACTTCCGCGCGGGCGCAGTCAATAACGGCATGATGAGCGGAAAGGAAATCGTAGCCCAGGATGATGTCGTGTGAGCAGTGAGCCAGTACAATAAACTCGATGGTGTATAAGACGTCTTCGATGAGAACACGGGCCGTGCACGCTGCTGAGGGATGAATGCGCTGGGATGAAGCGGTGCGAAGCGAAAAGTCGGGTAGTGCGGTGGTCACCTTGCGAAGACGACGGCAAAGAGATTCACTGATGACGGATACGGCAGCGCCCGTGTCAACAAGAGCGAGTATTGCGACACCGTCGACGAACACTTGTATTACGTTTGCGGGAGAAGACGGAGGACTTGAAGAGTTCGAACCAAGCGCAGTTCTTGCCCCGGGAACTGCGACTGTTAGTTTCCCTCAACAGCGCCGGTAGAACGTCGGGGAAGCGGTGATGGTGAACGGCGACGAGGGGAAGATGATCGGCGAGAGGTATACGTTTGATTGTCCCGAGGAACGAACTCGGAACCGGGTTGAGTTCTCGGCGAGGGCTGGTCGGCGTCGTACGTGTAGTTCCAGGGGTCAGGGCAAGAAGGTGGAAGGCGTTGGCGGCAAAGACGGGCTACATGGCCCGGCAGCCCACAAGAGTAGCAAATTGGCCGGTTGTCTGCGGTGCGCCAAGGGTTCGTAGGGCGTTGGCGTACCCTTGGAATACGGACATGGAACGCCGACCCAGGCGATGGTGAAGGATGGTTGGAAGGGGCGGCCTGGTAGGAAACAGGTGCGGTTGGCATTAGCGGCCTGGCCGCAACTTGGGCGTACGTTAGTGGTGCCGTTACTTGCGGTGGCACGGGGCTGGTCGGAAGCACTGGGCTGGGCGAGAGCACGGAACTGGGCGAAAGGACATCAGCGATATGGTCTTGCACGGCACGCCGTATGGTAGGGGCCAAAGACGGAGCCATGTCAGGAACAAGGCGACCAGTGTCTTGTGATTGAGGGACCAGGGATAGCTGGCGGGCGACCTCTTCGCGAACGAAGGCTTTTATCTGTTGAATCAAAGGGCTGTCCTCAGATGAAGTAGAACCACCCAGTGCTAGTGTAGAAATGGTGTCGTCTCTAAAACCGGTCCGCCGGGTAGAAGCGCGCTGCTTTCGAAGCTCGTCGTAGCTCTGGCAAAGTTTAATCACTTCACTGACGGAGGCAGGATTTTTCAGCCAGAGCATCTGACACGCGTCCTCGGAGATACCTTTCAAGATGTGTCCGATCTTAGCCGCTTCGGACATTACTGGGTCGACACGTTTGCACAGGTCAACGATGTCCTCTATGTAACTTGTGAATGACTCTTCGGCATGCTGTGTGCGCTCACGCAAGCGTTGTTCTGCTCGGAGTTTGCGAACAGCAGGACGGCCAAACACTTCCGAAAAATTCTTCTTAAATGCAGACCAAGATGGCAGGTCTGCCTCATGGTTGCGAAACCAGAGGTTCGCCACGTCGGTCAGGTAAAAGATTACGTTACCTAGCTTAATAGTGTCGTCCCATCTGTTATAACTGCTGACACGTTCATACGCCGACAACCAGTCGTCGACGTCTTGGTCAGCCGTGCCACTGAAGAGGCATGGATCACGCTGCCGTAGAACGCCAGAACACAGTACCGTGGTTGGTAGGGGCGCCGATGTCGAGGTGGTCTCGTCTGGCATGGTGGAAGCAGTGGTCAACGTGCGGCTTCTAAGTTCCAGGGTGGATGGGAACGTACCCAGCAGCACCTGCACCAATTGTAGGGGTGTGTTTATTCGGTGAACCCAGGTGATTCCAGCCGCTCAGGGGAGACTCGCAGCGAAGCGTCAGGCGTGGCGAAAGAGCAAGGCAGCGAACAACTTCTTCGTCCTTGAGAGCGGCAGCACGCGACGCATGTCAGTGGTTATATCGATGAAGATTACCACACTACAAGGTATATACATACATATATATATATAGCTGGGCAGTTGCCGGACCCACAAAGAAACAAAGTCCTCGTTCTCTTTTGTTGCCTTCGCCACTTTCACACTCATATCCCAATGGATTGAGCACGCTCTCGTGCGAATCGTGCCATTCTGAGCGCGATACTATAGAGCTCGCGCGCAGTTCTAAATGGGCTCATTCGCGCACCTTTCTGACTTCCGTTTTGCTCAATGAGAACCGCGAATAAACGAAACGTTATCTTTATGTGATACAACAGGCAGATGCAATCAATGACAGAGCAGTGCACAGAGAACAACAAAAATGGACTAGCGCGTCGCATGGCCGCTGGAATCTCGCTTTGCCACCGCTCATAGTGCACAGCAGCCTTTAACATAGCCATTTGTAAACGCAGCCGCATTCCTTAATGGTGGTGGGGAAACACTTTTATTACCAACGCCCCAGTCCATGTTGGTAACATAGAGGGTACCATGCAGTCGGAACGGGGGATGTCATTCCTTGTGGTTTGGGGATTATTAGCCGTCCTTCTTTGATTGCAGCCGCGGTAGCTTCAGTAGTATTTCTAACGAGTGGTGCGACTGCCACCACACTGCGCCATAGTGGTGCGCGCGAAACTTCAACGCAGGTTGCCCGGTGCCGTGATAGGCAGATTAATTCGGGTGTCCTCACTTACCGCATCCCCCAAACTTTTCGTCCATTGCCACTGCGGTGGTTAGCTTGATGCGGTCAGTCGTGGAGCCCACATGTAATCTGCCTGGAATTGGGGAGTATTCACCCTCCCGTTCAATCTATTAAAAACCTTTTGTCCACCGACGCGACGAGCCTAAAGCTGGCTCCCCGCTGCTCTACTTATATTTCGCTCCATCCTCAACACGACAATGGGAACGGCTGATTGAATTTCTCTCGTATTCCTATCATTGCGAACTCAGCAGTGGTCTCTGCTCAGCTTGGCACATAGGCCGCGTTGTTGTTCGAACCCGCTGAAGAAGAAAAAAAAAAAAAATTTAGGGGAGCAACGGCAATGCGAGGGTCAAATATATATTTATTTTTTTTTTTTAGCAAATAATAGTAGAAGCGCTGCTCTGCCGCAGTAATTTTTCGTACCGTACCTGGACACGTGGGCTCGAATACCGCATATTGTTTCTCTTTCTGTGTACCCGTCAGCTCTCTCATGACTTTTCTCGCTATACCGTGCCCATCTGTAGCACTGCTCTTCGCTATCTTCTCCTTTTCTTTTGTTTCCACCGGCCACCACTCGGGTGTTTGCGGCTTGTTGTCTTTCTCTTTGAATTGTTTTTTTTTAGACCACTACTACTACTACATGATGACCGACTCTTCGATTATGGGGCGTTACGCGCGTAAATGGATAGAGGGGACTTTTTCCAGGCTGAGCTGTGTAGCCGAAAAGTTACGCGCTAGTGCGTCGGCCGATGCGACTAAGAAAGAACATTTTCTGCAAGCAAATATTTTACTTTTAAGACGTACTTTTATAATACCACCAAGTGAATATGATATCCTTCATTATTTTGAGTGTACTGGTGTAAGTTGTCTTTTATTTGTCACGTTTTATCTTAGTCACGTAAACAGGAATAGCGAAAAATTAGCTAATGTATCCTTATGAAACTACTTGGTTTCACTGTGGGCTTGGTGCACTATGTATATTTCCTTTCATTCCCGCTGTCCGCGGTGCCATGCGCTTTATCTTGCTTTCAGGTAATCAGCCACGCGCACTCGTGCGAGAACTCGCATACCAAAAACTCATAATGAATTCAAATTCTTCGGTGAAAACGTCCTAGAAAAGCATGATTCAAGTATCCTACCCTCAAAATCACTGCTTCCCCTACTGACCTATAAATCTACCCCTGGCTAACGTTTGTCTGTTGATACGAAGACAATGGCAGCGACGCAAAGACAAGCCGTCTTCTCAAAAGAAACGCAAGAATAAAATATTTGTGGCAGCAGGAACGGCAGTCGGGTTATGGATACAGCACCAGTGATAGGCAATTTACCCATAAGGGCCGTTTGATCGCTTCTATCTTAAGGTTGCGTCGTGTCACTTTCTCTCATGACTGTCACGGGTGACCACGCGAGCAGCGCCGAAAGATCCATGAAACGTGACGTCGCTTGAAGGGTACATATATAGTGGTTGATGCATCTCTAGTTTGAACGGACAGGCGAAAACAAGTTGACACTCCTCTCAGTCATGTGCCTGGCAAAATAACACAGAGCCCGCCGACGGTTGTTTCACGAACTCGCTACTGCTGCTCAGGTTACCTATTTCCCAACGCGCAAGTTTTGTACCCGCAGTTGTCTTCGCTTTGATAACACACATTATGCAAAGAGCGCCGCAACGGAGCACTCCGCCGTCCTGTTGACGCTCCAAGACGCGAGCCACGCGCCATCGTTTCTTTTTGTGCATCTGTACGTGTTTCTTACATACGTACCGCAAAGTTCCAGAAGACTTGAGGGCCTGTTTAACCCACCCGACAGGTATGGTGTTGAGGAGTTGCTCCGTAAAATGATCGCCTTAGATATCGTTCTTGTCTGAGCGCATTCAATTGCATGGGAGTCTGTGGCGCATGTGGTTAGCCAGACTTTGAAGCAGCCATGCGCTCTGAGCCCGTCGTGTGTCACCTACGCAGAATATTTCCACTCGTACTCAGTCCACTTCAGTTTGTCAAGGCGAAAAAACAAAACATAAGCGCTTCTTTTGAGCACTTGCGTATGCTGCATGTCCTTACGCATTGTTTTAGTCCCCTAGCAAAATATCTTAAGCAACATGCGCTAGTAAGACAATCTACGCCTCTTTTATGAGCGTAAAAGTGAAGGCTGCAAGAAGTTACCTGAAACACCAAGACATGCAACATGGATAACCATGTTGCATGTCTTGGTGTTTCAGGTAACTTCTTGCAGGTAACTTCGTCTTTGTTGAACAAACAACATTTTGCTTCGATTAATAGGTTAAGTCGCGAATATTATCAAATGTTCTTGGTTTCCCTCGATGTTGGATAAAGATATTAAAGCAGTGCACATACTCAGTTTCACTTTGTAGAAAAAGCCAGTGACATTACAATAAGTCACTCAGCAGTCTTATTGTTGCATTAAACACCGTTGACCTTGGAGCAGCTTGAGATCAATTAATTTTGCCGCTGTGCCGACACAGCCTCTTGCTAACCATGTTGTCGAGTTGAGCAATACCTTACTATGTTTACCGTTAACTCCTCCCTCCCCAACTCAAAAAAGGAGAAAGGATGGTGTGCAAATGTTGTATAAAAAAGACTATCCTGGACAAACACTTCTCAAACAGCCAATTGTGCTTCCATTTGTGGGGCGGGACTCAAATGAAGCGTTTTTATTTGGTAAATTACTCGAATTTGAATCGGCGTTTTCAGAGAAGAGATAGAGAACTGCTTTACGGCTACGCTTATACATAAATTGTTTTTTTTTTTTTTATGTTTAATTCACAGGACACTTGTCACGTGATTACAAGGTCTGCACGTTCGCACGTATTGTCTGTTTGATTTCTTTCGTTTTGGTTGAGCGGTCGCTCTGAACATAGTGGCAGCGAAATGAACAGCTCTTTATGGCATGCATGGGAAGGAAGCCGGGCGTCACTGAAACCAAGGAGAGTGTTTAGAGATGCTCTTTATAACATTTTAATATTTATGATGTTGATCAATGGGACATCAGTGGTGCAATTATATTTACCTGCCGTTTAGCTAATGAGAAAGAACAATAACAACCGCTTGCCATTTGTGAGGATCGAACGCAACTACCTTGTTGTATCATGCACGGTTTACATTTGAGCGTAAGCTTACATAAAAAATGATGCCCCATTGATCGACACTAATAACTAAAATCAATAATAAATGAAAACATTCCTCAATGCATTCTTCGTTTTGTAGCTGTTCGCTTCCTTCGTTCGATAATGTTTTATTTTATTTTTATTTGTGTGTGTAGGGGGGGGAGAGGGGGGGGGGGTTGTACGTTGAACTGTTAGCTTATATATCTGCGGCTGGGAGGTGATCCTGTATTGGGTAACCGCTTTCTCACACTGAAAGCTGTATGTTCTGTATAAACAATATTTGGACCACTATAGTTAACTATACAGTCGCATTGTAATGGCTGTCGTGGTTTTTTTTTTTTTTTTTTCTTTCGGGCTCTCAACTTAAAGGGAAGACGTCTAAATGCTGTCATGATCAATATCGGACCTTTCTGCTTCCTCATTATTGTCACAAGTTTTGATGTGCAAGAAGTCTGTGGCTTAAATCCCCGTGCCGCGTGATTCCTGACCGAAATAAAAGAAAAAAATCGCATGTGCATGGAATTGTATGAAGAGGTTTAAGATGCGACCTGATGCCGGTGAACATCTCCGGAAACGCACTCCCTCGCCAGAACAGGATCTGACCATCCTGGTGTAGTAATTGGCCACAACCTCCTGCGAATACTCCAACAAACCCTTGGCCCTCAGTCCCAAGATATCTCCTAGCCTACGTCAGGAATGACGTATCGGAGGAAAGTGTGCTTCCGCCACGTGGCTTGGCCTGGTGGGCAAAACATTCCCCCGCTGGCATCGTGGGGCGGAGGCTTCGGTCTCGTCTTGTGACAGCTAGCAGCGTTTTTCTCCATGCCGTTAAGCTCTTGCGTGGTATGACGCAATATTGTATCGAAGATGTCCAACGGCATGCGTTTCTTCCATTTTAGTAGCGGCCCAAACGTGTTTTTCGGCTGCGTAAAGAGCGAAGCACTAGACATCATGCCCAGGCTGGCCGCGATATTGTACTTGATATACAGTAAGTACATTCTTCTAGTATACTCGTGAATTCACGTGCTTCTGGGAGAACGAACAAACACTTATTTCTTTGCTTTATTTCCCTTCCGAACGAATCATGCTTGAATGCTGACCGGTCGCACTCTCAAAGGCACGGACAGCATGCGATCAATGGCAGCGCTTTTATACTCTTACTCGGCATTGAATTTCCTCCAGTTCAGCAGGCCATGTTGAACGAGCTAACTCTCTCACAAGACGGCTCCCAAGATCATGCCAGCAGTATGTTCGCTCAAATACACCGCATTCCTAGACGGAATCGTTATATAGGGCGTCAAAGGCTGTCCCAGTCGTGTCCCAATCGAAAAGTGGTGTTACTGGAATAATGTAGGTGCATTTATGAATATTTGTGCCCCTTGCATGAATAATATCACGTGGTACAAAACGCGCTTTGTTACTTTTCTTACAGCAGGACCCGTTCACGTGGCGTTACTAACAGCGGGAAATATTTACGCTTTCTTGCAACAAAGTTTAGGCGATGAATTACACAACTTTGTGGAAATAATTATTTCTTGCATACTCACCGAATATAAAGAAGCAATAAAATATTGTTTGTCTGGCCGAACATAACACAAATTAAAAATTAGTATACTTGGAGGAAATCGCTCAGCCAAGCATGAAGCTCGCGCGTACGCTGCTCTTTTTGCACACAAATGCCCACGCTTCCTGAGGTTCAGCAGTGGGTTTTGTGAAGAACATTAAAAAAAAAAAATTGCCTGTAATAGGCCTGCATTGATCTCTTAATCAGCATGCTTAAGTCATATGCGTTTCAAGCGTTTGATACGACATCAGGTCGTCCTCAACGGGCCGTGTGAGTTCATGGAACAAAAAATTATTGCGTGCTTGTCGAGACTTTCATCTTCTTGAAGGGGAGAATTGCTAATTGGTGCGTATACTAAGGAGTGCTGCATATTATGCCGTATATGAACATGTCGAAAGTACAATTTCAAGCAAAAACTGCAGAGAAACGAGCACTTCCCCAATTCTCCCTACAGCGGGAGACCCGATCGGAAAGGATGCTTTTGCCCACTAAGCTGGGTCCCCCCCCCCCTGTCGCGTGCCTCCCTGACCTCACATGGTTTCCAAACAGGGAGCGGTATGGCTGCGGTACGACCTGCAACGCAGCAAAGGGTGCTAATAATTTCTGGCTCCCGACAGGGCGCCTTTGGAAACTGGCCCTGGAAATGTTTAACGCTAGAACCCTAGCTAGTGAGACTAGTTTAGCAGGGCTCTTGAGGAACTAGCGGACATGAAATATGAGATCATAGGGCTTAGTGAGGTTAGGAGGCGAAATGATTGATATACTCTACTGAAGGGCACACATGTATTGTGTTATCAAGGTTTACCGGAAAGACGAGAATGAGAAATAGGTTCCTTGTCAATAAGAATATAGCTTGTAATATAGATGAATTCTATAGCATTAATGAGAGGGTGGCAGCCATCGTAATTAAGCTTAATAAGTGGTATAAACTGAAGGTGGTATAGGCTTACACGCCTACATGTAGTCATGATGACCAGGCAGACGAAAGCTTCTACGAAGATGTAGAATTGTCACGGGGGAAAGTAAAGACGCAGTATATACTAATGGGCGACTTCGATGCCAAGGTGGGGAAAAAGCAGGATGGAGACCAGGCAGTGAGTGACTATGGTATTGGTGCTAGGAATAGCTGGGGGGATGTCGAAGCAATCGGAAAGGTGCGACGCTGTGACCATAGCATGGTAAGGTATCGAATTACTCCAAATTTAAACAGGAAGGGAAACAGATTAGTTAGAAATAAGCCCATAGGTGAATTAGCGGTGAGGGGGAGAGCAGAAGAATTCAAGATCTCGCTGCAGAATAGATATTCAGCTTTAACCAAGGGTGTAGAAGCGATGAATAATAGCTCCAGGGATATCATTACTGAGTGCGCGTTAGAAGTAGAAGGTAGGGTAGTGGGTAAGTATACTGGCAAATTATTTAAGCAGACGAAATTAAGATACATCAAAGTATGAAAACTTCCAATCCAACAGATGGACAAGATAGTCAAAGTAGTGAAGAGTTTCATACTGATCTATATACATTCGCCGAAGTAGTCACGACCATAATGAAATTGGTAGCAATGAAAGGCAATCAGACGTTCCGCCATTGACGAAGGACAAAGTTAAGAAAACTTTACAAACTATGAAAACGAGGGAAGCAGCTAGGGAGGATCAGGTAACTACATATTTGTGAAGGAAGGGGCGGAGAGGGGGGGGGGGGGGAGGGGGGTATTATGCTAGAAAAACTGGCAACTCTGTGTACGCAATTACTGGTGTCATCGACAGTATCGGAATCATGGAAGAACGCTATAATTGTATTAATAATTCATAAGAAAGGGGTAGCTCAGAGCTTAAAAATGTACAGACAAATCAGCTTACTATCAGTGGCGTATCGCTAATAAGATCAGAACAACCTCAGACTTTAATCAACCATAGGATCAAGCAGGATTTCGGAAAGGGTACTCTACCATCGATCATATCCATACCATCAATCAGGTGATAGAAAAGTGCTCGGAATATAATCAGCCCCTATACATAGCATTTATTGACTACGAGAAAGCATTTGACTTTGTCGAAACCTCAGCGGTCATGCAGGCATTGCGAGATCTGGGTGTAGGTGAGCCATATGTGAAAGTACTGGAAGATATCTATAGTGGCTGCCCAGCAACCATAATTCTGCATAAAGAAATCGATAAAATTAAAATTAAGAAAGATGTTAGGCAAGGGGACACGATCTCCCCAGTGCTATTTACAGCTTGCTTAGCGAGTGTATTCAAAGGCATGGAATGGGAGCAGTTAGGGATAAGGGTTGATGGAGAATACCTCAGTAATCTGCGATTCGCTGATGACATTGACTTGCTGAGTAACTCAGGAGATGAACTCCAGTGAATGATTGATGACCTAGACAGGAAAACCAGGAAGGTAGGCTCGAAAATCAATATGCAGAAGAGTAAGGTAATGTTCAGCTGCTTCGGAAAGGAACAGCAGTTTACAATAGGTAGCGAATCACTGGAAGTGGTAATATGTCTGCTTGGGACAAGTACTAACCGCCGACCCAGGCCATGAAAGGAAAATAACTAGGAGAATAAGATTAAGATGGAGCGCATTTGGCAAGTTCTCGCAGATTATGACTAGCAGCTTACCGGTATCGCTCAAGAGTAAAGTATACAACGGTTGAATCCTACCTGTCCTCACTTCTCTGAAACGTGGAGGCCAACGAAAAGGGTTCTAGTTTAGTTGAGGACAACGAAGAGGGCTATGGATCGAAAAAATGGTAGATTTAACGTTAAGAGATAACGAAGCGTGCAGAGTGGGTCAGAGAAATAACTCTAGTTAATGACATTCTAATGGAAAGCAAGAAGAAATAGGCATGGGGCAGGACATGTAGTGCGAAGCGAGGCTAACCGATGTTTGCTTAGGCTAACAAATTGGATAGCAAGAGAAGGAAACCGTAGCAAGGGGCGGCAGGATGTTAGATGGACGGATGAGGTTAAGTTCACAGGGGTCAAGTGGATGAAGCTAGCACAGAAACGGATTAATTGGAGGAATATGGGAGAGGCCTTAGCCCTGCAGTGGGTGTAGTCCAACTGATGATGATGATGAACCAGTTTTAACGGCCGATGTCTTAAAAGCCGTGTTGTTAGATCTATGACCCCACAGCTATAGGTTAAATTGGCTCGCCCATTGCTGATAAATCGGACAAGCTATTTTTTATTTTTTGTGTGAATTACTGATATAAATGACTGGCACGACCTTCTACATTGCTTATGGTCATTTTTATTCTATTCAAACAGCCATGGGTTGAATAATTACACGACGCTCTTTACACGCGCAGACAAAGCCTAGCACAGATTTCTAAATAGGAGCATTTAAGCGAGCAGCCGTAAATAAAACAATTCAATAACTGAGGTTTCATAGAGAGAGGGTAAAGCTACTGCTTTCGAGCCGCTTGGCCGGTAGACATCGCTTTGATATGTTTAAGTCAATGCTGATTGTGTGCGCACCAGCATTGAGCGGTATTGAGCAAGTGTTTGCATCACTGGCGTCAGTTACTTCGACATTTTTGAAAGCATGACTGAGGGTGTGCTGCACGTAGCGCGAAATGTAAACCCAACTGGAACGCTTTTCGTCAAATATGTCCGAAACACTGAATGCTAATCGGCAGACATGAGACAAATGGCTGCCATGTGTGTACTTCAGGGCGCCCTTTCTCTGAAACAGACGTGTCGTAGTTTCCTTACCACTACTCAGAATGAACAAACAAAATTAGGTCAACGGTGTCTTGTGTGACGAGGGCTGTTGAGGGAAGAAATTTGTGTTGATGGGGTTGTCTCTAAACGCACATCCACAGTTTGGACATGTACAGATTGCTATCTGTCGCCAAAGACGTGTTGTCATCCCTACCAACCTAACCTGTCCCGCTATTCTTATAAATACACAAACCAAAGCTGACTAGCCCGCACGTGATTTGTGATTCACTGGTAGGAGTTTGCGTTCTTCCCAGTTCCGCACATTAAGCGCGGAAATGCGGTTTTTGTAGGACGCATCACCCTGCTGATCTTTAATATCGTAACCTTTGAATAGAGGCGTAATTGCCTCAGGTGCTGTCTATATGAGCGGCAAGGCGTGCATGCGCTGAATGGCGGCTGTCTAATATTAGTCGCCGTTCCGTTTTGTCAGCGAATATACTGCGACAGATCTTCTGATCAGTAAGGTACAGACTTTGCCGCCGAGAGATTAGACTAATTGAATGGAACCAGGTTCGTTAAGTCGCAAAAACGAATTATAAACGGCTTGAGACGTCGTGTAAAAGAATAGAAAGGTACACATACCATATTCTTCGTCATGCGAGCGCTGTCAGGAGAAGGCGACAAAGTTTAGCCTCGCACCTACTACGCAGAAGAAACCTTTAGTAGTTAAGCTGTGTCAGGAAGCTACTTTCTCCACTTTTCTGCCTTTAATTGTTTCAGGCTGCGCACAAACGTTCTTGAGACGCGAACCGTCGTACTGCGCAGGGCAGACTACCTGACTGAAATTTTGCTGTTCCGGTAAGTTGACGCGACCAGTTATTGACCATGGAGGGCTACGACGGTCGACAAGGCAAGGAGAGTTCGCAAGTGATTAGTATGCCTGCCCGAAACAACACGGAAGGCTGGTGTAGTAAACAGGCAGGGAGCAATAAAACAACTTGCTCGTAAGTAGCGCTAGCTGTGATTGGCTATTTCTGGTACTGCGCGGAAGTAATGTGGAATGTCGGAACGATAAATTGCAAGTGTGGCAGAAAAAGAAAGAAGCAAAAAAGGAGAATTAGCCCGTTACACAGCGCAGCCCTATTATGATAATCACCTTAGCTATTCGCATTTTTGGCTAGGGTAGTAGGCTAACCTCGCTATTTCGTGCCGTAAGAATACAACACGCATCACATAAAAAAGGAACATAGGTACGCATTTTATTACTTCACAACTTTGTGACCGTGATCTGTATAGTGACCCGTAATTGTCCGGACACAAGGCTGCGCATACATGCTTATAAACACGCACGAACAGGGAAAACATCTTTCACTCCAACGCGTCTATGATGGTCTCATGAGTGTGGAGAGCGTGTAGTGACGACACAGTGAAAGTGAGTGGCGAAGCGGTGCAAGCACTTGAGCCGCATGCCGAAAGACTAGAAACAAAGTCTCTCTCCTCCCATTTTCTTAGCATTTTTTACTCAACGTTAAGTAGTGAGCGTGCCGAAAAGAGCGCAGTGAGTTAATTATTATTAAGTACATGAGTACGCCCTCATTACAAGAAATGCTCGGCGCTGAATGCAAATATTCGTATGGCGCCGTCAGTAACACAGGTTGCCGCCACAGTTAACGTGCTCCCTTGCGAGAGCCAGACAGTTCGCATAATGGAATCGGGACAACAACACGAATTTCTGTCAGCACTGTCATCTGATAAGCATAAGCGAGGCACAGCCGTAACTTGTTTCCGCTCGCCGGCAATTCATTGCATCGTCACCAGGGAAGCCCTTAAAGGAACAACAATGGCACGGTATGAATGCTCAAGCGATTGGCACACGATGACTTAGAGGGCGTTAATTTCGCCCAGGAACATGATAGCGTTGGTGTTGACATTCCGGATGAGGAAGAGGAACGGGTGATCGACGTACACCTTGGGCAGCGGTGGCGGTGTCACGAATGCAGCCGTACGGAGTTGGATCACGAACCCGGTGACAGCCGCGGCTTCGCTACCTTCTTCGTTCACTTCCAGAACCGCCTTGTGGAGGACATCCGAAACGTACAGGTTCTTTGCGCCACTGATGCCGGAGAGGTCGGCGTCAGCGGAGAAGATTTTCCTGATGCCTAGCGTCTCAAGACTGGGCTTGAGGGTGTACTTCGTCTCCATCTTGAGCTTGGGCATCCTGAACTTCATGTCCTTGGGGTACATCTTAGCAATGGCTCGGTTCAATGTCTGCGGCGTGAGCACAGATTTGAGGTGTTCGAGGCCGTTGCGCTCACTGGGGAGCAGGACGGTCATGGAGAAGTCGATGCCGACGTAAGGCAGGTCTACGATGTCCGCGTTCAGCGTAGCATCGAAAGTATGGTTGAGCGTGGACTTCATCTTCATGGTTGGCACTAGCACTTTGGTGACGCCCCCGTTGTAGAAGGACCGCGGCTTGGTCTTCGCCTTGTTGAACTCGTACAGCCAGGTTCCCTTGTAGTAGACTGCGTTGAGCAGGATCAGGCGAGTGGAAAAGTCCGGTGGCTCTTCGAACAGAGTGCGGATTTTTCCGTGCGTCTTTTCGCTGACCCACTTGTTGATCTTTTCGACAGCCTCTTGGCCCTTCTTGCTAAAGTCAGCCTCAAGGTACTCGGCTCCGAACGAGCTCATCAGCGCGCTCGTGTAGTTGGGCAGGACGCCGTAGCCTTCCTGTGCAACAGCCGCGTTGGCGATATCCAGGGTGTACTCGTGCGGAAGCTCTCGAGAAGCATCCAGCTGCTCCTTGAACAGGGCTAGGACTTTCTGATCGTTGAGTTCGTCGGCGGTGTAGCCAAAGTTAAGCGTAAGCTGCTCCAGCGTGTCGCCCCGTGCACCGGCGTAGGCCATGCCCATGGCGGTAGCCACGCTGTACGGTGAGAAGAAGATATTCGTCTTGGCGTTGCTCGGGAGCGCCTTGAGCAGATTCAGACCCAGAAAGTTGTTGGCGCGGGCTAGTTTCCACCGGTCTTCTTCTGCGGGTTCCGCAGCCAGCGCCATTGCGGCGACAGCAACTAGCCACAGCATGCGAGTCATGACGGGGTCGTTCTGTACAAAAGAAATAAGAGCGCATCACTAAAAGCACGTGGACACAAGCGCGTCTTGGAGCCCCGCCAACGTTCTGCAAAGTATCTGCCATCTGGACACCAATTATGTAGTTTTTCCTCGTAAGCGTGCCATCGACTGCGAATCACGGCTCAACTCCTCCACCCTGCAAAGTTCCCGACTCAGTGCTGTCGCCCATTCAGCCGTCATTATATTCTGCGAAATGCACTGTCGTCTATCTCCCAGGGCTGACGTGATAATGTGCTTATGCCTAATTCAAATCAGATAACAGCGGCCGCTCTCTCACAGGCTCCATTGGGCCACCTGTAGAGCGTTTAGTTTATTAAGGTGCGCCTGGCACCTCCATCGTTTGCATCACGCAGCCTTGCTGCGCAGACCTTCAAAGGGAAATCACGCTCACGTGCAGAACGCAGACAAGGTATATAGCGATCGAGGGACTCCAGCTGCGCGTCTATCGGGCACCGGTCGGTTCCGCACGCGATATTCACAATGCCTAGCGGGGGAGGAACCTCTCTCCCTTCTCGGAGCGATCAACAAGACGCACACGCCGGCTGGCTCGGTTCGTAAATCAACGCCACGGACGCCACTGCCGCCGCACTTACCTGCGTCGGTTGGGCCGGTCGGGGTGTCTATCGCTGCGCTCAGACTCCCATGCGGGGCCCTTCTTTTCTAGAGGCGCCGGGAAATCCAGCTGCGGATGTCGTAAGCGTGCCCGCGCGCGCCGGAGGTGACGTCCCTGGCCGACAGAAAGCGGACGGCCGCTCTCCTCCTCATACTCCTCCTCGCGTGCTTACTTCCCGGACAGCGTGTATGTGCGTGCGCCGGAACTTTCCTCAGCGCACCGCCGCCGCCGCTGCGTCGGGAGACACCCTATGCCGGCGCTGCTCATTTCGTGCTTCTTCCTGTGCTTGACGTAGTTTCGGCCGCGCAGTGGCAAGCGAAGCATTTTTTGTTTCTCTCTTTACGCCGGTGCGTCGCAAGCGCTGCTGCTGAGCGCGTGCTCTCTCATAGGACGGCGCAATCTCCGGACTTCCCGATGCGAGCGGCTTCGATGCCGCCGCGCTGGCTCTCGTGCGCGTGAACCGCCTCTGCCAGCCGCGGGCTTTTCTCAACGAACGTCAGCTTTTGTAAAACAACCCCGTCGCTCGTGGGAGGAGCGTCGCACGCGCAGGCGACGGGGAATGTGATACAGCACCGCGGTGTCTGTGTCCGGTCCCTCTCGTGTCTTTATTTAGTTCCGTGGAGCACGGCGGAAGGCGCGTCGTGATTTGTCCATTGAGAAAAAGTGAATTCTCTGATGCTACGCCTAGCTCCGCATTTGCTCCCTCGGTGCGCTTGCCTCCGGGGTAATGACGGTGTCAGGACAGCTTAGCCATGCGAATGCACTGTTGAATGTACGCGGGGAGGAGAACTAAGCCATTTTTTGTGTACCCTTTGAGAACACAAATGTGCAGTTTTGTTCAAAAATATTCAGGCCACAAGGTTTGCTTCTGGGTCATGTAGCTGGGACATTAAGCGTACCCGAACTTCCAGGTCTCCAGGTTTCACTCTTCCCGACCTTTCAAGTGAGACAAAAGTGCCCGTCGATGGGCGCTGTAGGATTCTTGCTGACATAGTTTGCGGGTCGTGACGACTTATAAACAGGACTACCCTTCCTAAGTAGCGTTTATCTCTGCCCCTCTGTATTTTCCCCCGAAGGGTGTGAATGCGCGCTTTGCGTGCGGGGCCTAAGTGTGTGGATAGGTGTGTGCCAGTGCGCCTCCTGTCGACCAGGAGCTAGTACTTGATAAGCCGGTCCGTGGCTTTGGTAGCGCTGCACCGAAGTGCCACGCTGTATCTCTACTGTTTCTATCGTGGAAGCAACGGTTTCGGCTTTTCAGCGCCTGCCGACCCGCATCGTACGCGCATCGTCGCATGGGTGCGGCTCTTTTTCCGACGTCGGATGTTTTGAGAATGGATACGTGGGTCGGGGAGAAAGTTGTAGTTCCCATTCATGTCGGCGCGCTTGCGTTACATGCTCTGCTGACCTTGAATCGAGAGGCCTGGCAGCCATTGCCTCGCCGCAGAGGACAGCCGCCAGCCATTTAGGATGCGCGGTAACACGCGCTGCGTCCAAGCTGAGCCGGTCCGATTATAGAATAAAGAAAAGACAGAAAGAAGAAAAAAAGCGGGAGAAGGCGGCCTCGTGAGTGCCTCTAAAGGATTCAAATGAACGGGTCATTGGCAGCCGTTAAGTGAAGAGAGGGTGTATTAAGGCCGGGCTTTTTAAAGAAAACAAAATTTGCCCGCCGAGAAATTTGTATGCGCTTCACGTGTGCGAACCGCCATGACGTGATGTATGACCGCAAGGATATAGCAAAAGAAAGAGCGGCACTCGCATCGGCTATAGTTGTATTAGGTTGTTGGCTTTCGCATTTACATAACGCGAAATGCTGAAACACACATTGTGTGAACTCGAATATTAGAGTACTTGTAGAGCTTTTTTTTTTTTTCTCCTCTTGTATGTTAAGTGGATTATCTTCTTCTGAGGAATGCTAGCAGGGAATTTTCTTCTGGCCAGAGCCGCAGAACGCTTCACGACAATCTACATACTCTTCGTAATCCGTAGGGACTGAGAGACACTTTATCTTCATTGTAAATCATTCAGAATAAAGCCCCTCGCAGCAAAACCACTACACGCAGATTAACAAAAGCTCTATGTCAGTTAGTTTTCGTAGTCATCCTATAGTCATCGCTTGCTATCAGGTGTATTAGTCCAACATTGCTGTATAACATTAGCATTTTCAGTATATCCACATTCTAACTATTATAACCCGCCGTTATGGCGCTGGTTACTGCGCTCGACTACTGTTCCCAAGGATGCGGGATCGAATCCCGGCCTCGGCGGCCGCTTTTCGATGGAGGCGAAAAGCAAGGCGCCCGTGTGCTGTGCGATGCCAGTGCACGTTAAAGAACCCCAGGTGGTCGAAATTTCTGGAGTCCTCCACAACGGCGTTTCTCATAGTCTGAGTCGCTTTGGGATGTTAAACCCCACAAACCAAACCAAACATTCTAACTATTCGATTCTGCAACTTGAGGCATTTGAGTTTTCTGTAACCAAAGAAAGGGCTTCTATTTTGACGTTAATTACATTGGTTAATTACAATATAATTTTTATTTCATAGTAGCTACCTTTGTATTCTTTTTCTCCAATAGCTCTTCCTATCCATGTGTACCATCTGTGCACCGACTTTGAGGCCTCGTTCTGCGTGCGTATAGGCATTATGCAATCTCTACCTCACAAACATGAAATAAAATAAATTTGAATTTATTGCTAAATATTTTCAGTGTAGCAGTAATTTCACCGAGATGAGATAAAACGGAGCTTGTTGTGCGTATTGTTGAAGGTTGTAAATACTCTTGCACTCATAGAAGGTCGCAACCTCTCTTGTCCATGTCTTCAGTTTGCTATCGTGTAGCTCTTCAGAACCAAGCCCATTGGATTGCACCAAAGCGAGGGCTTTTCGATATACTTATGGTTCACTCCAAATTTTCGATGGAGGCGAAATCCTAAAACTCCCGTGACTATGAGATGTCAGCGACCGTTGAGGACCCCATGTGGCTGGGATTAATCAGTAACTGTCCAGGACGTCAGTCGCACCACGAATAATACGGCATGATATAATTGCATAACAACTCAAAACTAATTCTGTACAATTTAATTCACATTCGATTTCATCTACGTGTTCTACACTCTTCGATTGTTTTGCAAACGATGTACGTACATAATATTTGGAGTTTGCACTTGCAAAATTGTCGTTGCTTTGGGTCTGCATGGTAGAGAGTACATAAAAATAAGTTCTTTAAATTCTTTTCGTGCCTTCTCCGTCACAATTTGACCGCGTGTCTAGAAACCACCGACTGTTGCTGTAGCTATTTGCTCTCTGACGCAGTGGAACGCT
>NC_139347.1:52622988-52630488 GCF_055883805.1 Amblyomma maculatum | reverse complement strand
GGGATGCCCTTTCAGAGGGGAATTAACGGCCAGAGCCAAATACATATAAGTTCCCTCGACCACGCTAAGGTCTTCGACCATTTGTCACAGACTAAACTATATACTTGGGGAAGGACCCATCACTAGATGGTTAGCTGACTACCTCTCGGAATGCCAACAGTTTGTACGGTTACGGTATTACAGTCTCTGTTTGTAGAGTACCGCAAGCCTCTGTTGGCACCTTTTCGTTCCCGTTATTCATAAATGACGGTGCACCAGGTGGATGTAAAAATACGCTTGCTTGCAGAATACTACATCCTCCACGAGCAAATAACTACACTTCCGGAGATCAAGCAAAACTGAATTCCGCTTTAAACGGCGTTTGCGATGATGAAATAGTTAATAAATGATCGCCACTTAAACAAAACCAAAAAAACTGTGTTAGTATCTCACAAACTGCACACGTTTATTTTGGTTTGGTTTCTTTATGGGGTTTAACGTCTAAAACGACTTAGGCTATGTGTGACGCTCCACTCGTTTGATGAACGCAGTAAACGAAGCCTCCGGCAAAGACATATGAAGGCTCGACAATGCGCAGGTACGGGACTACCGTCAAAACTGACAGGTTTCTTCCTGCGAAGTTGCTGTGAGATCCAGGATGGGCGGGGCCACAATCAAGGCGCAGCGAAGGGACGAAGACCTCGTTTCTGATATACGGCCTGACAGCGGTGCAAGGGTTCCGGGAGCACGTCGTCGTATTGAAGCCATGGTTCAGATTTCAGTTGTCATACACCATCCTCTACATGTATGGCATGCCATTTTATTTGTCTTTTCCTTGACGGGAAAGCTCGGGTACAAGCTAAATATGTTATTGTGACTTAGTATGAACTTGCCAGCGCATTTGTATACTACAGCGAAAAAGCTGTAACAAATCGTACAGCGGATCAATGAAGTGGAGTCTAGTCGGGTCCTGTTAGCCGTGTCGTAACTACAATGGGATTTGTTAGCCGCTTATCACGTGGGTCACATCCGACACGTATAGCTGTCATTGGACGGTGGATAGGGACGCACTTTGGGAGGTGTAAATTGAACTCCCGATCTGCGGCAGTGACGTGAGGAGATTGTTAAAAACGATGGTGCCTATCCGTGAGGGTTCTTTTTGCGAACGTTTGTCTCGAAGGGTAATCGCAGTATGAAAAGGGAAATTACAGCCACCTCCCCAAAGCCTAATTTATCGTTACTACTCAGTCGACACGGAAAGCACCTAATGAATTGTGCGTCTTGAAAAAGGTTGTTTGAAAAACAAAATCTATGCATTTAAAATACCCCTGGCAGCTATCGATGACGTCTTCCTTTCTGTCCTTGTTATTGCACATAGCCCGACGTGCACATTCTTGCTTTTGGATATGATACTTCGTCACAAATGTTCTTATCCGTCTCTTGACGTGGATACGGAACAGGAAGGAGGAAAATCCCGGAGCATGTTTTCGTCCTCGCTTGCGTTGGAGCTAGCGAGGGCAAGACCAACGGCGCGCGCTCCGCTGCGCAGATACGACACAGCCTCGCTTGAAAACGGTGAAGGCGACTACAGAAGAGAGGAAGCAGGCGCCAATAAGGCCGAAATTGTACTGCGGCTAATGTAGTGAAAGTTAAAGCAAGCACCATTGAGTTCACTTTCCCGTCAGATTAAAAAAAAATAATAAAGAAGAAGATAGAATGTGTCCAGTTATTTCCTAAACTTTCGTCCCAGAGTTGTTGGTACCAAGGCCTGTTCGTTACTACCTGCATCGGTGCACCGGTTGAAAAGAAAGGCGTCAGTGTGCTGTGCTATGCCAGTGGACGTTAAAGAGCCCAGGTGATCGAAATTTTCGGAGCCCCCCACTACGGCGTCTCTCATAGCCTGAGTCGCTTTGGGACATTAAACCCTAAAACCAAAACTTCCTTGGAAGCGTTAACTACGAAGTTCATTATGCAGTAATTTAGTTATGCTATTTTCTTTATTTTTCAGAAGTGAGCCAGAAATATATGATGGTATTTCACGAGGAATGAAAACACTGAAATGGGCTATATACTTGTCTGCCAGTTCTGCGAGCTTAGGCGGGTGGAAGCGAAACCTGAATGTGGTGCTTCAGAACCTGATGAAAGCTCCAGACAGGCGGTCACTAGAGCTGTTTAGTACTTGGTGTCACGGACAAGAAATGGCGCGAGAGAACAATAATAAAAAAAAAAAAGACAAGGCACTGAAAAGGACACAAAACAATCAAGTGGTATACCACAGCCTCGGCCATAAATTCAGGTTAGGTTCCCTTTTCTAACTCCAGAGAGCCGAATGCCACGCAAAGGAAGGCTGCAACCATTGCATCTCTGGTGTGATGAGGATTGAAGTCCGCAGCTCCCGCATACGAAGTGAATGCCCGAACCATCTCGCCGTCGCTTCGGATGGAAAGGGGAGGCCGAACACGCGTGACTCCCTTTCACTGTCCTGTGTTATCGCGCCACATATCGTCCGTGAACAGCTTTCGTGCGACTATGGTGGGCGAGTTTCTTGCTGTGGAAGCCATCACCCAATGCTACCGATGGTTACAGACCGCCGAGGTAGAGCGCGGACTTATATTTAATCATTGCACGGCGCATCAAATAATTTGGCAGGACGTGCATAAAAGTAAACTTTTGCGATCCGTGTATTTTAAAAGAGAAACAGGAATAAACTTAGATACACGTGTGAGGCCTGTTACTGCGTTTTCACATTGAACAAAATTACTGCATACAAAGTGTCGTCACAGGACACTATTGCTGAGTATGTCACTTCGAGCCAGAAACTACCCCAAACGACACCATTTGCGGAGCACTGATATCTAGTGCATCGACATATAGATATTTAGGAATCGGCCTAACAGGATTCCACTTCCGTTCCGACGGGTTATCAGAGACCAACTGGCCTCTTGCTAAAGAGAAG
Source organism: Amblyomma maculatum (assembly GCF_055883805.1). Lineage (NCBI taxonomy): Eukaryota > Metazoa > Arthropoda > Arachnida > Ixodida > Ixodidae > Amblyomma > Amblyomma maculatum. The sequence goes on along the minus strand of NC_139347.1, from coordinate 52,627,553 downwards.
CTTGAGAAGAGAGAGAATATGGGACGTTGGCGTGCCCTCTCACGGCCCGGGCTACTGTGGTTCGGTCAATTTTGTTCTCGTTCCTGACATATGTTGCCTGCATAACACCTTTGCCGGCACGTACCAAGCTGCAGCTTGAGAGAATCCTCTTCCGTTTCCTGTGGAACGGAATGATAGATCAAATCGGGAGGCCTGTGGTGAAACAGCCTCGGGACAAGGGAGGCCTTGGCCTCCCCGACCTGGGCATAGCAACCGCAGTGCTACACGTCAGATGGACCCAGACAGCCCTGAATTCAGACATGTCCCTGACTCGAAGCTTGACCTCGTTCTTCCTGAGCACCCGCCTTCGTCTTTTTTCGCAAAGCACGTTTTTCCACTGTGTTCCCCGTTCTGGCTCTCCTTCGCCCTTTTACGCCCAAGCAGCTAACTGCTTGGAGCGACTCAGAGGCCTCCAGGCCGACATAGATATTCTGGCAGTACCGTTAAAAGATCTAGCCAATCTTTTGACGCCGAAGCTCCCCCCTAGGTATATTCAAACAGATCTGTCCAATATGCGTCCAAGCTGGAATCTGATACTGGCAAACTGTTTGGATGCAAGCAGAGCAACGTTCATGTATCGCTTTGCACACGGACGGCTCCCCATCCGCAGCAAGGCATTCACATGAGCGAGCTTGCATCCAGTCTGCCCGTTCTGTGGGGGTCGTGAAGACATTGTGCACATCTTTACACAATGTCTTCTCCCAGCAGCCCTCCTTCGACGAGTGTCTACCTTGTTTAGCATTCCAGGAGTGCCATATAAAACTTTCAGGTACCTCAACCCGTTACCCAGGCATGCTGTGAAACAGTTTGTGCTCTTGCTCGTTGAGTGCATGTACCAAGTCTGGTCTGCCAGGTGCGCCGCTGCATTTTCGCGCAGTGTTCCAGGCCTTCATGAGGTGCTCGCACGAGTCCGCAGGGAGGTCTGGTTTCACCTAAGCCGTGAGCAGCGTCACCTCAGCGAGCAAGAGTTCATAGACACGTGGAGCAAGCCACCGATTATTTGCGAGGTTTCTGGGCGTACCATAACAGTGTCAATATGAAGCCCTTTAAAGTTGCAGTTGTCCTTCAGGACATCCGAGGTCCAAAGAAGGTCCGGTCTTCCTGTGTTTGGCCTGCTATCACAGCGGGGACCTTAAACGCAGTTGACATAGTGTTCGGTGACTGCTGTGTGCGTGTCACCACACGACTGCCCCCTTGCCAGGGTACGGCCGTCATCCCGAATCAAAATCCTCCTCCCCCCGGACATCCGGGAGGAGGGGGAGGTACCGGTGATGATCTATGAATGATGACGGGCAGATAGGTTATGTGAGACCTTGAGGTGCGGCACCTTCTGGAGCCAAACCTCCTCCCATCTGACAACGGTAGAGGATGTTTCTTGGAGCACCCTTATTAAGAGCGTAATCAAGGAAGCCAACCGTGTCCTTGCTTTTTTAAAACGTAACTTGCCTTTGGAAAAGGCTTCTGTGAAACTTTGCACATATTTAACCCTTGTCCGCCCTAAACTTGAACATTCGTGCTCTATATGGGACCCCCACTAACCTTCACAGTCTTTAATCCCATCGTAAAATAGCCCGAGTGCCTTTTCCACAAGTTTTATCATTCTCCTTTCAGTTACTCCATTATCACCCCTAGTCACCGCGTTTCACTTCGCATTATATTCAGCCGAAAGCCGTCCATACACGTCGGTCATTCACTTCTACGCATGTCAAATCATTTTTCGCATAGACTCCAAGTAATTGGAACGACCTGCCCTTTGAAGCTTTTGTTCATCCTGGCCATGAATCTTTGAAGTCATTCATCACTGAACTACTTAAATTATCCTTTATGCCACCCCTTATGCGACGCCCCTTGGTTCTAATAGACGGATAAATAAATAAATAAATAAATAAATAAATAAATAAATAAATAAATAAATAAATAAATAAATAAATAAATAAATAAATAAATAAATAAATAAATAAATAAAAAGACAAACATGCAAGCAAGGATTGAAGCCGTCTATAGCCACCGAAAGCAACGTTTGGAACCACCCTCCGCTCGCAAAATAATACCGATACTGCTCCGGACCTGAAGGAGGCCGTTAGAAGAGAACTGCATGCCAGTTGCACCCAGTGACCTGAAACCTGCTATCAGGTGAAAACGTTGCAGCTGGCTGGGTTCTGGTGTGCTCCCTACTACGATGACTTAGTGATTAGGGTGCTCGATTTCTATAAGGACTGGGGTTCAATCCGCCCCACGGCGGGCGCTTTCCGACAGAGGCAAAAAAACGAAAACAAGGTGCAGGCGTATTGTATGATGTCAGTGCACGGTAAAGAACAGCAGGCTGTCTAAAAAGCCCCCGATTGCGGTGTTTCTCATAGCCCGAGCTGCTTTGGGGCATCAAAGCCAGTAAACAAAACCCAAACTAAACCAAACCGGTTCTCGTGTGCTTTTGCACCACAATAATGCAGGGCAGTTATGGATAAGGTCATAATTATCATTTGGTAGTGTTTTTTCCTATATCGAGGCATGAGTGTTTAGCACCTGTGTTGAGCGCCCATGGTATTGTGTTGAAAAACGATCAAAGCCCTTTACTCCTATCTTTGCTTTTTTTTTTTCTCGAATAAAAATAGTACTTTTGACCGGTTTTTTAGTTACACCAAAGGCTGTGAACTAACGGCTGCCGCAGCTTACCTCCGAACAGGTTTTTGATATTACCGTGTGGTTGCGAACTTAGACGTTACTTGTTGCGTTAAGCGACCGGGCATGGCTCTGAATGATGCCAGAATTATGTTCGACTTGTGCCAAGACGGCGATGCTGCTGAGGGTGCAATAGCAGAAGATGATATCGTCGACATGACTGCCCATGGTGGCCGTCTCAGTAGCCTGCGGGGCCAATTCGAGTTTTAGTGGACACGTTCCAGCTACACAACGATTAGCGTAATCGGTGGGCACAAAATGGCGAGCGCTTCTCGTTTCCTCTTGTGTGCCTTGGTGAGAATGGTCATGGTAGAGAAGCTGGAGGACCTGAAGTCCGGTCGATAGGTTTTAGTAACATGTAGAGCCCTCTTTTTATACATAATTTTTAGAAGTTCTCTCTACTCAACATGACGGCTGAGCTAAGTGTGCTCACACCACTAAGAGTAAATACGCAGAACTTCGAATGCCTGTCAGTAGAATGTACACCAGCGCTTTCAGCTTAATATTTAGACTTTCGACTAATTTATATTAGCAAGAATGCCCTTAAAAAGTAGGTAAATTACAGCGAGTCATGTGTAACCTGCGTTTCAAGTACGGTTTGTCCTCGCAGGCACGTTAGAGGATCGACTACGTTTTCCATCACAGCCACAATTTGTTTTTGCGCGAACCGAAGTATGCGTGTACAGTGAATGTATTGTCACCAAACCTATACCCTGTCAGGCGTATGGACACATAAACAATTCAATGTCATATTAAAAGAGTGCGAACAAAAAATTTGCACGCATTGTTATTTGTTTTGATGACTATGACAACGGCAGGAATTGCCAATATTAGGTTTAATCGTCCTGTACAGTTTCTTAATAGTTTTTTTTTTTCTCTCTTGTTGTTTCGATTTCGGTTTCAAGATGCGACCAGTATCTGTGACATCAAGCTTTAGTTTAAGTCTCGTGAGGCATAAAAAACCGCGATATATCTCATGCTTATATTTCCCTCTTAATTAGCGAATTAGAACGATAAAGCCTCGTGAATATCAGTTTTTAAGCCTGACGTGACCTATACTGTATCATGACGTCACAGTCATCACTCTTTTTTGGAACCCGACAAGTAACGAACGGAGCGCTCAATCATTAATGCTTTAATGCAATCAATAATGCAATCAATAATGCAATCAATAATGCAATCATTAATAGATGTCATCCGTGTATAGTAATGTCTTACGCATCATAACAGAGAATAAAAAATGAAATAAAATTTTAATGTCTATCTATCATCCTTTAACCGAGGAGCGCCTCGCGAATTATCATAAAGACATACAAGGGGAAAATGTGACCATCATTTTTGTTTGAGAAAATATCCAAAATGCAGCATAGCTGTAGAAATGGTTGTTTTCAGTATACTTACCAACGTATATAAAATCTCAGGTGTCAGAGGTGCAGGAGGCCTTGCTAAACGATAAAGTAAAGCAACCAGCACGGAAAAACAGGATATATTTTGTGTAGTCGTGAAACTACAACGGCAGGGGACAGAGCAGTTCTCAGTCTTGATCCTGATTTGCTGGATGCTCTTACGTATTCGCGCGCTTTTTATGATCCTTAGACGTTCACATATCAAAATTAGATGCCCTGCATTAAGCTTTAACCATACTCTTCATATATCGCTTTCGTGTATACTTCTCAAATATATACTAAACGGTCATTATTGATGAAATCCTTGCAGTTCACAAGTTCTACTATCCATCTTTAATGCTTGAGCATTAATGCATTTACCGTGCTTGCATCTACCAGAAAGCTTTCTTTTCTTTTTTAAGCTGGTATGGCGGCTTCTGTAGCTAACACGATATTATGAAC
>NC_139347.1:52302988-52617988 GCF_055883805.1 Amblyomma maculatum | reverse complement strand
CTCTCTTTCCTTGTTTTTCTTATCTAACGCGTTTCTCTGCCATCTGTTCGCCAATTTGTAAAGGAGGCCAAGGACCCCTCAAGCTGCGAACAAGCAGCTTTTACCTTGGTCCCCTCCATTTACTGGCAAATGGGCCCAAATAATTAAAAAAAAAAAAAGAGAGTCTATGAAAATGTATCATTTTTGTTGCACTGGGTTTTTCCCTTTAACAATGCAGTGTAAAACTGTGTTCTCCCTTTAACAATGGAAAAGTTGTGTGGCGTTCTGTTAACAGTCTAAGGATTGACAGCCTGATAGTTGTTGTTAGTAGTAGTGTAGTACTAGTAGTAGGGATAGTTTTTGTTGCTGTTTTAGCAACCGCGCAGCATTAGCAGTAGGTGAACCTTGGAAAGAGTAAAAACGGAGCGCGGCTTCCGCGCATGTCAAAACATACAACTCCCGGCTCGCATAGTAATCCACGTCTGCCTGGCGCAAACAGCAGCGCGTGCGTAGAGTGAAGAAGCAACAAACGGTACAAAAATGTCACACCGCGGCGGAGTGGTGCCGCCGCCCAAGGCCAGTGGGTGCGTGTGTGGCGGCGCGCTTGGCCACTGAAGGCGAGAGGAGGTGGCCCCAGGAAGCAGAGAATCCCTTTTCTCGCGTGCGTGCAGCGACCTTCCTGCGTGCAGCACTCGGTCCGGAATTCAGCGCTGAAGGCCGTCTCGTTGCTTGCGATTCCCTGCCACCTTCGCGCCCTCGAGTCGTGTCGTCCTGCCTGTGCTATACCTGAGAAATCGAGGGGACCTATGTAGCGTTTTGAGACGACAGTGCTGATAGATATACTGGGGCCTATACGTGGTCTCACTCAGAGGGCTATGGAACAAAAAATGGTAGGGGTAACATTAAGAGATAGGAAGCGTGCAGAGTGGGTCAGAGAAATAACTCAAGTTACCGACATTCTAGCGGAAATTAAGAAGAAGAAATGAACATGGGCAGGACATGTAGGACAAGGAGAGGATAACCGATGGTCGCTTTGGGTAACAAACTGGATTCCAAGGGAAGGAAAGCGTAGCAGAGGGCGGCAGAAAGTTAGATGGGCGGATGAGGTTAAGAAGTTCGCAGGGGTCAAGTGGATGCAGCTAGCACAGAACCAGAATGCAGCTAGCACAGAATTGGAGAAATATGGGAGAGTCCTTCGCCATGCAGTGGGTATAGTCAGGCTGATGATGATGATGATGACGATACGTGGTCTCTGAGCATTCTTCAGAACCATGAGGCTGTGCGTGCCAAATACAGAGATTCTGACTGCGATGTGATGAGAGGGCGAGGGATATTAGTGAACTCAAGGGGACAAAAATTAATCTCCGAATCTCTGCAATCATTTCTCACAGTGTTGCAGTGAAGCGACTGCATTATTTAGCAATGATAGTAGCATTTATTTCGGTCATTAAACGGGTAAGGTAGTAAACGTGCTCCTGGTGATGCACAGAGGCATGTCAAAGCAGTGTGGGGAAAGGTATGTATATCACGAAAAGGGCCTTCGAAGGTTTCACAAAACGCGTCCGTAAGAAAAAAAAAAAGAAAAAAAAAAAAGAAAACGAAAAACCTAGAAAATTGTTGTAGCAACCATTGATACCAACTGTTTGCGTATGCTGCTCGTACATTAGTGATAGCCTCTGCTATTAGTAGCCGCTAATAGAGTGAGCGCGCGCGTAGTCTTCCAAGATTGAATCTAAAGTAACAGCGTATACCTACGTATTCTTAGTTTAAGCTTTGATAAAAACATTGTGTTGGTGTGTTTAAAATTATATACTGCGTTTTCTAATTTGTTATTTTAGTTTTCAATTATACGGTTTGTAGCTAAAAGTGCAAGTAAGCGGTAAACTCCATTCTGAAACAAAATTGATTTTCGAGACGACCTGGATAGCAGGAGGCTAGCATCATCCATGCTGATGAACCGAGGCATTGGTGAGGGTAATGTATCCAGGTTGGTTGCGGTACGTATCGGCGGAGCTTTGTGAACTAAGCAGGTCATGTGGGACCCACTCACTCCGTATAGGTTGCGGGATGAAAGCCGCCAGACGGTGCACCTTTCGAAAGCCCTCAACATTACTTTAGTTAGCTGCATATTAATATTCAGAATCCCATGTCTTCGCAATAATGATGCGACGTTATGCATCATACATTTCTGACCACTGCGCTCGCGGCTTCGTTCTCGGTTGGCTACCTTAGGTTCAGATGCCGATGTCAGGGTGTCCTTTCGGTGATTTAGTCAAATGTCTAAAAGATTCGCTCTTTGAATACACCTGGACGTGAAAATGTTTCAGTGGACTCTAAATGTGACGAAAAATACAAATTAATTCGTAGGCTATCGACCTGCGAGTCATGTAGTGCGACGAGAGGATAACCAATGGTCGCTTAGGGCTACAAATTGGATTCCAAGGGAAAGAAAGCGTAGCAGGGGGCGGCAGAAAATTAGGTGGGCGGATGAGGTTAAGAAGTTCGCAGGGGTCAAGTGGATGCAGCAAGCACAGAACCGGGTTAATATGAGAAATATGGGAGAGGCCTTCGCCCTGCAGTGGGTATAGTTGGGCTGATAATGGTGATGATGGTGACCTGCGAGCTCATGTGGTCCTGTTGCATGCGCCTCATACGGGCTCGCCTTATTTGTGTGCTTCCTGAAAGCGTGATATAAATTTTTGTATTGGAAAGTCATGGCAGTGTACTTTCTCCCCTAGTTAATAGAAACTTCTGATTTTAGTGCGTGGCTCAAAAGCGAAACTACTAACATTGATCGCCTTGAATGCCAGTGAAAAGCTGAGCGCGGCGAGTAACACAGAACTCTTCGTACCTTGGTTGTAGTTGTAAAGCTGAACGCCGCCCAGTGAGTGAAGTAGCAAAAAAGGAGAGCGTTCACGCCACCTGTCGGAAGCTGGGACAAGTTACTTCCAAATACAGAGCGCGTGATCACATAAGGCCGGCTGTGCCGAATGGGAAAATGGCGTGCTGAAAGGCGTCACTGAAATTAAAGAAACGATATAGGTGCGGGACCGTCACGTTGAGAAACAATACGAGGCTGTGACCTATCAACGCTCTCTTATGAAGCATTATTATTCAGAGTCTGAAAATGAGGAATTTGTGGCCAGGTGCCGCTGCAGCCGCGCTTGCCCTGGACTAAGACGCGAGCGCGCGTATGCCTTGAAAAGCGATGTCAAGAGGGGAACTAAAGTGCCGTAGCTTTCTGTCCACATATTTACCATTCTTTTTTTTTCTTCTAGCAGGACACACTATAGTTACGTGTAAGCAACAAATGACAATCTTGTTGTGCGTGGTTAAGTATATTAGACGCTTATGGGGGTAATTGAGAGGGGACGATACTTTCAACGAGAAAGTTGGAACAACCTGTTTGAAATATCACACCCAAATACAGCCTGATATAGCGTCTGTGTGGGTAAGTACTAGGTTTCATATCTAAAACTTTGCTGCGATCTTGTGCTAGTGTTTACCCTGCTGGCGAGTCATATAGGTCGGACATGCTGTATAAACACAATTTGATCATATATTTTTGGTGTAATACTATTGTTACAAACGATGTTATATGCTGGAAAAATATTACGTAGCTGTATAGAGCGCTGAGTAATCAAATCTCACCGACGTATACGTATATGTACTAAGCACAGCGGATTTAAGAATCAGGGAGTCGGTTTTGCGTCAGTCGAAGAACACCAACGAACTTTAATTGATCGCTTTCGCGGAGTTCTGATTGAAATACGCGTATCGCTCTTCATAGGTGGGCCACGTTCATATATACCCGACAACGTTGCCAAAGGGGCTGCTGCAGCGAACGGTCTTCTCATCTCAAAAGGATAACTACGAGACCTTTGAGAGTGGTAGGGCGACCTGGTAGCAGAGTGGGAGTGCCAGGGAATTCCATTGTACATGAAGGGGCCGTCGTGTACCTTACGCGTTTCATTCTTTCGGGAATGTCCTTCCGCGGTCAGTCGTCCAACTAGGTGACGAATTTTCCCCGGCTCAGCTCAAGGCCACGATCGGGGCCGCTTAGCGAGGCGCGGACCTGCGTAGACGCGTGGGCTGCAGAGGCCATCGTTGACCCCTTCAGGCTTGCCGGCAGATGGTGACGCAAACTCCGTGGAATTGCAAACGTATTTCGTGACTGGTGAGATTTAGCCGCGGTTTCGGAGTAATTGCAATAAACAAGCAAGTGCGTGCCGTAAACCAATTCCGCGTATGCAAAATTAATTGCCGGCACTCTTCAGTGCAGCTCGCATGCACGCACACAGCAGAAAACTTACTCAGCGCACGTGAGTTGTTAGAGCACAACGGTCTTTAGATTACGCTGAAAACAGTGTAGGAGTAGGAGGAGGAGGAGGACGCATTGCTCATTGGAATGGGTCCCTGGAACAAATCGACCATAAATTAAGCGAATCGTTGCATACGGGATCAGTAATGAACTACGTAGACCACATGAAGCTAAGCTTGTATACAGTGGCTAAAAGGGGAAGAGCGGGGGAGCCACAAAATATGCTATACAGTATAGGCACCAGGACATCGATCACACATCGTCATAATTGCGCTTTGGCGGTGCAAAGCTCCGACAGTGTGGTTAAAGTTGCTATGTACTGAACCGTGATAGCACTACTAAGCTCTCAAAGGACCATCTTTACCTCAACAACCACAAGCACAAGAAATCAGCGAGTTTAAAGTCAGAAAATACGCAGGTGACTCGTGATGGTTGCATGAATAACAAATACTACTGGATTTCGGCACAAAATGTATACGTGTTAGACTTGTTGCGAAGTGCACACCACACAACACGTATTTGGCTGGCACATTTTCAGAACCTATAGGTAAGAAATTGTTACTAACTTCACCGAGCTAAACCCATGACCTGGATATTTCTCGGCTATTAGATTCTGCATCGCCTTTTCGACAAAGAAATATGGCGAGGATGTCATCGCAGGATTGTGCAGTCGTCATATTCACCTTTGGGAATATTTATCTCACCTGAACGTATTTATTGTCAAGATCTCAGTGGGTTATTAGCGACAGCTGTGAATTAAATTCCGTAGCGTCCCTTCTCTGTCGGTGGGACCATTGAAATCTATCACGCTAACGTCATCGATTATAGCACCAACAAAAATCTCTGTCATGATGACTGGTGGTGGGGTCGTTGGAAACCACCATAAACATTTTTGGGCAACGAGACTGCCGTCTTTACGCATCGGTCTGTTGAAACGTTTGTTAAAGACATTAATGCTCTCAACGAGGTCATGGGATCCTACTACGTCTACTCCCGATGACTGTAATATGCAAGCCCTTATGAAATCAGCTTGGAGGTGAAGTAGACGGATGGGTCATGAACACGACGACTAAGAAGCGACGCTACAGCTGTCGTTTTCATATATCTTACGCTGTAGCATGCCTATTAATGCTCAATAACGTCTGAATTATGCCCCGTTACTCGAGTTCATACAGCGTTCCTACTGAGAAATTTACGAGCTCTTTTCGGCTCAGTTTCCTCCGAACTGCTCTCAGAATAGCAAGGACGGAAATTCGGCGCTTCCCTCTGGCGTCGGACTTCCGCCCCTTTCTCTGCTTCTTACCTGGAAGTGGAAATTACGAGGGCAAAACGACATCTTCGACAATTGCGTGCGTGGGTGGCCGTTGAATGTGTGTCAGAATGGCCGCCTGACGCTCCTAATACTACTTTACATGAATGGAGCAAAATTTGGAGCGGAAAGCCTTTTTTCTCTTTTTTTTTTCATAGTTTACCTCTTCCCTTTAGTCGTCTTCTTTGACCTTCACTTCTGTGTTTCCTTTCATTCTTGTTGCACGATTTCATAGCCGCTTCTTTGCGCTCATTCTTTAGCGAACTCATAAAAAGGCAATAGAAAAGTTGTTTAATTCCTCTCATTGCCCCATGACGACTCAACAATTAACCCCATCACTGATGCTTACAGTCGCCGCGAAGGATAGAGTTAGGAGTGTCATATATAGTTAGAAACCGAAACTATTCCATCTTTCTCATAAACCACATTTATTAGGGAGACAATTTCGAATATCTTACGACACTGTATTTAAGACATTTAATAAAATAGCTTAACGAGATCGAGCACTAAAACAAAAATGCCATGCCATTGAAGTAGAGAGGGAATGCCTTGACTCGTATTGTATAGTTCGAGCATTCCAGTGTCCATAAAACGGGGGTTTACAATTTTAATTTGGGGTTCAAAACTGCATAAAATAAAATGAATTCCTGTTTTGCGGCGACACTGTGCCAATAAAAGGGGGGTGGGGGGGGGGGGGGGGGGGCTACGGGGTACTTTAAGACTATCTGATTGCGTATTGGTTCTATAATGACTTTTTTATGTCGCTGTAATGGGGATAATTCGGGAGTTTTCTTTGTTTTCATTTCTCAAGCAAATTATTTTAATTTTACCCGCACAAGGCGCAACTGTGGACCAAATGAATGCAGTGAATACGCCTTTATTTGCATCAGTTTGAAGCGTGTGGCGTAAGTACGTGGCATTGAAGATGTCTATTCTGTAAACTTTCTCAGAGCTTGTTGACCTGTCCGATAAAGAAAAGCTCCTGCGTTCTCCTGTCTCGGATGAAAAACAGAAAGGGATGGTCTACGATGAAGCGGAATGGCTCGATGCCGATGCGGTTGACACCAACGACGCCAGAGGCGGCGGCAGCTTGGGTTCCCTCCTCGTTCACTTCGACGACCGCTCGCTGGACAACGTCGGAGATTACTAGCTGGCGGTCGCCTGTGATGCCCGAGAGGTCGGCGTCTTCAAAAATGCTCCTCAGGCCCAGGTGCGTTAGGTTGCTCTTCAGCGGGTTTAATTTGTCCAGCTTGAACCTGGAAGCAGAGTGGACGAGTGTTGGTATGCGGGTAATTAGATGAATCTGCAAGTTTATTCTGCCATTGTTTTTGCCAGTTGTCGACATTGCTGACACTATTACAACAAAAGAAGGAATTCTGTGGGCTCATGGCTATGTTGCAGACTGAGTATAACATTTTTTATTCTGTGCCTCTCTATTCTGTGCCTCTCTGCAGCACAGGCGGGACTTTGCTCGCGTAAACATATTCAGATTTTCTTATTTCCGGCGGAAAATTTGAGACGAACAACCCACCAGAGAGTGTTTAAAATGACATCTTCGAAAGGGTATTGCTGGAATACTTAAAATGACGTTTGTAATTCTCTTTGCAATTACTGCTTGTGCTATTTTTGTATTCGTCTTGTGCCATAACTTGCTCTTGACATGAAAAACACCGACTATATCTATCAGAAAATAATTTGACATTATGTTTTATATATTTTATTTCCTTTGTCAGCCGCTTGAACCGAACAAATATGTGGCACAATTCTATTAATAATTGTAAAAATAAAAACACGATAGAAAAGTGGTCTCTTAACCAGGAATGCAAAATGTGCTCATCATCAAAATCGGAACAAAATGCATAGGCACATCCATTATAGTTTTTTTTTCGCACTTTTTCTCGCGAGGTGGAGGATAATGCGTAGGCATTGAATTTTGTTTGGAATCTATTGGCTTCTGTGCAGTGTAGAGGTAGTTACTTGAATAGTACGACAGAAGTGTGTCAAATGTTCAACCGTGGACTGATAGTCACCTAGCACGGATCATCAGCATTCTGCCTTTTCTGACGAAATAAATATTTGCAATCCAATCAGATGTTATCGCAAAGTGACACCGATCACAGTCCCCGTGTGAGATGCCAAAATGTTCATTTTGCCGGAGCTTAGTGATCAACTCGTCCTGTACTATACGTTGCCAGAGGAATGCGCGAACAGAACGTTTTTGGAACCTTAATTGGATACGGTAAGGGTACCATGGTAAAGGTAGGGAAGCTAAAAACAGAATCGAATGCGAATCGAATACGTTAGCTGATATTCGAATCGATACTTATGCGAATAGTCGTACAAAACGGTCAATCGTGCGAACCACCAGCAGCGGCGCTACTGCATGGAGCGGTGATTTTCCTAATGCTATTAAATATGTAACTGTTAAAAGAGTGCGCACGCAAAGTATATTCAGTATGTGACCGGCAAGTTGCAGCGTCGGCTCGGTACATCAGTGGTTACGGCGCTTAACAGCTGATCCCGAGGGCGTGGGGCTGAATCCTGGCCGCGTCGGCCACGTTTCGATGAAGGCCGTACGCAAGGCTCCCGTGCATTAATTGTGCGTTGTAGGTGCACGTTAAGAACCCCAGGGGGTCCAAAACCTTTGAAACGGTCCACTATGGCGTCTAGATTACCCGATGTAGGCTTGGGACGTTAAGCCCTACAAGACAAACCGACTTAAACCTCGCGGAAAATTACCTTTTTTGCTACTAATGAGGAAAACGAATAAACTAGAAGCTATGTTAGGCGAATGGCAGTCCTCCGATTTTAGAAACCTCCGATATCAGAAACCAAAGCAGGGTTCTGTGAACTTGCCTTAGCCCTTCCACTTTGTCCAATCTTTGCGCTCATGAAGGAGCGCGGTTATAAACGCCTTCGCATGATTTTCCGCTTCGTGCCGATGAACTCTTCATACCGTGCATATACTCATCGCGGCAGGATCTTCCGCAGCGCTTGAGCGTTTATAGCTTCACATTGTCAGACCAGATCACGAATCCTGTACAATGCCCATGTTCTTAGTGAAGGTCAGCACAGTATGTCTACCCATAGCCAAGTGATGTATAGCACGGTACGTCCCCAGGACATCCAGGATACCTGAGTGGACATTGTCCATTATGTTGGACATGACCTTTGACCTTTTGTGTTGATACTTAACCCTCAGGGTGACCTTTAACCAACGAGTGTCGATGTCGGCCGCTGTATCGCCCCTATCTAAGCTGCCGACTGACTTCTGCAGTAGCGCGATATAATATTCGAATAGGAAAATATGCTCGATTCTCCATTCGAAATCACGTGCAGGAATTTAAAATACATTTAAATATGAGGTAACTGCGAGATGCTGTTATCAGCAAGTTGATGCGAGTGGACTAAGGCTCCAAGTATCTGAAGAGGGGCAAAAGTTTGCTTTAAGATATTTTCTATGCTTGCAGCGAGTAACTGTGGGTTGCATTTTGAAAGCAATTGTCAGGCAGCTAGCTGTGGAATATTGGGACATACCTTTTGTGAGCGTACAAATATAGTCTAAGCTTTGCATACGTAGCAAAATTTGCTAGCATGTCCTGTCGACACAACGAGTAATTAAGGCTTTCCATAGAAAAGCCAAATAATACTACATTGAAAACAAATGTGGTGCACCTTTAAAAGAGGTAATAGAAAAGTGTGATTGTTATTGGAAAGCTGTGCGGTATATTAATGAAATGCATTCAAACATTCTCCTAAAAAATGTGGGGTGATGTTATTGAACACAGATATATATATATATGAAGGAAACAAGCCAACAGTCGGCGAGGCCAAGGAAAGCGTTGGGGATGGTACTTTATGTATTTCTATATATTTTTTTTAATGTTTACATGGATAATCACAGAAATGAGTAAGGCAATCTGTTTAGGGGAAAGATAATTAAACACAAAGTAGAAGAAAAAAGCGGACGCGATATTCGGAGGTCGTGGTTTCGGTTCCCACCATCGGCACGTTGTTTTTTCTTCTACTTTGTGTTTAATTATCTTTCCCCTAAACAGATTACATTACTAATTTCTGTGATTATCCACGTAAACATATATATATATATATATATATATATATATATATATATATATATATATATATATATATATATATATATATATACATAAAGTACCATCCCCAACACTTTCCTTGGCCTCGCCGACTGTTGGCTTGTTTCCTTCATGTATTTTAACGAGTACCCTCATTTCCCCTTAATATATATATATATATATATATATATATATATATATATATATATATATATATATATATATATATATATATATATATATATATATATATATATATATATACCTCGCTAGCTGACTGTTTTCTCAGCGTGTCGTACGTACTCAGTTATTATACAGGTGGGGATAAGCCATTCTGACAGCATGCACGCTGTGTAGGACATTCGACAGAGCCCTCACGTAAGCGCAACTCCCTTACGAAAGCTTGCGAGAGTCATAACTTTTTTTCCTCGGCCACGTGCTTCAGCGGGATTTTGTTGTTAAGAGCGTCTCTTTAAAATTTAGATACATCTCTTCATTATCACTTCATCAGCTTCATAAATGTTGCTACGCTGGTTTACATAGTCATATAATCGCGTCCTGCATTGTCCGAGCAAAAAGTGCTCACACTAGAAGTAGAAGCAAAAGCTGCCAGTAGAAAGAAACATTTAACTACACGGAAAATGCATGGTTCATATCAAGCTGATTGAGAGAACTCAGCTCCTGGTGGATTACCTCACAACAGCAACTACAAATGTCATTTTAATAGTGTCATTCAAGAACTGTTAGTGGGATGAGATGCCAAAATCAGCGATTTATATATATATATATATATATATATATATATATATATATATATATATATAGCGAAGATAATTAACACTTCATTTATTTCTTCTGCAGCCAACCAAGAACATCTTTTTCGCAAGTATATATATATATATATATATATATATATATATATAAATCGCTGATTTGGAAATTTTGACTACCTGGGGTTCGTTAACATGCACTGACATCGCACAGCACACGGGCGCCTTGCTTTTCGCCTCCATCGAAAAGCGGCCACCGAGGCCGGGGTTCCATCCCGCGTCCTTGGGCACAGTAGTCGAGCGCCCTAACCACTGCGCCAACCCGGCGGGGCCTGTGTGTGTGTGTGTGTGTGTGTGTGTGTGTGTGTGTGTGTGTGTGTGTGTGTGTGTGTGTGTGTGTGTGTGTGTGTGTGTGTGTGTGTGTGTGTGTGTGTGTGTGTGTGTGTGTGTGTGTGCGTGTGTGTGTGTGCGTGTGCGTGTGCGTGTGCGTGTGCGTGTGCGTGTGCGTGCGTGTGTGTGTGTGTGTGTGTGTGTATGTGTGTGTGTGTGTGTGTATGTGTGTGTGTGTGTGTGTGTGTGTGTTGCCACAATACCTCTTCGAGCATTTGTTTCGCGCTGAGATATTTTTTCCTGTGCAGCACTTTTTTTTTTCAATCGGTTGTCGGCAATCTCAAGATAACCAGACAGTAAGTAATGTGTCAGTTTAAACAAACTTTCATGTATTAGTAGAGGTCTAACCACTTGTGCCTTTGTCGCTGAATCAAGAAAACAACTCACTTTGGTAGAGAAATCACTACGGTACGGTTGTTCAGCGAGGAGATGGCCTCGTTGAGTTTTTCGACAGTCAGGACCTGCTTGACAGCTTCTACTCCGTCACGTTCTTGTGGCAGCACGATGACCATGCTGTAATCACTGTCGCGGTACAGAAGCTCGATCACCTGGGACTGCAGCTCTTCGGAGAAGCCGCGGAGTGTCTCTCGCCTCGAAAACATGCTGTCAACTTCGGTGGCCTGAGTGCCGCCGTTATAGAACGCGTGCTTCCTCGTTTCTCTGGGGTCAAACTGTAGCTCCCACAGCCCTTTGAAGATAATGGCGTTGACGAGCACCAGACGCGTGTCGGTGCTGAGAGGATCAGCGAATAGCTTGTCGATCTTGTTCCGTGTCGCCTCTTTGACCCACGCGTTGATGACATCGATAGCCTGCTGACCGTGCTGCTCAAAGTCCACCTTGAAGACGTGAGCGTTGAATGTATGATTCAGAGCGTTGTAATAACTCTCAAGGACACTGAAATTTTCCTGAACGGCAGCGCTGTTGGCCACTTCGAGGCCAGCTTGCGACGCGTGCGCTTGCAGCCGATGGTTTTGGTCAGCGAACGCAGCCTGGACGTCATCCTCGTTGAGCAAGGCTGTGTTGTAGCCGAGAGCTGTGGAGAGTTCCTGCTGGGTGGCACCTTTGGCGCCCACGTAAGCCATGCCCAGAGCCGTGGACAGGCTGTAGGGCGAGAAGAAGACGTTCTCGTCCGGTCGGCTGGGCAGGACCTTGAGAAGCCGGACGGCGAATTCGTTGTTGGCTGCTATGAGCCTCTGTTCCTTGTCTGGCAGGCAGAAGCCTGGCTGTAAGTAGCTGACCGCCACGATGGCGGTTAGGGTTGCTAGCATATTCATGGTGCGATGAGTCTGCACAGAGAGTTGGAAGCAACAAAGATGTAGGCAGACAGCAGTATACGTGCCAGTACGCTTACCAACATGCAATTAGCAAGTGGTCGATGTAGTTGGCAGCTTGTGGTCTAAGAAACAGTTAAAAACAGCCAATAGTTTCTTAGATGCGACTGCAAATGAGCTCTTCTATTTGGACAGCTCATTGCTGAAGTTGTATCTGCGGAAAACAATGATCACTTTGTAGGAAGTGATCTTAATGAAGGCAGAGTTTATGTTGGTTATAGGAGGTTTAGTGTAAAATATATCGGCAGGGGACCGGATCCTACAGCGGTAAAGCAAGTAGCAGTTTTGACGCAAAGCCGCATTGGAACAAGTTTCCAGCGATAGCGTATACCATATGAACAGTGGGTAAGTTTCCACAAAAAGTGAGGGAAGCACAGTGGAAGCGACTACACCCATCTACACCATCTATGTCAAGAAGCACATTTATACTATATGTAATGCAAATGCAATTTTGATTGTCTGTATACCCGGCTTGGGCTATGGAAAATAAAAAAACTGACAGTCTTATTAGAACTGTCACGACACTCCACTTGTCCTTGTATAAAATACTAATTTTTACATTCATAGCGAAAATATTTCGTACCATGCAGCTGTGCAAGGAACGGTGCGTACATGCGTGATATTTGTCAAAATACTAGAAATTGAATTTAGACTTACCTTAGTCTCCTCTGCGTTTTCAACGTGGTTTGTTTACAGTCCGACTGAGTCTGTCGCGACGGTCGCTGAAGGAACTAAACGTGGCTGTCCGTCTTACTGCCTTCGCTACATGTGCGCGGGGCCGGTGCCAAGTGTCGCTTATATGAAGGTGGCAAGAGTCTATACGCGGCCCAATAGGGTCGAGGGTGACATGGAGACCGCTTTCGTACCCGACTACAGTCCGCTTTTACCCTCTCCACTTTCTTGAAAATAGCGCCTAATCTCATGACCCCCTCCCAGGCGACACCACACCATCCCTTCTGTTTCTTCGTCTACTCGAGCGACTTTTGATTGCGCAGGGTTGTGTTTCGGTAGCGCGTCGCGAGCGATAAAGAAAGTCAAGGTCCTGTAGTGCCTCGGGCTGCCTTCTTACTTTTAGTATGAAGCTTCCTTCCCCCTCCTTATGTGTTGTGTCGGAGCCGGTGCGATTAGGTTGCGCTCATTTTGGCTATTTTTGCTTTCCTTTTGTGCTTTGCCCCTAAGATTGGCGCTGGCAACAACTTAAAGCGGCAACAATTTTTCGTTTTATTCTTTCCTATCTCTACACGTGTCTGCTTAATGCGGTGGTTGAACGCGTCTAAGCACTTTTCTTTTTTTTTTTTTTTTCGCTTTTCGCAAGTCTGCTGCGCCGTGGCCAGAGCGGCTGTACAGCCCTTCAGGTTACACGCATGGATATCCAGACTGCATACTCAGGTCCATGAGGCTGGACTACTTGTTCTCCGCATTTCAGCTTTTAAACAACTTGCACGCGAATATTATTGCAAGGCCAAGTTTGTTTGCGGATGTAACGCTTGAGTCATGGTTTATGCACACAGGCAATAAAATGCTACCTTTTTGCTACACTTCAATAACTTCCTTATCAGTAGTCCAAGAATCTTCCATATAAGGACTGACCGTGACCAAGGTTGCCAAAATTATCAAATGCTGTTGCTTACCTTGCAATATGTTTATACAATAGAGGCACTAAAACGAATAATTAAGTGGACACTCGAGCTTCGCCTAAGAGTAGATGAGGTAGCGGCTTCAACACCGCCTTTGTGTTCCGTGTTTTTTTTCTATATTTATTATCATAATGGATCATGGACCGTAAAAAAGCCATTTTATTGCTGCTTTTTTCTGTTTGTTTGTTTTTTTTTTCGTTTTTCTCCTATTATTCCCCTCCCTACGTGTAGGGCAGCCTACCGGTCGTAGACTAGTTAACCTCTTTGCCATTGGTGCTTTTTTGTTTTCGTTTTTATGAGAACTATTAAAGTTTATTTTTGGATAAAAGATGGAGGATATCAGTCTCACTCCTCGGTCTACACCTACACTTCGGGTTAACCGCATGGAATCGGACGTGCATGTGCCGTCGGTTAGTATTCCTATAGCAGACCAGTCTCCAACTTCAGTAGTAGATGGGTGCTAAGTGCTAAACGAAATGGTGTGACACCAACATGAACGCTGTGCAAAGAATGACTCTATCACAGTTCTGGTACAAATTCACTTACGTATTTTCGCGTTACAACCACGCCAGCGCTGGCTTTTCTTGGATACGGGGCCCTTACGATATATGGCGTGATACTTGTAGCGTATCAATTCGATTTCGCTGTGTTGATTCTCAGCTCTCGTATTTCGGTCGCACTGATGCCAAGATAATCCTCACTTGGAGACTGACTTTGTAGGATCGTGAGCTCAGAGAAACACGGGTGTCTGTGAACTCAGTTTTGGCATATCCTGTAGGGAATACTAAAATACGATTCTTTCTCTCTCACAAGTCCACACAGACACGCACGCACGCACGCACGCACGTGCGCATGCATGCATGCATGAATCCTCTTCCGAAAGTTCCTATATAATCCTGCGTAAGAGGGTGACAGGGGGTGTCAAAAGCTAGTGAACTGAAATAGACCCTATGCAGTTCATTTGACATTTTTGACAAGAAGTCCGTGGAGATCCTCCGCTGTTCCTAACGCTTCATCAGGTATACGCGCTCTGCACTATTCGTGACACCAGTGGGCTGTAAAAGGGAGATTGTTCTATACGATCAGCATTGGTCAGCATTGGACAAGCGCCACTGATGACTATACACATAGTGAATCAAATAACACGTAAATTATAGGCACGCCCTCTCATGAACGGAAGCGCGTATCGAATACCAAAACAGAACCAACAGAAGCACATCATCGAAGAGAAAAAAACGATTGAGATTAGTACGACTACCCGCATTTAAGGAATGCGCAAGCACGTCACGCGTTGCTAGGCTGAGCCGTGACGACACGGTGGCAGCTACTATAGCAACCGCGTCTTTTGTACATCATATACTTGTTACATATTTTTAGGCGCCTTTTCCCCTTATGTATGCTTTAATTATACTCCGCTTTAATTAATCAATAAACTTTGCACACGTTTTGATCATTTTCACTCCTTTATTCAGTTATTTCATGTCCCACATGTCCGTTTCCTGTTTTACGACGTCACACTGAGACGCCATACCCGACGTCGACATAACTACGTCACTCTTCCGACGTCCTAATAGGTCCCATGGCTGGTATTGAAGTACCACGGGATTGCTTTGGACCTCGACATTACCCCGTTAAGCTATTTCGACGTCTAGTTCACTTCATTGGCTCTAAAGAATTACCTAATGACTCCACGTGCATTAAATATTTTCCCTGGCGTCATTTTTTCATCCTCAACCCTCTTTGTTCTGTCTCCCGTCACTTCGGAGCAATCGTGCCGACAAAGTTCCGGTGACAAACTCTTCAAACACAGCCACTTAATGCTTAAGCATTATTAATTGGAGCAATCGATTAAAATGCTGCAGTGAAAATTACGTAAGCCGAATGAGGCTTCACCTGCATGAGGAATTCGACACGCTGTTGAAGCTGGCTTTCCAGGGCAAGGAATTATTGGGGCTCAGCTATCACCAGCGCATTTCAGTGAACTGCTAAATATCTTCGTAAATTGATGGGTTCGATATAACTGATAGCGACAAGGATAATGGCAATTACGTTATGACCTTTCGCATTGCCATTGAGCGCCGATATTGGCTTACACAATACTCCTACGACATTTTCAGTATCTGAACTGCCGAGGAATACAAGAAGACCGCAATTCTTTTACCTGCCCCAGGATATGCGTTCGGTTACTTTTTAGTCACGAAAGTATTCCAGAAAAAACTAGGAAAAGCAAACTCTTGTACTAGCTGACTCGTTTGCTGTTAGCAGGCCCGACCACAGTTACGCTGATTATCGAAATCCGCCTGCCATAGTTGTTCGGTGACATCTTCATAATGTGATTGAGCAAGAGCACGAGGTGGAGTGGCCGCGCCAGCTCCATTTTTATGGAGGCGAAATCTTAGAAGCTCGACATACTCTGACGTGCGTTAAATGATCTAAAGTGGTGGAGATAATCCAGAATCTTCCGCTAAGCCTCGTCTTATAGCTTATATATCGTTACTTTGGCACGTATTTTCTCAACACAAACGCACACACATGAATTTGCGCACGTCACATTACATGCAGGACCTTGTGGACAAATGAGCATGAATTTCCCCCAGGAACTAGATTTGACAGGTGTTCTAATAGGTTCCCCGTAACACGTTTAAAACAGTCACTTAACTTTTCCGTGGTATACACAGCCACCACATATTGTTCAAGTGCTCGACAGCAGCTGGCGCGTGTCGACTGGAAGGACCATTGATACAATGTTTCGGCCCGTCACCAAGTTTGCAGTAGCACGCATCGCGCTACTGTAAACTGTAGGCAAATAGATCCCAAACTGTTCGAGGAAGAGGTAGAAAAGTTAAAATATAACTCACCCGCAATAGCATATGCACTTCTTCTACATCTTCTTCGGAAAGTCAGGAATATCAATGCATGATTCATTTTTTCAGTGATCTGACTGCTTGTAGTCATCACCGAACAAAAAAAAAAAGGACCTTTTCGTCTATAACAATGGTCGTTTCTAATGTTACCATGCTGCGAGAGAGACGACGTTATTGGCAAAAAAGAAAGGGCGGAGAGGAGCGTCGAAGGGCACCTGACCGTAGCCTCACTCGAAAAGTAGGTGGGAATGAACGGAAGAGCTGAATGCAGTGAGATACGAGGTCATGATGTCACAGTATAATGTGCTTCAATGAGCGCATCCACCTCGAACGATGCATTTGCCCGTTTACGCATAAAACGGCTTGGAACAACCTCTCTCTTGTCGCCAAGTGCGCCCGTCCAGCTGTTTGGAAACATATATAATTTCCTTGCTCTCACGCGTGCAGTGAAAGAGATCACAAAGCTGTCTCTCTTTGGGGATACTGCAGCAGTGGTCTGGATTCAACTAGATTCAACTCTGATCCTTAGGAGAAAGTGTTTTGTATGATGCTGCCATGCCACTGCGGGGATAGGAACTGTTAGGGGGATGGATTTGTTCGCTGTCATGAACGGCAGCTGCTGATTGGAGAAGTGAAGTAAAGAAGGTAGTCTGAGCAAGCTAAGCAAGCCTTCGGGGCACGGAGGGCTTATTTGCGATCACTGATTTCTACTATAACGGCCACTTGGCGACAAATTCTTGCGATAGACAAATACGATTAATGGAACCGTTTGTACGAACATTTTTTTTTTTTTTTGAATTTCTGTAAACGGTCCTTAGAGCCCTTTTGTTCATTCCGGACTCCAAAATGTATTTGAAAGGCTAATACCACTCGATAATAAATTTAAGTGGAAACAGTTCACACATAGTCAATGCTAATATGAAATATATTGATTGTCGCCAACAAACCTAGCAAGCAGCAGAACAACCGAGTTGGCCCTTTTAATAAAACAAAACTCGAGAGAGACGAGGACGACGTTCAGCCACGTGCCAAGACATGGTTCTGCCACTTGGTGGCGCCAAAAGATGGACAGTAGTGTGGCAATATTTATTCACGTAGCTGTGTGCTACGGACGACAGTGGCTTGTCGAAGTTTCAGAATGAGGGAGAGAAATAGCGATTTCTGCATACACCTGAAATGCTTTAAACACATCCATGACACTTACGTTGCTTCGGGTTTGGGTGAAGTATTTTTTTTTTTTTTTTCACTGGAATTGCTGCACACAAAGTATCATTGTTACTTTAAGAACACATTTTCCTAGAAGTCTGTGATTTTGGTCAAGCGCAGCATGATCGTTTATACGAAATGTCTTGCTCTGCGCATGCATATTCTTAGACACATTACGAAGCCAAGTAACCCCATAACTTTTGAATCTCAATCGGGAAATAAGGTCCCCTGTTGCTTATTAGGCATTATTTGGGTCGCTGATTTGGCGATCGTGAAAAGAAGTTAACTATCAAATTTAATCCATTAATCCTTTTTCAGTTTAGCGCAAAACCGTAGGTTAATGTTAAAGCTGAGAAAATGCACATTGTACCCGTGCGCGCTTGTTCACTCGACAGGTGAAGAGGGCATCTCCGTTCTGCCTGTTACGGATGAAAAAATATAAAAAAGGTAGTGCTTCTATTTTCTGGCACTTCAAACGTCGTGCGCACGATGAAATTCTTCGCTTTGTAATGCGTGCTCGTCGCCATTAACGCCGCGTGCAAGTCTGAAGTTGAAGTGAGCGCCCATTGTGCCCTTGTTCCCTCTGTTTGTCCGTGTTATTGCGCTCTTGTAAGCTATCCCTGCTTCTCCGCCTTTCTCGTTCACCTCACCGACGGCCTAGGCCACGACGTCGTAGCCGCTCATCTCTGAATAGTCGGGCTAGTTCTACAGGGACCCTTGAGAAACATCTCATCTTAGTCCTTGAATCTGAATGAGTCAAGGAAAAAAGAGCGTAGAGATTAGCCGGGTGCTGCTTACCAGTGTCGTCTTGCTTACTAGCGACCTTGTGTCCCAGAAAGCGAGACGAGAATTGCTTGATGTTTAGGGGAGTAATTACTTATTACCATGAATCAAACCGCGAACAAAAAGCTGCGACGGAAATGCATACAGATTCTACAAAATCTTCCTTTCTGAATAAAACATTTCGAGGGTACTAAGCTCCGTCCTTAAGGGAATGATGCGATAGCATTAATGGCTGCCGTTTTCGTCTCCTCTTGCGGATACATGCTTTCATGTATTCGTATGCCTACTCATTTAATCGCTACTCCATTATTTGTGCCTCCATAGTCTCTCACATTAGCGTACAGCCATACGGCTGTACGCTAAAGAATAAGTGTGGGATTATGGAGACGCAAATAATGAAGTAGCGATGTATTTTTTACAGTGTATGTTGGGCAGCCTTTCCCATAAATGAGTAGCTTACGTAAGCTACTCATTTATGTGAACGACTGCCCGACGTATATACCTATAAAACCCCGATTCAGCGAAGCCATATAGACGTGCCTGCGTGGCCTAAGGGTGTCTTAATGATCATCCAATAAACCTGAAAGGTTCTATTTTCACCACACTCATCCATCTGAAAGAGGGTTAGTTGGCTTCTTTTGGTATGCCGTATGGTCTCGTGGAGTCCCACAACGCCCGCCCTATCAATACGCGGTTCTCCAAAACGGGGCGTAACGCTACCGCATGAAAAATTAGTCCTGCTCCGCGATACGAACCCGTGTCAGTTGCTTGTCCATGAGAATCGTCGAGCTAACCAGGTCGAGCAGGAGCTCAGCTGGCAGGGGGAGAGGGAATTGGTTGACAAGTGAAAGTATTAACAGTTTTCGAACAGTGTCTGGGGGAATAGATCTGCAATAAAGAAGTATAAGCATTCGCCCAAGTACTGTCATACAGCTACAAATAATACATCACACAACAGCGCACACGTGGCATTTTCTTAGCTCCGATGTTCGTGTATTTTCAGCCTGGTGAGGGTGTATTAGCTTTTATTACTGCGCCAGATTTCGAGCCGTCGCGTATTCCCGGCGGACGCCACGCGTGACCTTGAACAGCAACCGCTTCAGCCGAGCTCCGCCAGATGGCGGCACCGTCGGCGCGCCGCGCCGAACAGATGGTTCGCCATTGCTTCGGCCTCGCCATAATTGCTTTGCTATGCAGGCTGCTAAAAAAAGGTGTCGGCGACAAGCTGCGGCAAAGAAGGTACAACGTGCACAAGAGACAGTGGAAGAACGTGAAGAACGTCGTGCTAAGCATCGCGCACAAGATGAAGTTCGGCGACTACCTCGTCGGCTATTGATGAACACGACTGCTCAGGAACGCCGCAATGCTCCCAAGCGAAGACAGCGCGCCGAAGAATCGCCGGAGAAACAGTCGTAACCATTGTATGTCATGTGTTACTCTATAGCCAAACTATCGAACCTCACAAACTACGCCACAAGCGAACACACAAGCGTATACCCATGCGGCCATTGCTAACGCAATTTACTAGGCTTAACCAGAGCTAAGCCACTGACAATTTTTATTTGATATAAAGCGTTTCATAACTCGAGCTTTAAGTTCATGCGCAGAAGGGATAAGAAACAGCAGCAGCTCCAGATATATATTCGTAGCTGGTAATAAGATACATTTGTGTAATAGTCGAAGCAGCATACGGCACTAGTGTTCGCGACACTATGGCCGCATTACGCTTCTACTAGATGGCTAGGATGCGGCGGATTTGGAGCGGCTGCTAGGCGTGACGAAGGCACTTGACTGGTTCCAGGCAGTTCCGCACTGACACACAGGGGAACGTTTCAGGGGAGGGAAAGGAAGGATAAAGGTACACACAGACAGAGTGATGAGCGCAAATACCGAGAACGGGCTGTATTCTGCCGCAGCTTTATGTAGCTTGACGAAAGGTAAAAGCGCAC
The DNA here is from genome assembly GCF_055883805.1 of Amblyomma maculatum. NCBI lineage: Eukaryota > Metazoa > Arthropoda > Arachnida > Ixodida > Ixodidae > Amblyomma > Amblyomma maculatum. Next base: position 52,597,355 of record NC_139347.1, on the reverse strand, counting down.
AGGAAGACACACACTCGAGAGAAGACGACACAGGACACGCGCCAAAGCTCAAGATAGAAATGGCGCTTTTATCAAAGGGAGTAATTAGAGCTCAAGATAGAAATATGACGCTTCATTTAAAGGGAAATAAGAGAGGAAGCTTGAGGCAAAATTTCTATAAAGGGAAAGTATTGTAGTACTATATGGACAAGCATGAGATATACCTATCTCGAATGTTCTAGGTCCTTGCATGTGATTAACATGATGGATTATATTAATTCGAACCCTAGACTACATTTATGGAGTAATTAACTTCATTATCGATGTTTTGGAGTTTCTTGACCAGTTATGCAAATGCGATCAACTAGTCCCTTTTAATCTTCACATATTTGCGTGGTAAAACTCATTTGGTGTTAATGTTTGACATTTTTGGTGTAGGTCAATTTTGGAGCTTGGCCAACTGCCGAATGTTCGGAGGTCCACCCATTTTTTTGAGTATCTTTATCTGTTATGAATTGTCCTAAGAATTTTCGAAGTGGGCAGACTTTTGTGGGGTAGGAAGGGCCAACTGCCAAATATTTAGGTCTGCCCTTTTTTTAACAATTCCTTGCCCATTTTCAAATTTGGTACTACCTGTTGATTGGCTATTTGAAGTCAGGTGTCTTTGGTGCTATCGCATTTAACAAAGAGTTATAGGGAAGAAACATTTATAGGCCGCCATAGACAGGCATTTTTGTCCAAAATTCGAAAAGTAATGGCGCAAACCTCTCAAAGCTATTGTAGTTACTTTTTAGCAAATAGTAACTAATAGCGGCAATATTGTCATTATTTTGTGACAGTAGGTTGTAATTTTATTCCGTTTTCAAATTTTACAAAATATATGGCAATGAAGTTTATTACTTTTGAAAAGTAATTCAGCCAATTTGCCATGGCTTCATCCGTGGTGTCATTGAAGCTATGTATCATTACCGTTAGCAGTCTAGTAATTTTCTCAACTTTTTAAGCTAATATTTTACATTCTAAGTAATCTGTGAGCATTTCACTACATACAAATAAACTGGAGATTTTCTGATGCCCTTCAGTTGCTAAATCAGCGCTGTATCCCGCGTTGCTCATAGCGTTGCTCTGCATTAAAAGGTACGAGCTACGTGAAGCTGGAAAATTTTAACAATTCCCAAGCACTATGTTTAACAGATTCTTTTTTAAGAAGTAGGAGGAAGCGTGACACGTAAGGCTTTATTTAGGCCTGTTGATAAGCCTTCGCCACAGGTGGTCAGCCACCTTAGACAAACAAATCAGACCCGAGCCATCTCGCGAGCCCTGTCGACCGGACTACGCTGGTCATCTAGGCTGAGGCGTGACATCTGGGCCGTCTACTGCTCTTCGGTTAGGTGTTTGGTGCTGGTGGCTCCATGCAATCCATTGCATCCCCACACCGTATGCGATATGGTGTCTGGTACGATATAAAATATACATTCATATGTGTTCGGTGAGATCCTGCGTAGTAACGTGCCGTGTATGACTGTGCTTTGAATTTGACAATGGTTGACTGATAAGAGGGGGAACATGCTCTTCTAACAAGTCGGTAATGAAGAAGGATGTTTGTATAATTTGCGGAGACATATCCTAAGTTTTCCGAAATACCTGTGACAGTAGCTCGCGGTTAGGATATTCTCGGGCTGATACGTTGGCGGCCTCGTTCCTTCCAGGTGGTTGTGTCCCGGAGCTCATACGATGTAAGCGTCTTGAAGATAGCGGGATGTGGTGCGACGAAAGGTTTCGAGGGCTATGTTGGGAACTCTTCTCTTTTGTTAATTTCTTCATGCGGACTGTTGATCAGTGAGAATAACTGCATGTTCTTTGCCCGTCGAGGAAGCTGGTGACTGGAGCACCTTCTGTAGGGCTAGTGTCGTATTTACTGTAACAATTGTGAATGCTTTTGTTTTTGTATGTGTGAAGTTGCAATCCATTACACCAAAGAAGCAGGCTTGTCTTTCCGGGAACCTTGATGCATCAGTGAACGTACCGCCTGGGCTTGTTCCGTCCGCTTTGGTTGGGGCCCTCACCTTTGCCAGCAGCCGGTCTTTGTGTTGAGTAGGATGCGTAGTCATGACGTCGCAGACGACTGAGAAAAAATCGCGCAGTCGCAGAGGACTGCGCGATTTATCGTCCTACCCATAACAGTACTGATGCTAGCATTTTACAAGATGATATTAAACGAATTGAAATTCGGTGTAAAAAATGGTTAATGTGCCAAAACACTAACAAAACGTCATTGCTATCTTTTACAGCGCCGGAAAAACTATCAGACATCTACTTACTACATTTGTGGCTTACCAATATTACGCGTTAAGTCTTGCAAGTACTACCTTGGTGTCACCCTTTCTGCTACACTAACTAATGACCTGTAAAGGTTGGGTTGACAGACTCCAAAGCTTGGCCTTGTGGTAGAGCATCCGCCTCATGTTCGGGAGGTACCAGGTTCGATCCCTGGTGCCACCGGGTACCCACCGGCATTTCTATGGGTATAAGTTTTCCCCCGGCCTGGTGCTCCGCTCTTTGGGGTGAAATGTTTGGGAAAAAGGTCATAGACCTCAAATAGTTGATCCGATGTGGCAGTGATCAGTTCAGCCATCGGACAACAATAAGTCCGCCTTGTGCGGCAAAAGCTCATTAAGTGGCCCTTTTTTCTGTCAGCCCGGCCTTTGCAGGCCATTAGTTGTTGGAAACTTTTAAGCCCTCGAAGGAGCACAGCAGGGTTAGCAGAGCCTCTTCCAAACGCACACCCCTCAACGTAGGCTCGATTCCCGGTGTCACTTGCTCCGTGCACAGGCTCGGCAAAGGACGTCCGGTTCAACCCACGAGGGGCCACGCCGGGGCCCGGCCGGCGTCATGTTTCAAGCTAATGAAGTGTTGTGTACCGCTTGGGACCAGTGGCGTACAGCCTTTAATATTTGCCCGAGCATCGGCTGCTTAGATTACATCGCATTTTTCCAGAGCATATCACCCCCCTCAGTACTATGTCGCTGGCCTTCCCGCTGAACCGTAGTATGTGCACTGCCATTCCTCTTGCTTTGCCCAGTAATTCCGGCAGATCCGCGCTCCCTCATCCCACTTCCCGATGGAAAATTGTGATGACGAAGACGATCCAGTAGCAGGAAGAGGAAGAAGAAGTGCGTTAGGTTCGCCACGTGTGGAGCAGGTGATTTTGGCAGCTGTTCTTGCCTCAGAACCTTAGAACGTCCGTTTGTTTTTCACAAGTCATCTCATTGCGGCGAAGTTTCTTCAAATATCACGTTATCGGCACTTAAAAGGAATTGCGAGATACCCATACTTAAATTATCTCGTTAGAGCCCCCGTACATAATTTCAGTGCGACTTAGACCTACACACTAACCGAAAGGGTTTAACCAAGAGCAGCCCTCTCTCTTCAGCCATCGGTGCGTGAAGTTCGCCCAAACGCTGACTTGTTCATATACCGATTCGCTGACGAAATGTAGAGTCTGCGTCGTTGCGTTGTACAGATCTCAAAGTTCGCGGCTGCGAGCTCCAAGAATTGACTTCGTGATTTGAGAAAACGTCAACTGCTCATCAGCCTTGCGGAATACCACTCATTTAGGTTCAACTCAAGGAGCACGAAAATCTCATTATTAAGGCACAGTGGTCGCGAACTTTCAACGTTTGCTTGCCAGAAATATTACATATAGCTAGTTCTGTGTCGCTTTTTCTTTACAATGCTTCTGAAATAAGCTTAAAATGGACTCGATGAAACAGCAGCTTCCGCCGAGATGTCTGTTGATCTCTAAGAATATGATATATGTACGTCGTGCAGGTTTTACATGTACGTAGTTTAGCGCTTAGAACCATGCTAAATAAATCATTATTTTTTTTTTTAGATATGACGCATGTGTTGTTACAGAAAAAACGTGGGCATCAAACTAAAAGCATCAAGCTTGAACGATGTGTTAGCGTCTGTTTAAAGATCGTGTGGCAAAAAAGGTTAAGCGATAATTCTCGCTCTAACTTGGCGTCAGCTTCAACAGAATCCAAATGGAAGTATTGTTAATACATGAAGCACTTATGGCCAATACGTATTTACCCAGAAGAAGTATAGTATACAGGTACACAGCAGCCGCCCCAAATCGTTCTTTCAGAAATAAAATAGAAACGCCGGTGAAAAGATTGTGCAGTTGAATTGTCGGTGTAACAGCGATACTGAATGCACAAGTCTCTACACTCATTTATTTGCAAAACAGTACTATTGAAGCGCTGATCATAAAAAATGGAGAACATCGTGTAGAGAGTGAGCCATTCACAGAATCTGGATGGCGTGGATCCCGTTGTATAAAAATGGTCTATAAAACGACTAAGGCATTTCTCAAACTAATTTCAGCGGAGTGCTCCCGGAAGTGCAAAAGCAACATATCTTTAATCATGCAGCGGTGTACATTGTCACTGCGTGGCTTGTATAAGAAGCCAAGCAGAGAGCGAACAAGGATCGAGTTTTGCGATTCAAGGAGCGGTGCGTATCCCCATTTCTGTTTATGCCAAATCCTGTGACTCGAGAAAGTGAGCGACCTTGTTGTGGTAGGAGATGAAAAGCAGTCTTCATTAGTACTGGGTTAAATACTTTGAAGTAGAATGTGAACACAGAAACGCAGAGCACACGTGTGGCGTCTGGGTGCTCTAGAGGTGGTTCACTTGACCGACGAAGAGGACATCCCCGGTCTGCCTATTGCGGATGAAGAACAGGAACGGGTGGTTCACAACGAATGGAGTGCCCCTGACCGCGCTTTCAGTGTGAAATATGACGCCTGTGGCGCCAGCTGCCTGACTGCCTTCCTCGTTCACCTCAACGACAGCTTTGTGAATGACGTCGTAGACGAACAGGTCCCTAAAGCCGCTGATTCCAGAAAAGTCAGCCTGGTCCTCCTGGAAAGCCTTCGAAACTCCGAGCAGCGACAATGGACGCTTGAGTTTGTATTCCCCTTCAATCGTGAACCTGAATTGCAAGAAGGAAAAGCAAATTGTTGAAAGATTGCTGAGGTTACTATCTGTATAGAAGGACTATACGCTGGTAACGGCACGGCCTGTATGTCGCGCGGCATATTGGCGAGCTTATGTGTATAATTTCCCTTGCCATTGTGATATCGACCTTTCATTGCGCCACCTAACATTTTATTATCCCTTTTGTGCATGTGAGTAAGCTGACATGTGTGTTTCCTTTTCCTCGCGGAATATCACATTACCGACTGAAGGTCTATCCCTATATGCAAGAAATATTGCAGCGCCACGTTGCAGCGCTTAAACAGTCTGAAAAATGAATAAAAATCCCCATTGTTATGTAATATATCCAGAGCATCTAAAGAGCATATTCGAATTCAGCTGTAAGTAACCCAATATGATTTACAGCACGGCTGCCAATAAAATAATTTAAGTTAGTGGTTTCGTGACTAAACTGGACTGGTACGATTAGTTCTCTTTGTAAGCGCACTTTGGAAGAATGAACTTGCTATCACCTCGTATAAAGTAAAGACAATATTACCGAAGCTAAGTATCACTTGTTTTACGAGTAAGAGAACAAGCAATAATAGACGTATTAACATCATTCACTACTTTGAAGATTAACGCCCCTTTTGTCGTGCGCTACTCAGAAAACGTGCTGTTTCAAGGGAGGCGGGGGGGGGGGGGGTCATCTTTGGAACCCATTGTACCATTACTGGTATGGTTAGATCCAGTGGTGTAGCCAGAAATATTTCTCGTTAGGTGTTATGCACGTTCAATGAAAAGATGGGCAAAAAAATAACAAAGGCGAACTATGGATGGATGCAGCGGTCAGAAAATTTCGGGAAGGGGCACGTTAACACCGAACCCCCCCCCCCCCCCCCCCCCTCATGTCTCCCACCCTGGCTACGCACCTAGTTAGATCACTTAAATGGAAAAACACATCTTCACTGGAATCGCGATGTTGCAGGTGCATGCAGGTTTAAATTAACGAGCTATAGGCACTTGGTGTAGATTCTGACAAGAAAAACATTGTGGTGAGCGCAAAAATTCCGGTGGAACTTCAGAAAAGGTGCTTATATTATCTTTCTTGCTTGTACAAAAAATGTAGTCGTGCTACTCACTTTGGCAATTCCACATTGACGACGGTCTCGGTGAGTTGAGAGAGGAGGCGTCGAAAGACTGGCCACGTAAGGGTGTTCCTCAAGGCATCGACACCAGTCCTGTCTCGCGGTCGGACAATCGTCATGCTGTAATCGAGACCAGCATAAGGCAGGTCAACAATGTCCGCATTCGTGTCATCGTCCCGAGCGTATCCGGCTGTGATCTGTCCATGCATCATGTCGACCTCTACTTGCTCTGTCCCCGCATTGAAAAAGGGAGCCTTGAACGTGGAAGTCGAGTGAAAAGGCGTATTCCAGATACCCTTGAAGTAGATGGCGTTCAAAAGCACCAACTTTGCGTCGGTAGATAGCGGCTCGCTGAGCAACTTCTCGATTTTTCCACCCGTATGATTCTTAACCCACTCGTTGATATTACTCAGGGACTGTTCATCGGCCAAATTGGCAACACTGGCTTCGGCATCGAAGGACTGTTTCAAAATGTTCAGGTACTCTCCCAGGATGTTGTACCCTTCCTGGACAACGGCTGTGTTGGCTACAAGGAGGGTCGAGCTTGAAGGAGACTTTAACACTTGAGTATGCTGGGCTTGTGCGTTGTACACGTGGTCGGGTGCCAATCCAACAGCCGCGTAAGCTAGAGATTCGTACAACTCGTGCTGTGTCTCGCCTCTTGCACCGGCGTAGGCCATGGTTAAGGCGGTCGACACGCTGTATGGTGAGAGGAAAATGTTGACTTCGGACGAGGCCGGAATCTTCTGCAAGAGCCGGAAGCCAAACTCGTTGTTGGCGTGGGCCACCTTCTGCTCATCTTGGGCAGCGCAGAGGGCCCACAGACACGAGATGAAGATGAAATACTTCATTGAAATCTGGAGAAGAGTGAAAGTATGTGGGCATGATTTAGTATGCGGGTACTTTTAACTTTGACGTAAAAGTATGAAAGAGCATTGAAGAAGGGTAAAGGATGAGCCTCCGTTCGCAAGCCCAGCCAACGTTTCGACAAGTGGACATGTCGAAACGTTAGCTCGTCTTTCGAACTGAGACTAACTCATTATCCTTGTTCGGTGCTCTTTCATATTCTGTAGCCATCTTCTTTCTCTCGTTCTACCTTGGATCCTCAAGTGACGTAAAATGCTACTGCTAATCCAAAGGATCAGCTCACGAATGATCTATTCTATATTTAACAAATTGGGACACTTAGCTCTTCCTTTAAGGGTGTACGGGACAATTTTAAAGTCTGCCGTCCGCGGCTCCCCTTGAGCGTACTAGGTAGTTAACGTGCGCTTTTGAAGTCGCTTATTCTCTAATTGGTAAATTCGTGCCTCTATTATCCTGCGAATACACATTAGCCTACAGTTCTAAACTACCGCGATATGTGAAAGAGCAAACGGCAAAGATATAAAGCCCCAATTTTAATAACGTCCTGCGAACATGCCTAGATTGGCAATGGGTTAAGTTTCTGACAAGGGATTCAAAGGTACCGGAGGGTTCCATTCCCACCTCATCTTTGCATCTCAATTGAGCTACGTTAGTTGGAAGCTCAGCTCGATCTCATGGGTCTAGTGGCGCACACAGCCCACCAAGCAATCAGTTCCCGACTGTGTCACTACCTTGCTACTACCAGACAGTGGCCAATGTTCGTGATTTCTCGCTCACAACGTCGGCAACGCCGATGGCGGCCTTTCACGAGGCCTTTAAGCTATTGCGTTATATACCTGTTTGATGCCCCGATGTAAGTAACAGGAATGCAGAGAAGGCGGAGGAGAATGTAGTGAAAGAGGCGTCGCGGTCAATGAGGGAAGGGTAGAGGGCGAGGCTAGGGTACTCGTGCACACGGCGCACCACATAATGAAGCATAATGCGCCACATGAACCGCATTGACGTCATAGACTGTCTTTGGCTAGTGATGAGCAGCAGGGAAGTTGAGGAGTGGCGCCGCTTGAGCAAGTTATCAAGAGCTGATAGAAAGAACAAATCACGTAAAAGGGTATAGTTTTCATCATACGGAGATGGGCCTCTTACCGTTGCGCCGGGTACTGCGGAACCCATAACAAGGTAGCTGCACTGTCCCTATACTATTTGTCTGAAGGCACCACCTTTGCCCAAAGTAGGCAACGGGGTCTGTTTCTGAACCTTGCTGTTGGGCATTTAGGGCACCCTCAAACTAAAGTAAGGAGAACGCCTGATATCAAGTTTCGAGTTCATTTTACGGATACTGTGAGGGCTAAAATGTAAGGCTGAGAAGCAAACCCGGGTGTCTTCTTTTGGTAAACAGCATATGCACCATTAACCGGCTCTTCCTTACTGTTAGAAACTAATAATAATAATAATAATAATAATAATAATAATAATAATAATAATAATAATAATAATAATAATAATAATAATAATAATAATAATAATAATAATAATAATAATAATAATAATAATAATAATAATAATAATAATAATAATAATAATAATAATCATGCAGGGTGGATTTAATGGTTGGTTGGAACGTCTAGAGCTGGCAGTACTTTGGGCACAGCAGGATCGAATTACCAGTCGCAGGGCGGAGCTTCAGCGCGAGCGAGATGGGCGCCGGAGACAAGCGATGGTGATGGCGATGCCGCAGCGTTTTCTGTTCTTTGTCTTCTTTACATTTCCCCCGCGTGAAGAAGTCGCCATCCTGGCGACTCAGGGAGAAGAGACGACCAGAGGGTTGTAATATGGCTTGAGGCGGCTAACGTGGACAACCTCGCGGCCGCGACGGCGGTGGTCGGAAGAAGGGGTGACTGGCTCGATGACGTAGTTCACAGGGAATGTGCGTTCCAAGACGCGATAAGGTCCGTGGTATTTGGTGTCTAGTTTGTTGGTGGCAGGAACGCATAGCCAAACGAAGCTGTCGGCCAGGAACGTGGGAGCAGGGGTATCGGTATCATGCTGATCTTCGCGATAGCCTTGAGTGTTGGAGGTAAACGTGCGAGCTAGCTGACGGCATTCCTCGGCCTTCTGTGCAATATCTGACAAAGCACTGTACTCAGAGGCATCTGGATGGTATGGCAAAATTGTGTCCAGAGTACAAGATGGTTCACGGCCATATACGAGAAAGGAGGGCGAAAACCCAGTTGTTGCTTGGGTGGCAGTGTTGTACGCGAACGTTACGAAAGGCAGTACCTGGTCCCAGTTGGAGCTTCCCGATTCAGATGTAACGTACATTGCGAGCATGTCCCCAAGCGTACGGTTGAAGCGCTCCGTGAGGCCGTTTGTTTGTGGGTGGTACGCAGTTGTAGCCCGATGTATCGATTTACAAGACGACAGGAGCTCTTGGACTACTTCGGAAAGAAAGACACGACCTCTATCACTCAGTAGCTCGCGAGGGGCGCCGTGTCGAAGAATGAAGTGGTGCAGAAGAAAATGGGCTACCTCTCGGGCTGTCGCCGCGGGAAGTGCAGCAGTCTCGGCGTAACGGGTCAGGTGGTCGACGGTTACTATGACCCATCGATTACCAGCGGCACTGCATGGTAGCGGACCATAAAGGTCAATTCCCACGTGATCAAACGGGCGAGCTGGACACGGTAAAGGCTGGAGAGGGCCAGCAGGGTGGCGAGAAATCTTGCGTTGTTGACAGGCGGTACAAGAGCGAATGTAGCGACGTACGAAATTGTACATTCCCCGCCAGTAGTACCTCTGACGAATTCGATCATAGGTTTTGAGGACGCCGGCATGAGCGCTTTGCGGGTCAATGTGATGGCGGGCACAAACCTCGGAGCGGAGGTGGCGCGGAATGACAAGAAGCCACGTTCTGCCGTCTGAGTTGTAGTTCCTGCGGTAGAGAAGGCCGTCCCGAATGGCGAAATGGGAGGCCTGTCAGCGGAGTGCCCGAGGATGCGTAGCCGCGGAAGTAGTGCCAAGGATATCTAGCAGGTTAGAAACCCAAGGATATTGTCGTTGCTCGAAAGGCATATCCTCAATGGTGAGTGCTGACAAGAATGCTTGAGGAGGTGACGATGAGTTAGGCGAGAGCACCGGTGACGGAGAAAGAGCGTCGGCGTCAGAGGGCTTGCGGCCAGAGCGGTACACTACACGGATGTCGTATTCCTGAAGCCTGAGAGCCCAGGCCCGAGACGGCCAGACGGATCCTTGAGAGACGTGAGCCAGCAGAGAGCGTGATGATCTGTAACTACCTCGAAGGAGTGGCCGTATAAGTAAGGGCGGAACTTCGTTACAGCCCACACGATTGCTAAGCACTCCTTTTCGGTAACGGAGTAGTTGGACTCGGCTTTGGTGAGAGCACGGCTTGCGTAGGCGACAACGTATTCGGAGAAGCCAGGCTTGCGCTGGGCGAGGACGGCGCCGAGGCCGACACCACTGGCATCGGTGTGAAGTTCTGTAGGTGCAGTAGGGTCGTAATGGCGAAGGATTGGTGGTGACGTCAGAACATTGCGCAGTGTCGCGAATGCATCATCGCAGGCTGGCGACCAAGAGGAGAGGTTAGGGGTGCCTTTCAAGAGCTGTGTAAGGGGGGCTATGATTGTTGCGAAATTCCGAACAAACCGACGAAAGTAAGAGCAGAGGCCCACGAAGCTTCGCAGTTGTTTCAAAGTGGTCGGTTTCGGAAAGTCAGCGACGGCGCGCTTCTCAGGATCAGGCAGAACTCCATCTTTACACACAACATGTCCGAGTGTTGTGAGCTGGCGGGCACCAAAGCGGCACTTTTTGAGGTTCAGTTGAAGACCGGCGCGGGTTAGGCAGGTGAAGACCTGGCGAAGTCGAGTCAGGTGGGTCGGGAAGTCGGTTGAAAAGACGACGATATCATTGAGGTAGCATAAACAGATGTTCCATTTCAGGCCGCGCACTACAGTGTCCATCATTCTTTCAAATGTGGGTGGGGCATTACAGAGTCCGAATGGCATAACATTAAATTCGTATAGTCCGTCTGGAGTAATAAAGGCGGTCTTCGGACGATCCGCCTCTGCCATGGGCACCTGCCAATGCCCGGAGCGTAAATCGAGTGAGGAAAAGAATTCTGCGCCTTGCAAACAGTCTAGGGCATCGTCGATTCATGGGAGGGGGTACACATCACGACGAGTGATTTTGTTGAGGCGGCGATAATCAACACAAAATCGTATGGAGCCATCCTTCTTTTTAACTAGGACCACAGGAGACGACCATGGGCTACAGGATTCTCTAATTACAACGCGTTACAGCATGTCATCGACTTGTTGGGCAATAACACGGCGCTCAGTCGGGGACACCCGATACGGCCGCTGATGGAGAGGTGGGTGAGCGCCAGTGTCAATGAGGTGAGTAACGGTCGTCGTGCGGCTCAAGGAAGATTGCGGGATGTCGAAGGAGGAGCGGAATTGGTGAAGGTCAAGAAGTTGTTCTCGGTGGCGCGGCTCTAGAGCGCTGTCCGTAGAATGGTCAAAAAGATCCCGCTGTAGCGAATCTGAAGCCACACGAGTTGGAGTCAAGGCGTCAACTTGGCAAACAGGGAATGACAAATCATCAAAGCCGAACACAAGGTCCACGGGCTCGATGCGGCCGAGGCACTCCCCTTCGATCAACATAGCGGGAGACGCAAGAGGATTGGCTACCAGAAGTGTGCTAGCGCCGTTGTTCATGTCAAGGACGGCAAACGGCAGCGGTAAGTGGCGGCGGCGGCAGACAACGTTAGAGGGCACAAAGAGGACTGTCGCGGCGGTGGTAAAAGAGGTAGTGAGTGGAACCAGAACAGCGCTAACGGGTGGGATGGTTGTGTCGTGAGCTACGAGGAGTTTGGTCGCAAAACGAGGACACGGCTCGTGGAGCAGGGCATCAGACGGTGCATCACTCGATTCAATGAGCTCTACTTGAGGACTGGCGCAGTCAATGATAGCATGATGCTGGGACAGGAAATCCCAGCCGAGAATGACGTCCTGAGAACATGTGGGGATAACGACGAATTCGATGATGTACAAGGCTGCAGCAATGACGACGCGAGCAGTGCAGATAGCTGTCGGCTGTATACTGTGAGCGGATGCGGTACGAAGCGATAGTCCCTCGAGAGGCGTAGTCACCTTTCGGATGGAGCGGCAGAGTTTTTGGCTGATAACTGATACAGCGGCACCGGTGTCGACGAGCGCAAGAGTATGAACACCTTCAACGATGACAGGAATAACATTCGCGGGATTAAGACGAGGACTTTGAATTTCTGTCGAATACGCAATTCGTGCCTCGCGAACTGCGGCGTTTAGTTTTCCGGCTGGGTAACGGGTCGTCGGCGCATTGGCGAAATGGAGCGGCGACGTGGTGATGGCGAACGACGAGGGAGGAAGTCCGGAGGATCAGGGGGTGCTGTTGGAGGACCCGATGGGACTGGGAACTGGGGGGCCAAATAAGGTGGCGCAGGCCGTGCAGCAAAGGCCATATTTATTCGGCGCCGGCAGTAGCGTGTAGTGTGTCCAGGGATGCCGCAGTGGTAGCAAATAGGCCTGTTGTCTGCAGTGCGCCATGGAGATGGTGTCTGACGCAAGGGGGGAGCAAAAGCTGTTGGTGCGGACCGCATGGGGAGCGAAGCATAGGCATATGCTGGCTCAGGCGGTGGACTTGAAGTGACTTCAGCATACGTGCGACGCAATACTTGAGGAGGAGCCGGCGCGAATACTGGAGCGTAGCTCAGTGGCTCAACGCCGGACGATGAAACTGTGGGCGTGATAACGGCATTGAGGGTGCGACCGGAGCTGATTGAGGAACAGGATTAGGGAGGACTTCAGATACATGCTGCTGGATTGCATGGCAAAGCTCCGGAACAAGGCCAGTTGTTGACGACTCCTTAACATATGGCTGTAGGGACAGTTGTCGCGCGACCTCCTGACGTACAAAAGCCTTGATGTCTTCAGAGAGGCTAGATGACTCCCTCTCCGCGTCTATTCCAGCGAGTGATGCATGAGGCTGGCGAATCAAAGCACGCTCCTTGCGGAGTTCGTCGTAGCTTTGACAGAGGTCGTAGATTTCCTTGACCGTATTGGGGCCTTTGGCGATAAGCATGTTGAAAGCGCCGGCATCAATTCGTGTGAGGACATGACGTATCTTAACGGCCTCGGTCATGGTCAGGTCAACGCGGCGACACAAATCAACAATGTCCTCAATATAACTGGTGAACGTTTCACCGGGCAGCTGTAGTCGCGATCGAAGACGCTGTTCCGCGCGGAGTTTTCGGACGGCGGGGCGGCCAAAGACATCAGAAAATTTCGTCTTGAAATTCGCCCAGGTGGCAAAGTCCGACTCGTGGTTTCGAAACCACAGATTAGCGACGTCGTTCAAGTAAAAGATGACATTGTTGAGCTTACGGTTGTCGTCCCAGTTATTGTGACGGCTGACCCGTTCGTAAGTGGTCAGCCAATCGTCGACGTCGTCATCGCTGCTTCCACTGAAGGTAGCCGGGTCCCGTTGACGAAGCGCGCCTGTGCAGGTGACGGGCGGAGGCAGGTGCAATGAAGTCGGCTCCGTCATTGGGGTAGTCAATGTTCTGCTGCGAAGTTCCAGGGCGAGATGGGTACAGGGAACCTCAGATTGACCTCCACCAAGTGAAATGTGGATTTAATGGTTGGTTGGAACGTCTTGCGCTGGCAGTACTTTGGGCACAGCAGGATCGAATTACCAGCCGCAGGGCAGAGCTTCAGCGCGAGCGAGATGGGCGCCGGAGACAAGCGATGGTGATGGCGATGCCGCAGCGTTTTCTGTTCTTTGTCTTCTTTACATAATAATAATAATAATAATAATAATAATAATAATAATAATAATAATAATAATAATAATAATAATAATAATAATAATAATAATAATAATAATAATAATAATAATAATAATAATAATAATAATAATAATCCGGACGATACCTACTGTAGGGCAAATGCCTTTCTCATATTCCTCCTGTGCTAGCTGCATCCACTTGACCCATGCAAACTTCTTAACCTCATCCGCCCACCTAGCTTTCTGCCCCCCTGGTACGCTTTCCTTCCCTTGGAATCCAGTTTGTTACCCTATAGCGACCATCGGCTCTCTTTGCACTACATATCCTGCCCATGCCGATTTCGTCTTCTTGATTTCCACTGGAATGTCCTTAACTCAAGTTATTTTCCTGACCTACACTGCGCGCTTCCTATCTCTTAGCGTTACACATACGTATTTTCCGTTCCATAGCTCTCTGCGTTGTCTTCGACTTAAGCAGAACTCTAGAAGATCATAACAACAATTACCCACACGGAGGCCATTAACCGGTGATTTTCTTTCAGATTATCGTTTGCGGCGCAATTGCTGTCTCCTAAAAGCAAGGGTATTAAGGAACAGACAAAACCCATCTGTTCATAAGAACCGCGATCAGCGATACGTGCAGATGCGCAGCATGCCATTGATTGCTCCGCCTCTTAATTGATCGTCACTGGACGGAAAGCTCCGATTCGCCTTGGTGAATGGGGTAGAATTTTCACAGCTACGACAACCTCGCAGCCATATATTCTTATATTACTGGCTCCTTGGCTTTTCGTCACTAGGGCTATTAAGGTGACGTATGACATGGGCCTGAGCCCCTCCCAGTGCGTTCCAAAGCGCAAGAGGCTTTCGAGCATGCCTCTGAGGTGCAGGGGGAGTTTAACTGATCCTCAATATGTTTCGCCATTGGAGTCCTTGTTTGGCTGGAGGTATAGAAATACTTCAATGACGATGAGTAAAAAAAAAAAAAAGTAGTCTCGGCTCAGCTTCACTTAAACTGATAAGACGGGCAAAAGCACTTTTTGGTACGGTTTTGCTTGGCGGTTTATCATTTCGAGTATAACAAAATGTTTGGAAAAATATTAAGCGTATTAAGTTGATTCGTATTGGGGGAAAGGAATACGCAGCATCTGTCCCATTTCTTGAAGGCTCGACACCTACAATTACAGTCGGAGATCCATATGTCGTCAGTTCGAATCCCTGTCGCAATTCAGCCTCCAACTAGACTAACACAAGGGTGCCAAATAGGGAGTGGAGTTGTATGACACCCCCCTATACGATCCAGAAAGAAAGTCTGCGTCACAATTTGATACGATTCACATTATACTGATCTGTTGCCACTTTCCGCGGATATATCCTACGTATTTCTGTTATGAGACTCACAAGCAAGACTTTCGCCTTAAGACAGCAGAAAATGGTTAAAGATGCTTATTTGCTAGCCCCACTTATCCTAGTCTGTGTGGCTAGAATACGATATTCCATGAGTTGCGATGTGTAATATTGTCAACCTTGGACATTGAAATGTGTACTGGCCATATATGCAGTGCGGGTTTACTGCTTGAAAAGACCACATGGGTAAACACTAGCACTGTTTTCTATGCCGGGCAAACTTTTACTTGCATACGGGCATATTAACGAGTATGCGGGATATAACACAGCCACAAACGAATGGATTAGTGATGAGAAGCAACATCGTAAGCTTGGTTATGAGAACCAACATTCGAAAAGCATATGCGGCGCATGTGTCTGTTACAGTCCTCCAGATTTCTTGTGTGCGTAGACACCAATGCACAGTCGCTTAAACAGATAATCAGACATCTATAGGTTACCAATCTTTGCTTTTGCATGTCTCTGTTCATTTGCGTTTTTGAATATGGACTGTTTATTTGTGCGACCGAAGTAAGAATCCAAATGGTGCAGTGAAAAGCACCCCATCAGGTGGGGAAGGAATACCCAAGAGTAAATAGTGAGTAGCTCACTGTTTCCGCTGCGTGCACTGGAACACTCGCACCAGCAAGGCTAAAATCAAATACCCCTCTTGAAAAGGTTAGATACACACGTACCTGACTACGGCCAACTTTAAGACGAAGCAGCAGAAATCAAACTAATGCGATGTGGTTTCCGCCGACCTGGCTTCCACTGAGAAAGTAACTGAAGCCGAACTGCGCGAGTGGGCACGTTCTGCACTCTATGGAAGGAACGAGGCAGCCTTGCTACAAGGATAGACGTGTGGGTAACTTTAGACTATTTACGACGCACTTTATCTCGTTTCACCAACAGAAACCAAAGAATGAAGCTGTAAGACGCACGTTCCACTTATCTGGAGGCGCTGCTTGCGATACTCAGCTTAGTGTATTTTCCAGTATGACGAAGACGCTGAAACTAAATCTGCTGACACCCCAGCAGCACTGAAATATACCCGCTCATTTTGCGGGAGAAAAACAAAACTAAAAAATAGGGTGACGAAAAACATGTTTCTGTCGATGAATAACGTTTGAATAGACCAGTTGCAAAACCTACAAGTCAGCTTCCCTGTGAGACAGGAATTCATGCACAATGACGACAGAACCGGACTCAGGGGTAATAGTTAGGTGCAGTGCGTGCATCTACTACTGTCCACGCTGCTTCCGATGCACTTCCCGTCGCACAGGCCATTGTGCGAGAACATGTTTTCGGGCATTCTTAACGCGGGAATGAAGGGGGGAGCACTGTCACCCTGGGGGTGAGGAAAGAAGATTTAGAATAGGGGACCCTAACCGGACAGGGTAACTGTGGCACCACAATGTGCACGCGCGGAATGCTGCGACGAATGGGCGCGGGGTGCGGAAATTACCCTACCCGCCTGGTGACGTACCAGCACTGCACCTAACTATTATCCCAAAGTAAGTCTATGCCGCCATTGTACAGGAATTTCTGCCGCACAGGGAAGCTGACTTGTAGGTTTTGCAACTGGTCTATAACGACTACACAGGAATGTGCGTTTATATCCCAAGATAGATGCGAGATATCGTTTATTCTTTAAACATTTCGAGGACTCTTGATGCATTTGGAAGTTGCAGAAGCTGAAGAAATTAAGTCTCGCACGCAGATCGCGTGTTGTTGAAACGCTGCATACCCTATCCTAAATGTTTTCTTCGTCCCCAAAATGTAGTCAAACCCTTTTATGAAAGAGAACATGTGGGAATGGCGAAATTTTCGATGGGCTGCTCCTAAGTAAGGTGGTATTTGTTAGTCTATCGAATCGAGCCATCTTACTACTATTACTTAGCATCAGGGGCTGAGAAGTTTGGGGCGCTTATTAAAGGAGTATCCTAGCAATGAGGCTGGTTCAGCTAACTGAGGCAGTCCAAAGTCTCCTGATGCTTTATAGCCTTTAAGATGGCCCTTAGGATAAAATCTGAAGCATACATAGACGCCAATATGTGTGGTTAAGCAAACAAACAAACAAACAGGAAATAAAAATAAAAATGAAGAAGCAATCAATGCGCAAACAAGTAAGTGTTAACTGGTGATTTAACTTTGGTTACCCCTGGAGGGAAGCGAAAGTTTCATGCGTATGGCTACGCTCGTTGCCAAGTTTGAATTAAGCACATTGTGCGTTTCTCCAAACGTAAAGAATGTTTTTCATCGGTGTATTCGGCCTTTTCAGGGCCTCATTCCGAAGTGCCTTCGCGTTTCGACGTGCTACTGTAGCAAGGTGTTCGTCCTACTCCATCTCGCACAGTGTTGTAACCTAGGCAGTGGTTGTTTTTACGACTATAGGAAGACGGAAAAGAAATCATTGGCCTACTACTGGCTCTGTAGCTGAGCCACCTCCGCTGCCTTGTGCGGACAGTGCAGAAAAAGAGAAGAAAAAGAACGGGAAAGAGAAAGACGCGAGTCGCAACAGCCGTGGTCCGCCATCGAAGCAGTGGCGGGTGCAATGACGGCCTACAACAGGTAAAACCTCTGGTGGCAGGCTAGCCCCCATCTCAAATAGCGGGGGCCTGCCCGTGCCAGCCTCGTAGGGTCAAGAGCAGTCTCTCTCCACCCTCCTGCCCCTAGGCAGGAGCACAGGGGTTCCTTTTTTCCCGTATTGCCCCTCCACCGCACTCTACATCCATCTCACACTGACGTCCCCTCAAGTGGTCAAGGGCCACTTGGGGGCCTACGTAACTATGCTCCAAAGTCACATGGTGACCACCAGGTCACGTGACATTGACCATGGTCATGGGCCACTTGGTGGCTACGTGACTGCTCCAAAGACACGTAGCAACCACCAGGCTTAACGCAGTTTTACCGCTAAATCTCCCTCAAGGTGAAAACCATGCCCACGTGACCTTAACCTTGACAGAGGTCATGGGCCACTTTGTGGCCTACGTGACTATGCTCTAAAGTCACATGGGGACCCCCAGGTCACGTGACCTTAACTTTGACCTTGAAAGTGGTAATAGTGATATCGGGCCCCTTGGTGGCCTACGTGACTATTCCCCAAAGTCGCATGGCAGCCACCAGGCTTAACACAGTAGTTTGACCTCTAAATCTCATGAAAACCGTGATCACGTGACCTTGCCCTTGGCAGTGGTCACGGGCCACTTTGTGGTCGACGTGACTATGCCCCAAAGTCACACGGCGACCAAACGGTCACGTGACCTTGACTTTGATCTTGACAGTGGCTATGGGCCATCTGGGGGCCTACATGACTTTCCCAGTCACATGGCGATCACTAGGCATACACAGAAGTTTGACCTCTAAATCTCTCAAATTGAAAACCATGCATACCCGACGACTCGTACTACCTGCAGTAGTGAAGCCTTCGCTTCAAAGTAAAAAGATAATAAATAAATGTTCTATGCAGGTTCCTTTCTCCGTTAAATATTCTACGCAACATTAATGATTTTCCAGGCAGTGTGAAAGTAAAACAATCAATCTAAACTGAATCCTAATTAGTCCACATTTCAACAACGGCGAACTTAGACAAAGAAGCGCGTGTTAAAAACGTTGCATTCTTGACTTGTGGCCCGCCTTTGTCGCCCTCCGCCAACGAGTGATGGTCGCCAGCATAATTTTTCTTCCTTTTTGTTTCATTGCAGCAGTTGTAGAACGCGAATAAAAATTCGGTTGAGACATTTAAGAAGGCAGTTAGGCCTTCGCTTCTGTCTGATATTGCGAAATCCTTACTGCAGCGTCTCGCTGTGTCAGACTTCGTCCTCCTCACGTTTGCGGCGCTTCGCCTCTGCCTCCCGTTACCGCATCTGTGCATGTATTTGACACTTTAGTCGCATCGCCTCGTCGCTTCGTAGTCGAAGTTCTTCGTAAGCATGTCCTCGGGTACGATGAAGACTCGCACTGCGCTTGGGTGGTGAAACGCAAGCGAAGCTCTTTTAAGGCGAAAGCCTTTAAGCGCTCATACTCGCGGTGACCGTCCGTCCGTTACATCCAAAGACTGGAAGAGGGAGAAGAAGAACAAGTGGTAGTAGTCGTGGGAGGCGGTAGTTGGCAGCTGACATGGCCGAGCCCTTACTAGACATATAGCCTTCCTGACATTACGCTTGACAGGAGCTGCCAACTAGGGCCTCTCCTCTCATATGGGAGGGTGATATCACAATTAGCCTGTAAAAACCTTGCATTCACTCTATCCCTATGTTGGCTAGCTTACACTATCGCGAAGGTGGGGGTGAAAACAGAAAGAGGTGCCGTAGTGGAGGGCTTCGGACAACCGCGAGATAGAGGCTTTCGCCTCATCGCGGTTTAGTGGTCCGAAGTGCCCCCTAGAATTCTTTTCTCAAGATGCGCCTTGTCGCTGTGTGCGAACTGGCGGGGACGCTCGCCCGCAGATCAAATACCGCTGTGGACGGTTCGCTTTCCATAAGTGCAATGACGAGGAGGCACTCACAGACACGTTCTTGGCGCAAGCTCTGGTCGACTACCTTACACTCTCCTCTCTCCTTCCCTTGCAGTAGGGCTTCTGTTGGCCGCATCTTTCCCTTTCCACATGCGCCCACCTGTTTCGTACTTTTGCCGTCGACAGAAAGTTTCTGGTAATGTGCGGTAATGGAAGCGGCAAAATAGACCACGGTTTCCTTTTTTTAAGCAAAAACATTTACTACTCCCTCCGTTGCTTATTCGCCGTGTGCGCCGTACGTGCGTGTTTGTCATTGAACCGAGAAGAAACCATGACAGCTATGACGTCACTTAGCCGCTGCCGCCGAAACAGATGAAACCGCACGCTTGCCTTTGCCTAGTCACGTGACACCATGATGTCACTCAACTATAGCAGAACATCGAAGGACTCTGACCACAGCTACGCTGGAGCCGTGACGCTTGCTCTGTCTTAGATAAGCTGGTGCCAACGGACCGCAACAGCTCTCACCAGTTTAACGGGAGCATTCGTCATGGATGATCCAGGCGAGACGCCTCGTGTACTGTCTGCGTACCAGAGGTTGCGAAGACATCAGGCCGAATACGATCATCCAGTGGACGTCGCTCGCCAAGAGTCTGCCGCACAGGGACGAAGAAAGATGGGTCGAGCGAAACGTGCCGCCGAGGCCTCGGAACAACGTGAAACCCGTCTTGCCAAATGTCGTGATGACGATGCCAACGCCACTGAAGACGAGCCGAATCAGAGGCCTTACCCGAGTTATCACCATCAAACAACCAAGTCTAGCCAAGCTTTACCAGGCTTAACTTTCAAGCTTGCGCTTTGGTTCGGGGTTCCTTGTGATCATGTGTATCCTTGTGAGGATACACATGAATCCCCTGTACTATTGCAACGGCTGCGCGTAATTATCACGCGAGGTTACGCGCACTGTTATGGAGGATGATGAGAGGAGGGCACACCGGCCACTCCCCACTGCCTCCCACTCTCCTGCAGGAACGCCGCCGCGGCCTTCCCTCTTTCTTTTTTGTGTGTGGCTAAAAACCGCACTAACGCGAAACGAAAGAGAGAGGTAGCACGATGCTGCGTTTTCTCTCCTTAGTGCCGCTTTTGTGGCTGGGACACGACGCTGCGTCGTGTCCCCTCTCTCCTTCGTCTCTTGTTAGCGCAGTTCTAAGCTATAAGATCATGTACCAATCAGCCCTACTTTCGACCTTGTTGAAGTGCCCTCTTTCCTCCTGACATAGCCTGGAGACATCCTCTCGACAGCCCAAGAGGAGCGTGCCTCTCGGGATTCTTTCATGTCCTTCGGCGGGTGAACGCTCACGCGCACAGTTCAGAGTTTCTGCCGGGGAGACGACCGCCGTCACCTGAATCGCACGGTCATCGTACGCACTGACCCCTGCGGGCAGTGTGCGCGTAGCCACGAGGGGTGAGAAGATCATTCTTCTCCCCTTTTCGCGTACGCTTATTCCCTGTTGTGTTTTCTTTCACCCTCTACGCGAGCGGTACGTTCGCTCGTTACGGCGGTTTTATTTGAGCGTTGCTATACTTGAATGTGCAACTCTCATTTGTTTCCTATGGCCCGAACCCGCCTCAGTGGCGACTTCTCGCTCCGCGGGTTGGGGGTCACAGCTCTGACTGTAAAGACTGGAACGCTTGGGCTGCGAGGCGACTTCTACGTATAGCATTTTGCAGCGTTAGTACAAGAGCGACCCCCATAACCTTTGCCAAATTTTTTAACAATGCGGCAGGGCTTTAATAAATGGCGCACCCTCGATAGGAGCGCGTCAGTGCAAGCCTGGCGCTGTACATAAGAGTTACACGTGAAACCTTAGATCAATATGAATCGTTCCCTGAGTATAGCTTTTTGATGAATTGGTGAACCAGGCATAACGTTAGAAAGGGGAGCACTGCACTCGACAAGGTCTGGGAAGCAGATATCAGAATTACTCCCCGTCGTGCAGTGAAGTTTAATCAGGCACCGGATTAAACATGAACAGGTTGACTGTCTACTTGTTTCCATATTGGGCTACCCCTATTGACAGCGCAAACACCATAAAGGGCGGATCACTGGGGGAGCAGAGGCAATAAACTTGCTGTCCGCACTACTGTTTCAGTCCGCAACGTGTTTGTTTTCAACAGCTTCCCACACCAGGCGTCAAAAACACGCATTTACATGTGCATTCAGCGCTGGCGCGCTCCCACTCTCGTTCTGGAGTGATTTCAGGAAACATTGGGCCGAGCGGTTACTCGGTCATTTCCTCTTGGCACATTGGTTTTCCTGGGAGGCCCCCTTAGCAATGGCCTCTCTAAAACCTGAGAGGTTCAGATCAAGCTACCAGAACGTTTGCTTGTAGATAGACCTGGAAAGCTATAGGATCTAGCAACCCCAACCTTTTCACGCATAACGTTGGAAGCTTCAACGGACATTCTTTCGGAAAACTTTCCTCACACTGAGATGTGCTGAAATAATAATTGCACCTTTTTCCTCGTTAAAAGTTCTTTCGTGTTAATGCAGTGATACTGACACCACCTAGTGGCTCAGAGCCCATGGAACCTGCGCGCGGCCAAAGCTTTTAATATGAAAGAGTACTTACATTTTTGTTGTTTTGGAGGACTGCCTTGTACATTGATGCGGCAATAGATGGCACACATTGGGCACTGGCAGATCAAAATCCGCCTTCACTGATTTACTGTCCAATTGCAAATAACAAAATCGGCTTCTTTTGTTGCCTGAAAACTAAGCTTTTATAAGCTACAAAAGTGGGGAAAGAGAAGTGCAGCAGAGGTATATTTGTCACTGGCAGCGACTGCGAGCAAACTGCGATCGTCGAGACCGAATTTTAGATTCAGATAACTGGACTCATTTCAGTCCTGATGCGACGAGCTTGAATAGAGTGAAGGAATACAAAATGCTAACGTGAACAATGACTTATAAGAAGAGTGCCTATGGTATTGTGCTTGTTCCTTCCCCTCCGTCGTTGTATTGTAGCTCAGTTTTTCTTTTCTTCTAATGTGAAAGCATTATATGTCCCGTCAACACAAAAGCCGATGATGGCGCCTACGATACAAATATCACGAGCACGCCTGGTAAGTGGTATTTGGTCGGAGGTATGGATTGCAGGCATGGGGATGGTCATGTCTCCTGATACCACCTACCGCAGGCATGCTCGGTTGGAATAGTGGACAGAAAAAAACTTTGCGTGGTACTTTGGACCACTAAAGTGCGATAAGGCGAAATCATTTCTTTGATTCGCTGATTCCTGGTTTTACTGCATCTGCTTCTGTATGCTGTGTGGTGCGGCGTTCGAGGAAGCGCTATAATGAAAGGCACCGCGCGGACGCCTGGATCGGTATGACGCGATAGCGTAAGATACCAGCCCCGCTTTAAACGAGCAATATGAACGTGTCTGCGAGGCCTAGGGATAATGTGAATGCCAGTCTTGGCAGGCTGATTCTTATATCATCCTCCCATATGAAAGGAGAAGCCCGAGTTGGCAGCGCCTGTCAAACGTAATGTCAGGAAGTCCTACGTCCAGTTAGTGCTCGGCCATATGTCAGCTGCCAGCTACCGCCTCCCATGTAACGTATTAATTCTTACGCCTTAGATGGGCTTTGATTGGTTGCCATCTTGGGTAGCATCACATGACATAGGGTGGGCCTTAGGGTGGCCGCCAACTTAGGTGGCACCACTTGACCTATGGTGGCCGTCATCTTGGGGGCATCACTTGACCTAGGGTAGCCGCAAAGTGTGACACCTTCTGCGAACGACAGTATGAGCCATAAACGGTTTTCAGCTTAAACATTTTGGGGCGTAGTGGAGGCCCTATAGTGCTAGCGCATTACAAATTCCGTAATGAAACTACCTGTCAACAGCAACGTTGCATTATTAGGTAATTTACAATTAACGTACTGTTTGATGCACAGTATGTGTAAACATTACGTATGGTCATGAGTCATATCCATAGTAATCGCCATGACTTAAAGTGAGTTTAATATTTTCGCATTGTCACACGTGAGCTGTCTTAAGTGTCTCTATGTAATATTGACACGCTGCATTCTTTATTTTCCCTCTGTGCTGATCGCGAGCGTGTGCCTCCTCGAGGCGAAGAAACCGACGTTCGTCTCCTCGAGGCGAAGAAACTGAAGTTCTTCTGTCGAAGCGGGCCTGCTTGTTTCCTGCCGCACTGTGACTTCTGTGACTCCTGTGTCCCACGGTGACTTCTGATCAGACTTCACACAGTGACATCTGGTGGAGCTGCTGGGTAACGCAACCCATGCTCCGAACACCTCCAACCAGCCGAGACTCCAGCCCTCAAGGATATCCTACAATCGAGATTACGCCTACCCATCAGAGTAGCCGACGGCTTCGAGGGCTTGATCCTGAATTCACGCCTCTACAATTTTCTCGTACTGCGAGGCCGCCACCATCTTCTCCAGCACCACCTTCGGAGACAACGCAACCACCCGTAATGACGCAGGTAGACACCACCCCCTCCTTCGTGTTGCAGCAGCCGTGGGAGATACCCATCTTCCAAGCCTTTCACGGTGACGACCCGGAATACTAGCTAGATAAATTTGAGCGAGTAGCCCAGTACAATCGCTGGGGCGACGACCAGAAACTGCAGCATGTATTTTTTTCGCTCGACGGTTCAGCTCGTACATGGTTTGAAAATCATGAGACTACTATCACAACGTGGAGTTCCTTCAAGGACCAGTTCCTGCAAGCTTTCACCACCGTTTTCCGGAAAGAACGCGCCGAGCTGCTCCTACAGACGAGAGTTCAGCTCCCTAACGAGAGCGTCCTCGTTTACTTCGAGGACATGACGAGGCTATTCCGTCGCGCTGATCCAAACATGTCCGAAGAAAAAAAACTTCGCTATCTCATGAAGGGAATTAAGGAACAGATCTTCGTTGGACTAGTGCGATGTCCCCCCAAGACCATCGGGGAATTTGTACCCGAGGCCACTACCATTGAGAGGGCTCTAGAGATGCGATCTAAGCACTACGAGCGGCCGTCCATCCCTATTGCTGCCGCCATCGCGGACACTGGTAGCACTGACGTGCTCCGTGAGACCATACGGGCCATCGTACGCGAGGAGCTGCAAAAACTATTTTCGACGGCAGCACCCCCTCAAGTATCCAGCCTTTCTCAGATGGTTCGGGAAGAGGTCAACCAGGCACTCAACCCACCCGAGCCACTCCCGACAATGCCACCACAGCAGGCCATGACCTACGCCGCAGTCACTCGTCGTGCCTGTCCACCTCCCAGTCAGCATCCACCTCCCAGTCAGCACCAAGCAGCCCCTGCATACACTCGTCAAGCACCTCCCGCTCGAATTTCTCAGGTGCGTCCACGCAAAAGCGACGTCTGGCGCACTCGCGATAATCGCCCGCTGTGCTTCCACTGTGGCGAAGCTGGTCACCTGTTCCGCGATTGCTATTACCGACGAATGGGTCTGCCGAGATTTAGCGCCGACGCGCGAAAGCCGCAGCGTGGTGAACGACCCCCTGCCATTGACGCGTACTTGGCTGAATCATCCGGAACGCCCTATGACTACTCGCGGTCGCCTTCACCGCGCCAATACTCCTCGCAGACACGTGGTAATGCCGGCCTGACGCGGGCCCGCTCCCCTAGCCCCCATCGGGAAAACTAGACGCGGCAACCTTTGGAGGGAAGGTTGGTCATCGACGAAATTCTCAAGCTCCTCCACCGCTGCAACCGGATGGCCACTCCGTTTTACGACGACACGACGCGCTCCACAATGATCCGCTGCCTCGGCGCTCCAGGTTCTCCGACGACACGAAATCGGCTAGTACCACACCGCAGCCGTGACCGGACCCCGCGACGTTCCGGCAACACCACAGCCGTAACCGCCGACCTGAACATTTCAGTGGACGGAACCGACGTGACAGCGCTTGTGGATACCGGCGCCAATTATTCTGTGATGAGTGGGCCTTTCGCCGCCACTCTGAAAAAGGTGACTACACCCTGGACAGGCCCACAAATTCGTACCGCCGGAGGCCACTTGATAACGCCGACCGGTACCTGCACTTCTAGGGTAACTGTGCAAGAAGAAACGTACTTAGCAACCTTCGTCGTACTTGTCCAGTGTTCCCGCGACGTCATCCTTGGCATGGATTTCTTAGCAGAGAATGGAGCCGTTATCGACCTGCAGACTAAGTCAGTGACCTTATCTACTGAGAACGCAATACACAGTGCTTCAGAGCGACCGACAGCACTGCACATCCTTGATGATCACGTCACTATTCCGCCCCGTTCCAGCGTGATGACGTCTGTGGCTGCGAATACACTGCGAAACTTTGAAGGTGTCGTGGAGAGTAAACAGATCTTACTTTTCGAACACAGTCTTGCTGTAGCCAGAGGAGTCGTTCGCCTCGAAGACGGCAAAGCAGACATCCTACTCACAAATTTTGGCGGTGAGCACCAGCATTTAAGCACTGGGACTGTAGTGGCCCATATTTGCGGTATCATGCATGTTCGAAAAGCCTCTGGACTTGCGATGCTGTCATTGACCGAAATGGAGAGGCCTACCACCGATGTACACTTCGACATTAACCCTGCGCTTTCTCAACTGCAACATCGCCAAGTGAACCAGCTCCTCCAGCGCTATCGGGCGACCTTCTCCAACTCTTCACGTGTTGGCAGAACCGATCTCGCCAAGCATCGCATTATTACGGATGATACCGTGCCACCTCTCCGACAGTCACCTTACCGAGTGTCTCCGACTGAACGCGCCGCTATCACCCGCCAAGTGAAAGAGATGCTTCGCGACGATGTCATCCAGCCCTCGCGGAGTCCATGGGCTGCACCTGTCGTTCTTGTGAAGAAAAAGGATGGTACGCTGAGGTTTTGTGTGGATTACCGCCGGCTAAACAAAGTTACAAAGAAAGACGTCTATCCCCTGCCACGCATCGACGATGCTTTGAATCGTCTCTGCTCCGCGAAATATTTCTCTTCATTGGACTTGAAATCCGGATACTGGCAAATAGAGGTAGATGAGAGGGACCGCGAGAAAACGGCGCTTATTACTCCGGATGGGCTCTACGAGTTCAAGGCTATGCCCTTTGGTCTCTGCTCTGCTCCGGCTACTTTCCAACGGCTTATGGACACCGTACTTGCAGATCTCAAGTGGTAGACATGTCTCGTTTACCTTGACGACGTTGTGGTCTTCGCTCCAACGTTCGAGGAGCTCCTTCGGCGCCTTGAAACTGTTTTGCAAGCCATAACATCCTCTGGCCTTACGTTAAAGAACGAGAAATGTCATTTTGCTTATACGGAGCTCAAGTTCTTGGGGCACGTCGTAAGCCACGCTGGTGTCCTGCCGGATCCAGAGAAAACGACAGCTATTGCCAACTTCCCTCAGCCCGAAGACCAGAAAGCTGTTCGACGATTTCTTGGCTTATGTGCCTACTACCGGCGCTACGTCAAAGATTTCGCTCGACTCGCCGAGCCCCTAACACGTCTGACAAAGACAGACACGCCTTTCACTTGGGACGCACCACAGGAACAAGCATTCAAAGAGCTTCAACGCCGCCTACAAACACCTCCCATATTGGCTCACTTCGACGAAAACGCCGACACGGAGCTTCACACCGATGCAAGCAACATAGGCTTGGGCGCCGTTCTAGTTCAAATCCAGGGCGGCCAAGAACGTGTAATCGCTTACGCCAGTCGCTGTCTATCTAAAGCGGAATCGAACTATTCCGCAACAGAGAAAGAATCTTGAGGATAACAGCGCGGAACACAGGACGGGAGCACAAGATTAGAGGACGACACAACGAGCGCTGACTTTCAACAACGTTTATTTTGGAAAAACCCTCAACTTCTTCTACCCTAACGCCACAGATCGCGTACAAATGACTTGCACATGCTTTGCTTTAACCATGTTCTTCAGCCGCTCACGATTACCCACGAAGTCCCGGTACAGGGGTCTATGAGATTTCTAGATCTCAGACTTGATTTCGGGCAAGGGAAGGTCTGCTGGGCTTATGAACCCAGAGGTGACAAGGCGCCACTCCCTTTCTACTCGGCTCATTCCAAACTTGTGAAAAGAGCAGTTGCAAACCTTTGTTTGTCAAATGCTCTCAAGAAGTCATGCACTCACACCATGGAGGCCATTTTTCATCGCCAGGTTGACCGCCTTACAGGAGCTGGGTACCCATCACATTTGCTTGTTTCTGTTGCGGAACGTTTGAACAAGAAGTTAAGACTCGAGCGTGTCGGTGCTCAACAAGGTGACGAGAACAGGGAGACAACAGACAAGCGCAGGATTGTGGCCATACCGTATGTGCAGAACACTTCCCATCGCTTAAAAAAGATCGGTCGTAGAGCAGGCGTTAATGTTGTGCTTACTGCTCCTGAAAAATTGAAAAGCCTCTGCCGACGTGTAAACGCTGATGGATCGCAAAGGCAGAGGGGGTGCGTAACAAACCACCAGAGTCGATTTGTGGAGTGCGCGGAAGGCGTTGTTTATTTCATACCCTTGACGTGTGGGAAGGAATACGTAGGACAGACTGGAAGGTGCACAAATGACAGGCTGAAAGAACACAAAAACAACGTCGAACAAAACAGCAGGCATTTGGGGATCCATGTAAGAGACTGCGCGTCAAAAACTTGCTGCGTGCAATTCACAAAATGTAAAGTTCTAGCAAAACATAATGAGGCTCTGGTTCGTGAGATAATCGAAGCCGCTGAGATAGCTAGACTGCAGGAACGATGTGTAAGCAAACCGTCCCTGCTGTTAACACAAAAAGATATCGAACTGCTGAATGTGTAATCGTCTCCATGAGTGTTTAGAGTGTGCACCACGCTGTGTGCAAGAAAAGGTTATGCGGTACGTGTATTTATTTTTCTATTATTATGTTTTGTTTTTTATTTTTGCTAATATGTGCAAGTCATTTGTACGCGATCTGTGGCGTTAGGGTATAAGAAGTTGAGGGTTTTTCCAAAATAAACGTTGTTGAAAGTAAGCGCTCGTTGTGTCGTCCTCTAATCTTGTGCTCCCGTCCTGTGTTCCGCGCTGTTATCCTCAAGATGCATAAGCAACATGCCCAAGCTGCTACTCTAGAGAAAGAATGTCTAGCCATTGTGTGGGCGACGTCGAAGTTCCGACCATACCTTTACGGGAAACCATTCAAGTTAGTAACTGACCACCATGCCCTATGCTGGCTTGCAACCTCAAAGGACCCTTCAACCCGTCTTGTAAGATGGAGTCTACGATTACAGGAATTCGACATAACTGTCACGTACAAATCTGGCTGTCAGCATTCGGACGCAGACTGCCTCTCACGGGCCCCTGTAGATCCCCCCGCAGATGAAATTCCTGATGAGGCCATACTGCTAAATGCCATCAGCACAGAGTGCCTCGCTGAAAGACAATCTGCAGATCCCGAACTTCGTCACATCATGGACTATCTAAACAGTGCATGTACAACCGCTCCGAGAGCTTTCAAGCGTGCTCTGTCATCGTTATGTGTGCGCAATGGTGTCCTCATGAAGAAAAACTTTTCCGCCAGCCAAACGCCGTACCCGATTGTTGTACCTATGTGTCTACGTGATGAAATCTTACAAGCTTGCCACGATGAACCAACCTCTGGACATTTGGGAGTCACCCGCACGCTTGCAAGGCTCAAGGAAAAGTACTACTGGCCTCGACTTTACTCAGACGTTTCACACTATGTGAAAACGAGTCGCAACTGTCAGCGTCGTAAGGTGCCGCCGACTAAGCCCACCGGACTCTTGAAGCCAATAGACCCACCGTCGAGGCCTTTCCAGCAGATTGGCATGGACATGCTGGGACCATTTCCCCTTTCACACTCCGGTAACCGGTGGGTCATTATTGCCACGGATTACCTTACACGATACGCGGAAACCTCCGCTCTACCCAATGGTACTGCCTTAGAGGTTGCAAAGTTTTTCATCAATTGCGTTGTCCTGCGCCATGGCGCACCGGAGATTTTGATTACTGACAGAGGAGCCGCATTTACAGCCGAATTGCTGCAGCAGATTTTAATTCACAGTCATACTGAACACAGGAAGGCAACACCTTACCATCCTCAAACGAACGGCTTGACCGAACGCTTGAACAAAACACTCGCTGACATGCTCTCAATGTACGTCGACGTAGAGCACAAAACGTGGGATGAAGTGCTCCCGTACGTTACCTTTGCATACAATACAGCGGTTCAGGAAACAACGAACATGACACCTTTCCGTCTGGTCCATGGCCGCGAAGTGACCACAATGCTTGATGCCATGTTACCACACCTAGACGACGGCAATCAACAAGCAGATGTTCACACCTTTCTGCACCTCGCCGAAGAGGCCCGTCAGCTGGCCAGGCTGCGAATTCAGAATCAGCAACGCCGCGATGCCCAGCGATACAACCTCCGACACCGTGACGCCCGGTACACAGCTGGAGACCGTGTCTGGGTTTGGTTTCCTGTACGTCGACGAGGCCTCAGCGAGAAACTGCTGTGTCGTTACTTTGGCCCGTACAAAGTGGTAAGCCAAGTTGGGGACCTAAACTATGAGGTTGTTCCTGATGGATTTAAAAAGTCCCGACGCTCCACGCTCCCGGACGTAGTCCACGTGGTCCGCCTGAAACCGTATTACGACCGATAGTGTTGACTCTCTCTGTGCGTGAGCAACTGCCCTTCGTGCAATGTTTTTTTTTTTTTTATCTCTACCCACACTCCCAGCATCGGGACGATGCTTCTTGTACCCGGGGGGGCAATGACACGCTGCATTATTTATTTTCCCTCTGTGCTGATCGCGAGCGTGTGCCTCCTCGAGGCGAAGAAACCGACGTTCGTCTCCTCGAGGCGAAGAAACTGAAGTTCTTCTGTCGAGGCGGGCCTGCTAGTTTCCTGCCGCACTGTGACTTCTGTGACTCCTGTGTCCCACGGTGACTTCTGATCAGACTTCACACCGTAACAATATTTCATTTTAAAATCGGATCTACGCTTCGATAAATGCGCACCTTCATTTATCACGACATCAACAAAGTCCCAAAGCGCCAAGCGATCAACTTAGTAAGGGCGACAACTGGAAGAAATTGCCTCTGGGCACCTGATATAAGCCACACTATCCATATTTCTCTTTGATTTGGTTTAGTGGGTTTAACGTCTCAAAGCAGCTCTAGCTATGAGAGGCACCTTAGAGAAGGACACCAGAAATTTAGACCACCTGGGGCTCTTTAACGTTTACTGTGCTTTCGGGGACCCATTTCGTTCTCTTCTGCTTTGCAACATCATGAAGGAGAATTTGGTCTTAATACAGGCTCTGAACACGAGAGTCAGGCATGTATGATCTGGTTAAATTCTTTGTGCCTCGCAATAGGTAAATAAAAGTTGTGCGGCTGTATAGCGTGGCTTAGCATGGATATATATGAAGGAGCATAATTTAGTACTTGCTTTTCTAAGCTTTGTTTTGTTCAGCTTTGCTTTGTCACGCCCTGTCATGTTTAGCTAAGTTTTGTTTCGTTTAACTTCTTTCACAGCACGGTCATCCCTGCAACCACCAGTACTAGCAGAAGCAGACAGATGACGAAGCGACTACTCATTTAGCTTTGCTTTCCAACGTCTTGCCCTGTCTAGCGAAATACATGAAGGGCGATTTAAGGTTTAATTAAGATGAAGGAGACTAAATTACAGCCTTTCGTGCAACGTTATGAAGTCTACGAAATCCGAAACGTAAAATGAAATATAATTTGTTTCTATGATTTGATAAGTTCCGCCGTTTGCAACACATACTATGCAGGACACTGCCTATCACTTCAGTGCAAGGTGTCTCTGACAAGATTTAGGTGCTTGATCTTTTCGCTCCTCCTCTCTTAACTTCCAGCTACATAGATCTCGCTGTACTTCGTTAGCAAAGTTTGCTTTGTGCAGTGAACCCTAGACGTTGAACCATTTCTTCCTGTACTGCAGTGTCTCCGCTTCGCTTTCCTCCAAAACTATCCATGAAATTTGGTTTTAAAAAATATGTGTATCAATGGCTGTTCCAAATTTACAGTCTTTTGGCGCTGCTCAGTTGGGATTTACCACGGGAACACTTCGCACCACTGCTCACTCATTTATTAATGCCTCTGGAAGGATTCGCTGCTTAGAGACGCACCGATTCGATCCGCTTCCTCCCCTTCAGTTGGTTATCTCCCTTCAAAATGAATGCTTTTTTTTTTTTTTACAATCAGTAGGCCTTTCTTGGCTATTCTAATGTAAATGGAGGACAAAATGAGGTTCTTGTTATGATACACGAATGGAAAAAGCCAACAGTCGTTGATGGCTAGGGGGCTTCACAGCCACCTCGATGAAAGGCAGGAGAACGAGTAGTTATGCATGCGCATTAAATCCAGGGTACTGCAGAGGTTTAGAAGACAGATAATTAAGTGGGATGGTTGACAACTTGAGGTGCTTAGAATAAGGTGCTTATTGAGTATTACCCCGGCTTGTAGTGTCTTGCATCATTCAATAAAGAATGAAACCATTTTTCTGTCAGCCGACTCATGTATCATTATGTGTATACTGTAGTTCTGGTGATACGTCAACACCCTTCAGGAACAACACTAAAGACGTCGACAAAAGGATCAGGACAGAATAGGTGGCTGACTCCCGTCAGAAGTTTATTCACATGATTCATGTTTAACGTGCTTTTACTTTCGTTCACATCTTTCACATTCACAGGAAACGTGTGTTGAGCTCCTTTTCACTATAACAATGTCAAACAACATTATGGTTTCTTTTCTAAAAATTATCTTCGAGGCTATGTACGTTGATAAACATTTTCAAAATGACTACTAGTTAAATAGAGTGCTTATATATTAGTTATATATCAAATGCTTTATAAAAGGAAAGCAGGCCATATTCGAGACTTTTTCGAAGCCCTTACTACTTGAGCGGATAATTCAAGTCAGGGTAACTTCCGCACATTCAGACACGTACATTCGAAAGATCAAAAAGTTCAACAAAATGAACGGCTGATTCCGATGTTCTTGTGGCCGCGTCATCCTTGTAGGATCGGACATGCTTCTCGGCCATGATGATGGAAAGTGGGATTGCAGACGGAGTGTCTGTTCACCATCGACCTAAAGGTGATTCACTTGGCCTGCGAAGAGCACGTCTCCCGTGTGCCGGTTACGGATGAAGAATAGGAACGGGTGGTCCACCACGAACGCCAGCGGTGGGTTCGGGATACCACCCCTCGTGAAGAAGATCACGGCGGTGGCCCCGGCTGCTTCGCTGCCTTCCTCGTTTACCTCAACCACTGCCTTGTGCACAACCTCTGAGATGACCAAGTCACGGCCTCCGGTGATTCCCGAAAAGTCAGCGTGAATCTCGTCGAAAGCTTTTGAGGCTCCGAGCTCTGAAAGCGGTCTTTTCAGCTTGTATTCTCCTTCCAGCTTGAACCTGGATGGAGAAAAGAGTGCCGAAATGCCAGAATGATCCGGTTCAAAATTGAAAAAAGATCATTTCGTCCGTCGTCTTATGAGCAGTGATCACAATGCGCTTTTCACTAGCTGCAAATGCCATGACTTTAAGCCATGCAGCTACTCCTGAGTAGTTACAGCTCCTTCCGGTTATAAAAAGATTTCTTCTACTGATAGAGTTGCATTGCCAGGATACGCAAGTCATCACCGGTAATCTGTGGCACAACAACCACAGTTTACTTTCCCGCTTCCAAGCGTTAGCTGCGTAGTTACGTTCTCCGTGTTGCGAAATGTTTTCTGGAATATCATAAAACGCTGAAGTTACGCCAGAGTTCGAAAGCAGTAGTATTGAAACAAACAAACAAACAAACAAACAAACAAACACACGCACGCACGCACGCACGCACGCACGCACGCACGCACGCACACACACACACACACACACACACACACACACACACACACACACACACACACACACACACACACACACACACACACACACACACACACACACACACACACACACACACACACACACACACACACACACACACACACACACACACACACACACACACACACACACACACACACACACACACACACACACACACACACACACACACACACACACACACACACACACACACACACACACACACACACACACACACACACACACACACACACACACACACACACACACACACACACACACACACACACACACACGCACACACACACACTTCCGTGCGCACCCAGATTAGGATAAGAATACGAACATTCAAACAAATTCATCCGTCGCGCATCGAACATTGAAACATATTGAAGACGCGAATGCTAATTTGTTAACTACGATCAAGCTGAATGCCTATGCATAGGCTCCTAGCTTAAAAATTCGGCTTGTACATATTAGATATACGCAGCGAGAGCAGGCGAGTGTGAAGTAGATTTTGAGACTTTGGAGTTTATCATCGCGTTAGCCATAGCCGGATAAGGTTGGATATCGATATTTTGTAGACATGTCGATGCGGCCGGGGAGGCACTCCTGCCACGGCGATGGCCTACGTGACTTGCTACTGCATTCCTTCGTTAGCGGTCAAATGTCGGCTTCATTTGACCTTCATTTGACCTTCAGCTCTAAAAAAAAAAAAAAAAAAGAAAACAGGCAGACTCGCGTATGACTCGAATTAAAGCACCTTTATGTGCTCACAAATATGAGAAGGTGCCCTATCGTATCACTAAGGAGTAAGAAAACAGGCAAGCGCCGCGGTGCCTCAAACAACCAAAGCGCGGGAGGCAGCGAGCGCACTGCTTTGAGTGGCAACTGCAAATGGATGAGCGCTGCATCACGTAAACTAGCAAAAGCGGCGAGCGTGTACTGATCTCACTGTTCAGCTGGGGTAAAAGAGGCTGATGGCGGCCGATCATCAAGCCGCTACAGCAGTTTGAAAGATCTGGATACTGTCCCGTGTGAAAAAATATAGTCAGGTGTAGACAAATACGGAGGCACGTCCAGCAGCCTAAGGACCTGGCCAATCGCCGAGTGTGCTACACTTTTACTGCGTACATTTCATGCTTGTTTATATTATTTCGACGATAGGGCAGACTGCTATTGCTACGTGCATTCTTCTGACCCCTTATTCCTATGTTTGCACTGTGTGCGGCAGTTGCCAGGTTTGGGACAAGCTGCATCAATCTCTGCTAGCACGGGTATCCACTACGGAGCAGCAAATATTTTATCCGGCTGTCAATGCCTTGAGTGGCACGGGCAGAGGCATATTTTCTTTTACTTTTGGGTAGCCTCACTATAATATATGTCAATGTCTTGAATGTATTAAATGTAATAAAGCTTTAGTATCCGTCTAAATTATGCCGCCAAATAAAGCGTAAAATTTCCTTTATGGGCAACAATAAAGCTTCCTCTCACTTCGCAATTCACAGGCCATTCATTCACTGTTGACATTTAAGCATAGAGAGAATACGTGGCACAACTTGTACAAACGAAAATGATGGTGCTCACTTGGGTAGCGCCAGGTCAACGTTCCTAGCATGCAGCTTCGACAGGAGGCCCTGGAAGACGGGCCACGTAAGAGTCTGCCTGAGGGCGTCGGCCCCGGTTCTCTCCCGGGGCAGGAAAATGGTCATGCCGTAATCATTCCCGGCATAGGGTATGTCGAGGACGTCAACGTTGACATCGTCGTCTCGAGCGTATTTCACTCGCAGGCGTGCATGCATCATGTCGACATCCACACTCTGTGTTCCGGCATTGAAGAACGGTGCCTTCTTGGTTTCTGTAGCCTGGAAGGGTGCGTCCCACAGGCCCTTAAAGTAGATAGCGTTTAGGAGGACTAGTTTTACATCAGGGGAAAGAGGTTGATTGAGCAACTTCTGAATTTTCCCCTCGGTCTTGTTCTTCACCCAGTTGTTCACACTATTCAAAGACTCTTCATCACTCAAAACAGCAGAGCTGATTTCAGCCTCGAAAGATCCGCTCAATATGTCCAGGTACTCTCTTGAAAGAGAGTAATTGTTTTTAATGACTGCCGCGTTGGCGACCCGTATGGTAGAGTTTGATGGTGCGCGCAGAGCTTGCGTATGCTGGGCATAGGCGCCAGCCACGTGGTCGGGCGTCAGGCCCGAGGATGTGTAACCCAGAGTCTCGTGCAGATCTTGCTGCGTCTCGCCCCTGGCACCAACGTATGCCATGGCCATTGCTGTCGACACACTGTATGGCGAGAAGAACAGATTCGTCTCGGGCGAGGTCGGAATCTTTTGAAGGAGCCTAAATGCAAACTGGTTGTTCGCATCGGTCACCTTGTGCTGCTGCTCTTCGGCGAGGCAGAGCGCCAAGAGCCATGCGAGGCAGATGGCGTACTTCATAATTGATCACTGCAGGAAAGGTGAAAAGCAAAGTGACCACAGAAAGTGTAAGTCGATATGTTTCATGTTCAAAAATAACCATGCAGTAACTCTATTTTCACGTCGCATATGTGCTTGAAGAGAATATGGATGCTGTTTTCTTTACTGTTCAACCGGCACCCGGTTAAGAAGACCGGCAGAGTGTACGCGTATACCTTAAAATGCTCCAGTTTCTATTCGTCGTGGGCACGAAAAGCAAAGACCGAGAGCGACGAAGTGCGCAATTTCGTGTTTACAATAAAATCAAACTTGTATTCAACTGAATAGTTTGTCTAATGGCATATGAGGCAGAATACTAAATCGTGACAAATTACTTGAAAACAAACACGGGAGAGAAGTAGTCAAGTAATTCGTATCCGCTAAGCGGTAACTCGTGCTCATGTACTCAAATAACTGTTGGTCATTTCACTGCCTTCTAGAATTTAAGTGGTGATGTTACTAGCCTGCACTTGGTGGTGTAATTATCTTGGTAATTGAGCTGTATGAGCGGCTTTTAACGGATGATGAGAATCGGTGTCGCAGTAGTTTTGTATACTGCAAAGTAGGCTCCAGCAAGATAGTCGATTACTAGCATTCTCACAATTCGCTGGCCTAAAAGAGGACGCTACAGCTGGTGCTGCCAAATTAGGGCTGGAGTTGGAATTTTTAGGTTATATTGCACTTTATTGGCCGTCATCTACGCAACTGGTCGAGACCCTATTACGGTTCGCAAGCTGATGGATGCTCGCCGATCACCGGATGCATCCGGAGGATATCCAAATGCTTTGGTACTTCGGCCCCTTATTTGCTGGCGGGAACTATAGCTATATTTTAGCGCAAGTAAAGTCGGGAAAAGAAGATCCGTCCTCTGCAAATGCTATTTTTTTTTTCAGCAACCCACAAATGTGGCTAAAAATAAATACTACTTTGAACTGAGCCCTAGGCAGGGCGATAAAAAACAGGTTTGGGCGACCATATTTACGCTTGGGCGAGATGCAAAAGCCGCTCGTGTGGTATATTATTGTAAATATTTAGCGGTCGTAGTGAAATGCGTTGATCCATTAATTATAATAACTATAGCACCATTAAAAAAATGAAGAACAAAATGTAATCTCTATAGTTATTTAAGCGCGAATGTGGTTAGGTCCAACGCCCGCTCAGAGCGAGATACACGCAGGACAACCGGCTTCAACATGAACAACAGATTATGCGGACAGCAATCTCATGTGTTTGTCTATTCACATTTTAGTACTACAAAATGGATTATCCCTGAATGTTACACCTGACACATTGACACGTAGAAATCAACTTTTAGACTATGTGTCTAAGCGCATTATCTGAGCTGTCACCGGTACACCAACTTGCTGATTTAACGAGGAATCATCATGTTTTTGTTTTCCTTAGCGTACCCGACGTAAAGTGCAGATACCCACCTGGAGACGCCCAGCAGCCGATGCTTTCAGAAGACGATGACCGATGCTTGCTTTGAGCAGTGCTCTCCTAGCGGGTTCAACAGAGTAGTGCTTGCAAAAAGTGGTTGAGGCGTGTTTTATAATCCTTCTAAGACACTATATAGTTCTAGGTCACAGGGAAAGACATGTCAGTAAAAATGATCTGGCGGGCTCCGACGCTTTTTATCTCAAGTCACATGCAGTGTAACCGAAGAAGGCTGCTGAAAAGAAAGGCCCCTCATTATCTGCGTGGCCTGTTTTTAACTTGGCCTTGCGGAGCACAGTAAGCTTGTTTTCAAGAGGCTAGACACGACGTCAGCAGCCATAGTGTGTCCGCTTGATTATCGCGGGTCTTGGGCGTGGTTACTGAGGAAGAAAAGGCATGGTGTCGACAGCGAATGAAGCGATGACTTTATTTAGAGGAGAAAGAGGCGCAGGTAAAGGAGCCCTCATGCAACAGGAACACAAAAGTTGATGAGGGTTGGTTTTACGTTATACTTGGTTCCTATAACATCGCCGTAGACGTTAGCGCAATTAGGAGGTGTTAAGCGTGGCCGACCATGGCTACCTCGCGTATCTCTTCCCGTTTTTATGCTATATGTTGTTCTCGGAAAATAAAGATATTAGACAGATCAGGTTACTTAGCGACTGATAGCACGCATAATACACTTCGCCTGTGCCGGCATGGGTGACCCTGACCCTATTTTATTCGAGACCACAGCGTTAAGTTACCACACGGGCGTTGCACGTGCGCTCACACTTGACTCGGGCATAGGAAACTCTAAGTCATCGTTGCCAAAACTCGTGTGTCGTGTGTCTGAATAGAAATCTTCAAAAAGATTTGGAGAGCTTCGTATGTCGTGGGCAGAAAGTGAAATTAATTTTATTTGTCTATTTTAACGCCGTAGATAGTACGCTACCTGCAGTGTTTATATGTCCGCACATTAGCATTTTTTTAACAGAGGCGTAATGCGCAACAAAAATCCTATTTGGTTCGGCGTTGAACGCATCACGGAGGAGTCCCTTGGCAGGCTCAGTTTTACTGGTGAAAAAAGTTTTCACAGGATCTGCACAAAATATAGAACCTCCACCAAATGTTACGAAGCAGCGATGAGCAAATTATTTACAGGGTAGGGGTACGTTGCGGAACGGTCAGCGAACGATCAGATACTAAGCACTCGTGCCTCCGTTCTTCAATCAAGGCAGAAAGCTAGGCTAGTTGGAGTGTCATCATTAATTAAAAACCATGAACGTGAACCGCGAAAGCAAGTTCGTACCTTGCGCTGCTGTCATCGTTTACCGCATACACCTCTCCTGAGGTAGAAGCTACGTGGGGAAGTAAGAACGCTACCTAAACGAACGGCTACGAGAGCACCATACGCTGGTGGATTCATTGGCAAGGGGCGGCTATTTGGCCTCACATTGTAAGCGTTTCGGGTGTGGGCCAGCGTTTGATGCCACGTGTGTGCTTGGTAGGGGAGGCACAAGGTATGCGAGGCATATCGAATTAGCAGGGAAGGGAACAACTGTCAGCAAGCCTTCACTTGTCTTGTCCAGAAAAGAAGGGATATATACATCAAGAACAGTTTGCCACATTTTGATTAGTTGTTTTGTTTTTGTTATTACCCAGAGTGCGCATGCGCCACCGAAGTGTATTTACGTACCTTTCTGTCGTAGTAAGCACTTCAGTTGATATTTAGAGCTCGTCCTGTCTTTTTCTATGTCTGTGTCCTTGTTACATGCACAAATCTTTATAATTAATGACTCCGCTCTTCAATTTCTTCATCTTCATCCTACTGCTTCTGAGCGCAACGTATCAGTTCCCCCGTTTCAGTCACAGCTCGTCCTCGAGCAACTACATTAATCAGCAGGCCGACGCCAAGGTATTATGCGGGGAACATGGGCGACCTGGGTCTTGCGGCTCCGGCGATCACTCGAAGTAACTTTCGAAATAACGTAATTGACACCACTCAGGTACTCGAGGATGACGAAGGGACCGGAGTGCGTGCAGAGAAATTTCTGGTAGTGGCTTCGACGTGGCTGAAGCGTCCAGAGCCAAACATAGTCACCTGGAGCATACATAACTGCGATGCGGCTGCCATCGTAGCTTGCCTTAGTGCGACCTTGTCTGCTGAGTGTTCTCAGTCGAGCAAGTCGGTGTGCTGCCTCTGCACGGCATGGAGTCTTCGAAACGTATGCACCAGGATGGATGTAAAATGACAGAATAGTGTCGAGAAAACTGTGTGGCGAGCGGGCGTAGAGAAGAAAAAACGGTGAATACCGGATGGTCTCGTGCTGGGCAGTATTATACGCGTGACAAAAGGCAGCAAAATGTCCCAGTTCTTATGGTCAGTATCAACGTACATCGCCAAGGTGTTCGTCATGGTGTGGCTTATGCGCTCTCTGGGACCATTCGTCTCTGGATGATAGGGTGTAAAGTGCCGATAACCAGTGACATAGTCGGAGCAACTCTTCAACCACATCTGCAGTGAATTGACGACCACGGTAATTGATCATGACTCGAGGGGCGCCGTGGCGAACAATTATGGAGTGCCGCAAAAAGGCGGAAACGTCTCCTGCTCTGGCAGAAATGAGAGCAGCGTCCTCCATTTATCGTGTGCAGTAGTCGACGGATACAATCACCCAGCTGTGGCCATTTGCTGACTTGGGGTGCGGACCAAGCAATTCGATGCCAATTTTCTCAAATGGGGTATGCGGCGAGCTGATTGTTTGCAGCAGTTCAACAGGGGGAGTATTGCGATGCTTGAATTGTTGGCACTGGACACAGCTTGCAACGTACAGCCGCACTGCCTTGTATAATCCGGGCCAGGAGAATCTTTGCCGTGTCCAGTAATATGTACGGGCAAAGCCCAAATGGTTGGATGCAATGTCATCGTACATGGCGTGAAGGACAGCACCACGAAGGATTGCAGGGACAACGAGAAGCACGCGGGCACCCTCG
This sequence comes from Amblyomma maculatum, assembly GCF_055883805.1. Taxonomy (NCBI): domain Eukaryota; kingdom Metazoa; phylum Arthropoda; class Arachnida; order Ixodida; family Ixodidae; genus Amblyomma; species Amblyomma maculatum. Next base: position 52,556,893 of record NC_139347.1, on the reverse strand, counting down.
ACCTAATAGTTTTTAAAAAGCAAGCCTTCATGAATGACGAAAGAAGTCCTAGGCGCAGACGTGCGGGCTTGGTCGAAGAATTGTTTAAGATCAGGGTCTCTCCGCTGCTCTACTTCAACTGTCTCAGAACTAGGAACTTCCTTCATAAAATAGGCATAGCGAGCAGGCCTCTGTGCTCTACATGTGATGTGTGTGAAAATTTTGAACATTTGGTAACCTCCTGTCAACGATTTACTGCACATCGCAGGACACTGCGCAATAATTTAAGCTTACCTAAAGAAACAACCTTGCGCCTTGAGCATGTCCTGGGTCCTTGGTGCGACGGATCGTCTGCTGCGCGAGCTACCAAGGCCTTACTAACTTTTCTGAAGGACACAGGGTTGATTAATACCCTTTAAAACTCATCTGTGTGTGATTATGTGCGTGTGAAAGTTAACTTTTCTTAAGGACACGGGTTGATCAATACCCTTTAAAACTCATCTGTGTGTGCTTGTGTGCGTGTGAAAGTGTGCGACAACGATTCTCTTTTTTTTCTCATTTATTTCCCCTTCCTTTCCCACACTCTGTCACCCTCATCCCTCAACCCTCATCAGGAGTACTTACCACCAGGCAGACATCTCCTGTTGCCATTAAAATATCTCTCTCTCTCTCTCTCTCTCTCTCTCTCTCAGAACTAGGAAATTCCACGGAAAGGGCAGATAGACATTCATCGAGGTCGTCGTCGCTCCTTGCTGTATCCGGTAGAAGGAAGCGTGACAAACAGTCTACGTCAGAGCGGCGGCGTGAGACAGTAAAGTCTTTACTTTTTATTGCGCAAACATGCCCTTCGGCATAAGGGTCTAAATGTATCGATGCAGGCCTGAGGCCCAAATAAATGCCAACAGCTCACGGTGGTGTGGCCTATGTGTCCATACTCTTGGACACATAGGGTAGTAAGCGTGGCTTCTAAGAAGTACCTTGCGGGCCATGCGAAGGCTAGGGCAAGTTGTAAGGAAATGGTCTAGTGCGGCTCCGTAGCGGGATCTGGGCGGAAAGGGCAGTTCATGGGAGCAGTCTGGGTGGTCCAGGATGATTTGACAGCAGGTGGTAACGGAGCACCCATGCGGATTCTTCTCAGCGCCACCTCCTCACGGCGAGTTAAATCGCCGTGAAGGTTTAATCCACACGGTGGAATAATTAGGCGGTGAAGGATAGCTGTTCCTGCCCCTGCGGAGCTGGGACTGGTAGGTCAACGCCGCTTGCGGCGGGAGATGGCATGCCACCAAATTTTTATCTGTTGTAGGCCGTCATTGCACCCGCCACCGCTTAGGTGGTGGACGAAGGCTGTTGCGGCACGCGTCTTTCTCTCCCTCTTCTTTTTCGTTCTTCTCTAGATATATACACCCTGGTTACTACGACTCCCATCTCGCACAGGTTTACACTGCGACGGCAGCGGCGCTGACAGCGGTGCCATCTGTTGGAGTGCGTTCCTTTGAACTAGCGTCCCTTTGGACGCATCAAAGTTCACCAGCATTTTAGTCGGTTGTGGTAAAGGCGTTTATTGTATCTAAATATGGGGGACACTTAAGCTTCGCCTTTAAAGGTATGACGCGATAGCGTAGGCTAACAGCCCACATATAAAGCCCCGCATCAACCAAGCCGTATGAACGTACCTTAGTGGCCTTTAGGGGTAACATGAATACCGGATCCTGGCCGGCTGATTCCAACATAACCGTCCCTTGTAAGACGAGAGACCCAAGTTGGCAGCTCCTGTCATGTTTCGTTACGGCTGCCATTTGTGTCTACAGCATAAGAGCATGCGCGACTGTCCGAGCTGGCTGGCGTAGTGTTGCTTTCGGAACAAAACTTCTTCCACGCTACATAGGCCCTTACCGTATCTTGCGGCGAGTCACCGACGTCCCATACGAAATCGCAAATCTGAACGCGATGTCTTCTGTAGCACCAGCCTCCGACATTGTGCATACGATACGCTTCAAGCCGTATAATTCACGGTCTGCTTCACCCACCTAGAAAGCACTGGGGCTGTGTTTTGCGGACGGGGTAATGTTATCTGGCGTACCGAGCAAGTGAAACACGAAGCTTTTGGTCGGCCTGGCGAAGAAGGCGCTGAGTGTTTAGCTAAGCGGTGCCCATTGAATATGGAATAGTGTTTCACACTACTGTGTGATTTCCACCCGTTCCAACACACACACACACACAAACACACACACACACGCACGCAAACACTGACACCTAGATATTGTTGCGTAAGCAACACTATCCAGGTTTCAGCCCGTCGCGTAAACCCGGCCAGTAGCCACGTTTGACCTTTAGAGTGACCGCAGATGGAGCCTCTCTTCAAGCCGTCGGGTACACCCGGTCGGTAGCCACGCCGCGCCCCAGAAGAAGAAGAATGAACAGAAAGAGAAGCTACGTCGGCTTTGCTTACGCAACCTACAAGGTTTAACTAAAGCTAAACCCCAGCTAATATTTTTTAAAGCGGTTGCTCGAAGGGGGCTTCACATCCACCTCGGTGAAAGGCAGGAGAACGGGTATTTATGCATGCTATAAAACCAATGTACTTCAAATGTGTAGAAGATAAATAATTAAGTGGGATCGTTGACAGATTGAGACTGGCTGCCTGCTATCTAAAATACGGAGCTCAGAATAAGCTGCTTATTGAGTATTACCCCGACATACAATATCCTATATGGTTCAACAAAGAACCACAAAACTATTGTTTGTTAGCTGACTCAAGTCGTATTATGTCTAGACTGGCGTGCTGTTGATACGTCAACATTGTTCAGGAACAACGCGAATGACGTCGACAAAAGGGGAATAAGGACAGAACAGGTGGCTGACTCACAACTGATGCTGATTCACGTGAATCATGTTTAATACCCTTCACCTCTTTCACATTCACAGGAAACATGTGTTTTGCTCCCGTCTACTTTAACAATTCAAAACAGCAGGTTGGTTTAATTTCTAAAATTATCTTCTGGGCTGTGTATGTTGATAAACTTTTTATCAAAATGAATACTAAGTATATTAGGTGCGATCACCATACGCTTTATAAACGAAAGCAGGTAATATTGGATACTTTTTCTAAGGATTTACAACTTGAGGTGTTAATTAAATTCATGACAACTTAGAAATGTTGAGACACTTTCGAAGGATCGAAAAAGCGCAACGAAATGAACTGCTGATTTCAGTGTTCTTCTTGTGGCCATGTCATCCGTGTGAAACCAAGCATGCTTCTCGGTCAGGTCGATGGAAAGTGGGACTGCAGACGAAGTGTCTGTTCACCATCGACCTAAAGGTGAATCACTTGGCCTGCGAAGAGTACGTCTCCTGTGTGCCGGTTACGGATGAAAAGTAGGAACGGGTGGTCCACCACGAACAACAGCGGTGGGGTCGGGACACCACCCCTCGTGAAGAAGATCACGGCGGTGGCTCCGGATGCTTCGCTGCCTTCCTCGTTTACCTCGACCACTGCTTTGTGCACAACTTCAGAAACGGCCAAGTCACGGCCAGGACTGATTCCTGAATAGTCAGCCTGAGCCTCGTCGAAAGCTTTCGAGGCTCCGAAAGGGGTCTTTTCATCTTGTATTCTCCTTCCAGCCTGAACCTGGACAGAGAAAAGCACCCGAATACCAGACTGACACGGTTGAGAACAACAACGATTTATTTCCTCCATCGTCTGGTGAGCAACGACGTATAGTGTGATTTTCATCAGCTGTAAACACCGCGACTTCACGCTATGGTAATTTTGAGTAATTTCAGCTGATTCCGGAAGTTAAACATTTCTTTCAGTTATAGAATTCGTGTTTCAAGGGTACGACTGTCATCACCATGCGCCTGCGTGTCACGAGATAGGCGGAAAGTTTCGTTTAGTCAGCGCCGCGCGAAGGAAGCGCGCACGTGGCGTCGAGTAGAGGGCTCCAGAAGATTGGAGAAATGTCTCCTTTTCCGCGCGAGGAGAGCGCGTAGCCTTGCCTGCATCGGCGTCACCCACTCCTCATTACTTGCCGGTGACAATTACTTACCCGGCCTGAGAAGTAACTGGATTTCTCCAGAAGGTTTGTCTGAAGCTGACCAATGACGACGCGCGTCACGGCGGGAGGAAGAGAAGACGCTTACAGGGTGAACGTTACGTGTATGTGCGCGCCTGCCTTGGCGCGTTGTAACAGACAGACGCGGCACGCCCAGTTTATTGAGGTCGCGTCGCTTCGGCAGGTTAGCCAGCCAGTGTAGATCTAGTGGTGCAGCGAGTGTTCGGCTTCCGTGGTGCTCGGCAGTCCTGCTCGGCTCCCGTGGCGCACCCGCTGCACGGCGTGGTGGTGGTGGTGAAAAACGTTTATTCATTTAAAAAGGGGTGGATGTACGCATGGGCCGGATCTTTGACTATCAGCCCTTACAGATACTGGGTGGGGTCCCTAGTACGGGACCCCAGTGGCGTCGGCCGCTGCCCGGGCGCGCTCGACCAAAGCCCTTTGGGCCTGCAGGTCATAGCAGCCGAGCAGGGTCGCCTCCCAGTCCTCCCGAGTGGGGTGGGGGTGAGCAGGAATAGCTGGGTTGGATGGGCAGGCCCACATCATGTGGTAGATGTCCGAAGACTTCTCCGCACAGTGCGGACAACTGCCCGTGAAGGAGGGATTAAAATGTTTTAGTGCTGCCGGGCACAGCAGAGTGTTGGTATAAAGACGGAGTAGAAGCCGCTCCTCCGTCTTAGATAGACCTTTACTCGGGCGAGGGTAAAGGCTGCGGCAAGATTGATAATAAAGAACAATGTCTTTAAAAGAATACGCTGGTTCGAATTCGATATCCTGATCTAGGGCGTCGAGATGGGAAGCCCGGAAAGAGAGCGCGCGGGCGGCGGCGTCGGCTGCCTCATTCCCTTCGAGACCCATATGAGCAGGAGCCCATACTATTTTCCGGTAAGCGGGGTCCCCGGTATAGGTACAATTTTGAAGTAGTCGGTAGGCTAAGTATGGGGCCCAGCCTTGCTCGACGTTCCGACGGGCCCCTCGCGAGTCGGAGATAATTGTTTTAGAATCAGTATGAGTAGCTGCCAGTGCAATGGCGACCTCCTCCGCGTGGGTTATGTCACGGGCGCGAAATGTAAGCCCGTTAACAGTTTTGGACTGGTGGACCACTGCGGCCGTGTACCATCCCCCATGGTGGGGGCCGGAGGCGTCCACGTAGTAAATGCCGGGTTTCGACCCATAATGGCGGCCCAGGGCTTCCGCCCGCGCCAGGCGCCGACCATTGTGGTCTTCACGTGTCATGTTTTTAGGAAGAGGGCGTACGTGGAGGGCGCATCTCCACTCGAAAGGGAGGCGTACACGATCTTCCATAAGAGTGGTATGTTGGATGTGTAGCCGGGAGAGGAGGCGGCGACCCGACAGTGTTTTAGAAAGACGTGTGTATTGGTTGGTTAAGTGAGCCTCTCGGATCTCCCGGAACGTATTCACCACGCCCAGGCCAAGTAGACGCTGGTTGGAGGTGTTCACGGGGAGATCGAGGGCTCTCTTAAAAATTTTGCGCAGGACGACTTCGAGTGCATCCTCGTCTTGTTTCCGAAGGTGGAGGTAAGGAGTCGAATACAAGATTCGACTGGTCACAAATGCATGCGCCAGCCGCAAGGCGTCTTTGCACCGCAACCCCCCACGTTTGTTAGAACCCCGGCGGACCATGCGGCCCACCTGGTCCCCCACCTTACGGAGTTTCGCCAAGGTAGTGTCCGACCGTCTATGTTGATGAAGAGCCCCAGTACCCGGACTTCTGTTCGTTCAGGAATTGATCCTGTCTCTAAAGAAAGCTCAATTTTGGCCGTACACTTTGGTGAGGGGCATATGTGTACAAATTCAGATTTTTGAGGGGAGCATTGAAGGCCGCAGCGGCGAGCATAACGGTCCACTATGGTTGCCGCTTCCTGCAGGTTGGCCTCAATATCTCCAAGAGAACCTTGCGTGGCCCACAGGGTGATGTCATCGGCATACAGCGCATGCTGCACACCAGCGACAGCACCCAACTGGGCTGGCAGGTGCATCATAGCCAGATTGAATAAGAGAGGAGACAGCACTGCACCCTGTGGTGTTCCTCTGGTTCCAAGTTGGAACGGGCCATGTTCGGTGTCCTGGATTTTAATGTAGGATTGGCGATCTGTCAAAAATTGCCGAATGTATCTGAACGCATTGCGTCCGCAACCGGTTTGTGAAAGATGAGTGAGTATTACCTCATGAGTAACGTTGTCAAATGCTCCTTTCAAGTCTAAGGCGAGTATGACCTTGTCGTTGTGAGGGCATTCGACAGGATCAAGAACGTCCCGATTAAGTTGTAGCAAAACATCCTGTGCGGACCTGTACGGGCGAAATCCGAACATGGAGTCTGCGAAGATGTGTTGATTTTCCATGAACTCGGACAACCTGTCACGCACCATCGTCTCACGGCAAGCCAACTGATCTGCGATGGAGCGGAGCTCGATCGTCTACGGGAAGGTTACTCGTTGCTCTCCAGACGTCGGTCTCCGACAGTGCCCGTTGAACAATTTTGTGTTTATTGGCTCTGACTTTCGCGTATCGTTTAGTGTTGTATAGCATCTGTGTTTATTGAAAGCCCCTTTGGTTCCATGTTTTGCATGGCCTTTCTGTGAACCAATTGTCTGCGTATACTTATTAGTGTGATTTCCTCTGTATCGTTTCTTGCTGTATAAAGTTTTACTTGTTATCTCTGACTCCGGCCCTTTCTCTGGCTTCAACAGAGGAAAACTGGGCACCAAAAGCCCGCTCTCTTCTGTCACTTCAAGTAGCTGACTTCCGGTCGACCTTGCCACGCAAGTCGAGGGCATCTTCTTTCAGACCGGAACAGCAACACCTACACACTTTGTCTGGAAGTGCGAGCACCAAAAATGGCGCTTCGTTAATAAATTATAATTATTAACGGATGACACTGAGAGACAACGACTATCTTAAACTTTCCCACTTGAGAGTTTCAGCCAGGTATTTACATTTTCTTTGTTGCGAAACGATTTCTGGAAATGTCATAAAACGTGTGTGTGAAAACTGTGTGTGAAACGTGAAAACTATACCAGCGTTCGCAAGCAACGTCAAAGCAACTACATTACACACACACACACGCACACACGCACGCACGCACGCACACACGCACACACACACACACATGCACACTCTTAGGATAAAGACACGAACATATAATGTCATATATGCAGGTACCACGTATCAAACATTGATAGAATTGAAGAGGGGAGTGCTAATTTTTTAATAACAATAAAGCGGAATGCCTATAAATTATTTGTGCTCGGTAAGCAGTCAAGCCAACTTATAACGAACTTGAAGTTGATGTTGTTTTCCTTCGTCATATCAGAGGTTAGAAGTATGTGTACTTTTCATATTGGGGGGTCAGTCAAGCAAATCTGCCACTTATTTCTTTCATTGAAGTCTACAGGTAAGCAGACTATCGGGACTCTTTTTACGTACTCCAGTTTGAGTGATGTGCTCCTCTCAGGGACTATTCTGGTTAGTAAAAGGCTTCGTCGGCATGTATTTCATTCCCTTCTACGTTTAACGTGGCTGCCAGAACGAATGATAGGACTCAAATAAAACTTTGTGCGCTCATACCCAAGTATTTGATTTTTTTTTTCGAGGACACATAGGCTCCGAGCATAAAAATTCTGTTTATACATGCTAGATATAAGCAGTGATCGCAGGAGTGTATCAAACAAGCTTTGAGACGAGCGTGATGCCTACGAACGTGAAATTCAAAACACTGAGGGAATTCATTGACCCAAGATGCCATCGTGTGTACCCTCTACTTATAAAGCGTATAATAAAACGTTTGTTTCTCATATTGATATGTACAGGATCGTTCACATTTAGAATTTTTCTCCGTGCTGCCGGCGCTCTCTAGCGGGTACTTGCACAGAAGCAATGAGATTCGTAGGCGGGGCTTCGAGCTGTCACTGCTCCTGCACAAAGCCTAGATGTTGCTCCACGGTGCTCGACTTAGGAGCTTAGGGTGTTGTCATGCAGCCTATAAACATGTTCTTGCCGTCGCCTGCTAATGACAAGTTTTGAGAGATGAGCGCGGTTATGGCAAGGGCTCCATCTTGTGGCCCAGCTGAACCAGCGCGCCCGCGCTATAGGCCGGGCGCTCTGTATGCAGGAGTATTTGCGTTCGGGCATAGGGAACCCCGGCTGAAGTTTGCTCCACGACGCCAGCGCTTGGTTTTAACTGAGCGGAAAGAAACGGAATTACCTACGCGCAGCCGCAGCTGTGCAGTGCCCGACGGCTTTTAAATAATAAACCAATTACGATTGCAATACACCGATTGCCAATAAGTTATCCCGTGATATATGCCTTGACGTTGCGGCCTAAAGCTCAGTTGTTAAGAACAATTTATTATTTGCTATAACATCAAGTCATATATCATTGCACTTCATGCTTGTCCCCAAACTTTCGACAACGGGGGAGACTCCTACGCTTACGTGCGTCCTGTTTTCTGACCCCTGTTCCTGTGTTCGCACTGTGTGTGAAAGTTGCCAGCTTTGGAATAAATAATCTGCATCAATCTGCTAGGACGGGTATCCACTATGGAGCAGAAATTATTTTATCCTGGGTGTACGGATGTCATGAATGCATTTAACGTTTTAAATCTTGAATATTCCTGTTAGCTATGAGGCCAAATATAGCGTAAAACTTTCATTTATGTGCAACTAAGCTTCCTTTCACTTTAGTATAGAGAGTAAAATACGCGGCATAACCTGTACGAACGAAAACGATGGTGCTCACTTGGGTAACATCAGGTCAACGTTTCTGGCATGCAGCGTCAACAGGAGGCCCGGGAAGACGGGCCACGTAAGAGTCTGCCTGAGGGCGTCGGCCCCGGTTCTCTCCCGGGGCAGCAAAATGGTCATGCTGTAATCGTTCCCGGCATAGGGTAAGTCGAGGACATCTACGTTGATCTCGTCATCTGGAGCGCATTTCAATCGCAGGCCTGCATGCATCATGTCGACATCCGCACTCTGTGTTCCGGCATTGAAGAACGACGCCTTCTTCGTTTCTGTAGCCTGGAAGGGAAAGTCCCACAAGTTTTTAGAGTAGATAGCGTTTAGGAGGACCAGCTTTACATCAGGGGAGAGAGGCTCATTGAGCAACTTCTCAATTTTGCCCTCGGTCTTGTTCTTCACCCAGTTGTTGACATTATTCAAGGACTCTTCATCACTCAAAACAGCTGAGCTGATTTCGGCCTCGAAGGATCCTCTCAATATCCGGATACTCTTTTGAAAGGGAGTAATTGTTTTTAATGACTGCCGCGTTGGCGACCCGTATGGTACAGTTTGACGATGCGCGCAGAGCTTGCGTATGATGGGCATAGGCGCCAGCCACGCGGTCGAACGTCAAGACCGAGGACGTGTAACCCAGAGTCTCGTGCATATCCTGCTGCGTCTCGCCCCTAGCACCAACGTTTGCCATGGCCATTGCTGTCGACACACTGTATGGCGAGAAGAACAGGTTCGTCTCGGGCGAGGTCGGAATCTTTTGGAGGAGTCTAAAGGCAAATTGGTTGTTCGCATCGGTCACCTTGTGCTGCTGCTCTTCGGCAAGGCAGAGCTTCAAGAGCCATGCGAGGCAGATGGCGTACTTCATAATTGATCACTGCAGGAAGGATGAGAAGCAAAGTGACCACAGAAAGCGTAAATCGATATGTTTCAGGTCCAAGAAGGGCCATGCAGTAACTCAGTTCTCACGTCGTATATGGGCTTGAAGGGAATATGGATGCTCATTTCTTTGTTGCTATCCAGTTAACCCTTAACAAGACCGGCATAATATACACGCAGCATAAAATTCTCCATTTTCTATTTTTCGTGGGCCCGAAAAGCAAAGACCGGGAGCGACGAAGTGCTCAATTTCATGTTTATATTGTAATCAAACTTGTACTCAACTGAAGAGTTTGTGTAAAGGCATATGAGGCAGAATATTAAAGCGGGACAAATTACTCGAAAACAAACACGGGAGAGAAGTAATTAAGTAATTCGTATCAACTATGCGGTAACTCCTAATCATGTACTGAAATAATAGTTGCTTATTCAGTCTTCTTGATTTTAAGTGGAGGTGTTACTAGTATGCACGTGTTGGTGTAACTATCCTAGTAGTTCACCTGTGTGAGCGACTTTTAACTGAATATGATAATCGGTGCCGCAGTATGAAATACTGCAAGGTGGGCTTCAGTAAGAACGTTGGTAACTAACACTCTCATACTTCGCTGGCCTAAAAGCGGAAGCTGTAGCTGGTGCTGCCAAATTAGGACTGGAGTCGGCATGGGATTTTTAGCTTATATTGTACTTTATTGGCCGGCACGTTTACAACTAGTCGAGACACTGTTACGGTTCTCAAGCTGACGGATGCTCGCCGATCACCGGATGCCGATAACTGGATGCATCCGGATAATATCCAAATGCTTTTATTCTTCGGCCACTTCTTTGCTGTCGGCAACTGTAGCTCTATTTAAGTGGAAGTCTGGTATAAAACAACCGAACTCTAGCACATCTGCAGGTGCTTTCTTTTTTTGTTGCAACCCATGAATGTGGCTAAGTGTATACTACGTTCAACTGTCAAGGAGATAAAATTCAGGCTTTGACGGCTATATTTCGATAAAGGCAAAATGCAGGAGCCGCTCGTGTGCTATATGACGGCAAATTATTTAGCGGTCGTAGATGATTGCGATGCTGCATTAATTCTATCTTACACACCATATAAAAAACCACAAAGAACAAAATTAAGTGTCTATAGTTATTTAGGCGCAAATGTGTGGAGGCCCAACGCCCGCTCAGAAAGAGATACACAGAGAACAATCGGCTGCAGTACGAACAATAGATTCTGCGGACCGGAATCCCATGTGCTGGTTCAGTCACATTATAGTGCTACAAAATGGGTCTTCCGTGAACGTTATACCTCACATATAGAGACACGTAGACAACAACTTTCTTAGACAAGGTGTCAATGCGTATTATCCCAGCTGTCGCCGGTACACAAACTCGCTGGTGTGGCGAGGAATCTTCGTTTTTTTTTTTTTTTTTTTTTTTTTTGTCCCTTGCGTATTTGATGTTAAGTGCAGTGTTTGGAAGGGTACCAATCTGGAGACGCCTAGTAGCCGATATAGTCGAAGATGATGACCGATGCCTGCTTTGAGCAGTGCGTTCTTTACGGGTTCCATAGAGTAGCGCTTACAAAGCGCGGTCGAGGCGAACTTTATAGTCCCTGTAAGACGCTATAGTTATAGGTCGCAGGGAAGGCATGCCAGTAAAAATGACCTGACGTCCTAGGACACCTTTTATCTCAAGTCACATGCAGTGTAACCGAAGAAGACGGCTGAGAGGAAAGGCCCCTCATTATCTGCGTGTCCTGTTTGTAACTCGTCCTTGTGGGGCAAAGTAAGCTGGTTTTCAAGAGGCTAGACACGACGTCAGCAGCCATATTGTGTCCGTTTGATTATCGTGTTTCTTGGGCGAAGTTAATGAGGAAGGAAAAGCATGATGTCTACCGCGAATGGATCCATAACGTTTGTTAAAAGACAAAGACGCGCGGGTAAAGGAGCCCTCAAACAACAGGAACACAAAAGATGCTGAGGGTTTTCTTTCTGCTTGGTTCCTATAGCATCGCCGTAGACGTTAGCGCACTTTTGAGATGTTAATCGTGACCGACCATTGCTACCCCGCGTATCTCTTTCCGCTTTTGTGCTTTAAGCCTGTGCACGGAAAAACAATGATATTGGACACATTTTTCTTCTCAGGTTACTTCAACGATGGATAGCATGCATAACACGCGTGGTCTATGCCAGCGTTGTTGACCGTGACCTCATTGTACTCGAGGCCACAGCATTACAAACTATACAGCATGGGCTCTGCACTTTCGCTGCACAATTAATTCGCGCTAAGGAAGCACTGAAGTCATTGTAGCAAGACTCGGCGCCGGTGTAGTGTTTCTGAATAGAACGCTTTCGGCAGATTTTTATTAAAAAGTTTCGTATATGGTGGACAGAAAGTCACATTTACTTCATTCGTCTATTTTGACACTGTATATAGTTGCGCGCGACTCGTTATGTCAGCGCTTATCGCAATTTGTTACGCAGGCGTAAGGCGCAAAAAAAGAATCTTTTGTTGTTTTTTTTGTTCCGCATCGAACGAATTACGGAGTTCCTTGACAGGCTTTCTACCGGTGACATAAATTAGCATAGGATTTGTTTAAATATAGGACCAATCAATGCGAGGAATGAGAGCCATCAATAGGCGATAACAAGGCGCATTCGTTCCAGCGTTTCACATTTTAAAATAATTCTACATGGAAAGAGCTACTGATGTTGCCGGGGGCTCATAAATAAAAATTGATGGGACACTGAAGCTCAGCCTCAAAGAGTGTGACGCGACTGCGCTAGTGTTTGGTTTGGTTGGTTTGGTTTATGGGGTTTAACGTCCCAAAGCTACCCAGGCTATGAGAGAGTAGCGTGTCTGATTTGGCACCAAAGATCTCCTATCAGCTATCAAAGACATTCTCAGGATTTTTCGCGCTGACGCCAACAAATCCAACCCCACACGTTTTACTGAACGGCGGCTTTAAGGCCGTCGCGTTAAATACTTATTAACAAAAAAAAAAAAACGGTAACTGGCTACGAGTTTATTATCGATATGATGCAGCGTTTTCGAGCTTATGATCACAAATAAATTATCGTAATTTGGGTTGATATACAGCATGTTCCGCACTTCGATTTATTCCATAAAATGCTTCCCTCAGCTAAACCAGTTAATTGTTCGAGCTTATATTACACACAGCACTGCCTTTTGGGCAGCAGTAGTGTTTGATACCACAATTTTCGGAGGTACTTGCCTGATTTAATCTAAACCACTCAAATATTTACATCGTCTGGGGGGCTGCACGATGACATTTGGCGCGGTCCCTGCGATTTCAGCGGCTAGACCGCGGGTACCATCGCACATCGTTGAAAGTTCGAAAGTACGTATCGATACACCAACAGAGTTCCTGAGATTTTTTTACAGTATTTAGGAAAACTATGTCTCGCTGGTTGTGATTCATAAAGCAGCTGGGACCACTGGATTCTAATCTGGCTGGATTCTAATCTCACCTGATCGCAAAGAGGAAACCTGAGTTGTCGGCGCCTGCCCTTTCGACGACGCAAAGTCCAGGCTTGTGAACTGATTAGACCTCATGAACTTGCGCATTGGCAATAAAGGTTCTCTGTGCTTTCTTTGCTGCCAGTGGCTGCTAGCTCTCTTTTAATGTATCAGATAAGGAGCCCCTCATTTTCCTACATTGTGTTCGCTGGTTAGTCTAACGAGGGCTTCGGAACTGGTGGCCTTGACGCCACATATAGGATGCCTCTTTGCCTGCTTCTGATCGCGGAGGTCTCGGCTCCCGTCCCTTAGGCCTGCGTGCCGGGGGCGGGGATGGGGGCCTCCTTATCTGGTGGAAAATTAAAGTTGTTATCACATCGCAAGAGGGTTATCAAACAGTTCTATTCCTCGCTGTTAGATCACATTTCACACAACAGTCGCGGTAACGGAGGATTTTTCCCAGCTACCGCTATGTACGAGGGTGGCGCTGGTAGACACTCCCAAGGATATGTTGCACGCAACATAAAACACCCAAGAAAGTAGAAGGTCGACCAGCCGTCGCCTAAGCTTAGACTGTAGAGCACCGGAAACGAAATTCTGAGGTCGTGGATTAGGATCCCACCGGCGGCATGCGGTTGATTTTCTTGTACTATCTAATAAAGTATCTCGTAGACAACTCTTCTTTTCTTGGTGTCAGCTGTTTGCTCCGTTTGCGTATTTTTCATTTAAAAAAAACCTCATTTCCCTACATTTCATTGCTGAATTTCTTGCAAAGCAGCATTTTCTGAGCTGAACTTTTTGAAGACCGAAATGAGAACCTGTTGAAAAAGACTTCGGTCATCGGTTCTACCTTCTGATTTTACTGCCGTCAACAGTTATAATAAAATTATTCTGCATTCCTCTACCACAGCAAAAACTTAGGAAAATGGGGGTCTAGGTCTCTCCGCCCGACTCTCTTTTGGTTCCTTCTCCCCCTCCTCCCCTTTTATATGATGTGAGAGTACCTTGCCGTTCCTTCTGTATTCCCAATCGCTTCCTTCACACCTCCCGACGCCTTTCCAGGAGAGCTGTCGATCACGCCTTAATTCTTATTCCAGCAAATCTACAGCCCCGAACTAGCGGCTGTTTTCAGAAAGGTTTTCCTTTTTATTTGAGGGAACTTTTCATCATTAACTGAGAAAAGAAAATTGGAGGACGCTTGATGTCCACCTTTAAGGGTATTAGGGACAGCGTTAATGGTTCCCACCTTTGCGGATATTCGCTTGCATACTTACACTTCGATACTCACTTAATCTCTAATCCTTTCCTTTGCGTCTCTCTTATCTCGCAAATTCTCATTAGCAAGCGGTCGTAAGCTACCACATGGTGCTAAAGGCAACCCAACACAAACATAAAACACAGCTTTAAGCAAGTCGTACGAACGTGCTTGCGTTGCCTTGCGTGCATGACCAGGCATCCAAAGGTCCGGGAGGGTTTGATCTTTAACTCACCGTCCCATTTATAAAAAGGAGCCATCCAAGTTGGCTGCTTCTGTCAGCTAAGGCATGTCATGTGGTCTCGTGATGTCACACAAGCCGTCGACCAATCAGGGTGAGGTCATGTCACCTGCAAACAAGCTTGTGCCACCGGCATGCTCGTGATGTTTCGCTCAGAACGAATAGGCTGAAAGCGGACTTTGTAGAGAATGGGGCTTTTACCCTTGTCCGCTAAATACTTTCTTTATAGCTTATATAGCACTGATAACTTACACCAACCGTTATTGGGTCATTTTACGCCAATTGATACAGGCTTTGCACTCGACCAGCTTCGATTTGTATAATTTGTATAAAAGCGTAAAGCTTTTTTCTCGGCAATTATAACATATTGCGCTCTTTTTAGGAAATGCACTGAATGAAGGTTGTTTGACTTTTCTGGAAATAAAAATATGAAAATAGGCACGAAAATATGCATGTTTCCTGAACCTTGTTTAAATGCACATTAGACCACTAGATAATTCAACTGTTTTCCCAAGTTGTCTACAAAGCAAGGAGTGTAATAAAATTATTTCAGAGACCAATACAAGTGAGGCGTTTAAGCGAGAAAAAAAAAATGATTTTCAGACGATTTTCCTTTTCAGCTGTATTCAGCCGTCAGTTGTTTAGCGAAGTGTTCCTAGAAAAACTATCAAATAGAAGTTGCACAGTATCAATCAACGGCTTTTATTTTTTAAAATAGAATCACAGTACGTTTTGTTTGAAGCGAAGTATAATTTTGTTTTCTAATTCTGTTCTTGGTTTGAATGCTGGCGTTGCTCCCTGCTTGCTCTTCACTGCAGTGCACGCTGCAGCCGACATCGAAGAAACAAACAAGTACCACTGCATTGTGTTCTAAGCGGGTTCTCCTTATGTTTGGTTGTATAGAAGTCTCACGTGTCGCCACTTTATACTCCTGCAGATGTATACGTATACAGCCCGAAGATGTATACGTCTTTGGGCTAGCGATTGCCCGTGACATCTTGACATATAGAACAATGAGGAGGACAGTGATAACCTGGATACAGTTTTCTTTAGGCAGCGTGCACTGTTTTCGAGTCGCTCACCTTTGAGGCTGCCTCCATTTTTTGATCTACCATGTCATCTGGCAACATCCTTGTCATACTCTTCCCAGTCGATATATCAGCTGCATATCGAAAACCTCGCTGCTTAAAAAGCGAAGGAAACGGTATCCAAACTGCCTGGTGGGAATTTGAAGCCTTCGGGTAAGCCTGCAGTGTCAGATCTTCTATTCATTGCCGGCTGCACAGACACTGCCAACGCTAAGTCATTGCGCAGTATTATTCACTACTACAAAGTGAACACGTTCGCTAGGCAAAATTCTACGCAATATTCCTCTTCATTTAGGCGAACTCGAGGGTTGATGGCAATCAATCGTGATTATTTGCAGGGGTCACGCATGAAATTATCGACGTTATGTACAATCGTAAACAGCCTTGTCCAAGCCAACATCAGAATTATCTTCTATTTCCTTGACTAGATCGCTACAGGACACGTTGATTTCACCAGGATGGTTTAAGTGTACTTCAGCAGCGGCAGGCAGCACCACAATGCTGACACATGAATAAAATAAATTTCCTCAAAACAAGTTGCTATTTAGTACCTACAAAAACAAGTACCAACACACATGGATTCGTGCAGTGGGATGTTATTGGCGTAGAACGGATTACGCTGGTACTCTTTTTAAGTACACCTTATGCAGTTATAACTAAACGTCTGAGGGTGGTCCGTCGCTGCATTTATGCAGGCTCCCGAGATTTTGACAGATACCTTTGTTTCATTATTCCAGTTTTAATAACAAACAGTGGGAGTTCGAGCGTGTTGTTTATTGACACTTTCAACAATCGTTTTGCATGCTTAAACAGAGAGCAAGACGGTGACTCTTCGTGAAGTAAGGTATACACAAAACATGTTCTGATGAAAAACTTCTCTACCAGCTTTTTCCGCACCTTCATTAGTGTCTCTGTAGTCAACTTTATAATTGCGAAGTGACCTCTAGACTTTCAATATAATTGTGAGTGATTCTAGGCTCTCCTTTAAAAATTAGCAATCCATCGGCAAATGGTTTTCGGAATGCTCCATTTCTTGTAGCTAGTACACGAGCGAGTAAATTTTTAAAGGTGACGTAATGCGAACAAATGTGTTTTCTTCTATAGCCGTTATTTTTTGTCCATTTAACTTATCGGCAGGGTGTATCGCCGTTCGCGCCTGTGGAGAGCGACAGAGCCCAATATTAAGCGTTATATGCTCCGTCTCCCTAAAGATGGTTCACTTGACCCGCGAAGAGCACGTCTCCCGTCTGTCTGTTGCGGATAAAGAACAAGAACGGGTGGTCTACGACAAACGGCACTCCAACAACCATGCTCTTCGTGTAGAAGATGGCACCGGTGGCGCCTGCTGCCTCGCTGCCTTCCTCGTTCACCTCCACCACGGCCTTGTGCACGACATCATAGATTACCAGGTCGCTCGTCCCAGTGATTCCCGAGAAGTCGGCGTGGCGGTCGTCGAATGCCTTCGAGGCTCCGAGAGCAGACAGAGGTCGCTTCAGCTTGTATTCGGCTTCCAGTTTGAACCTGAGCGGAAAGGAAAAGTCACAAACAATGGTATGTTCAGTGTTCTGGAGCAGCAATACCCGTTCTGCAGTGGGTATCGCGTACAAATCTGATTTTTTATTGCGTTAGCGTTATGCTCTATGGCGGGAAAATCAGCGCAATGTTCTTTGGAGCCTCTATGAGCCACCAGTAACATGCCATGATTGGAAGGTGCAAACCTGAGAGAGCGCATAGTGGAGAGAGAGAAATAACCCTATTTGTGAAGAGAGGAGGGAGGGCAGGAAGGGGGTTGCCATGAGAAGAATTCAGAGGTTGGCTACACTAAACGGAGGTTGAGGAATGAAACCTTAGGGTGGTCGTCATGGAAACAACTCAGCTTGTAGGTACCGTTGGAGAAGGGTAAGGAGGAAGACCAGCTGTTCAGGGGAACAGAGGTATCATACAGACACGCGAGCGCCGGTTGCCACTCTTACGTAAAAGGGTTGTGCAAATTTTCCTCGACGATTCAACGACACTGCATTTCAAATGAGTCCCATGGAATCGGGAACTTCAAACAATCGGCGCGCAGATTGCCGAAGATGTGCGGCAAGCCCGGCGAGTCGAACAGCACTTTGGAAGAGCGCATCAACGGAAGACGGCATACTCGTTCGGAAGCATATAAGCTTGCAAGTGTAAAAGAGTACGAAGCATACTGGCAGCGCAGTAAAGGCGAAAGTCAAGAAAATGTGATACCTGTGGCGTTATGCAAGGGGAAATTAAAATCTAATACTTCGCATTTCCGTTGGATTGACCCATCGACTGGTTGTCTTTTTAGAGCACGCAGTTCTTCGACACTCATTCCTGTATTTCACCTCGCCGACGTTGTAGTCGCAGTATAGTCACCGCAGCTGGCTCAACCTACCACCTCTCACGGCAGGTAGCAGCAGAGCGAAGCATCACCTGCCGTCTGCCACGGCTATCGGGCTGCAGGGTGAACAGGTAGAAACCCTTGTCCCCATTTAGGGAAAAGTTCGAAAGGGTGGTAGGCAACGTTAGGCTTAATGTCTTGAAGCAGTATGGCGAGAGCGGAGGAAAGCGCGATTGAAAGTTGGCTACAGCGGGGGAAGGAGGAGAGGGGGAGGGGTATCTAACATGGAAGGAGCAGGTTATTACGAGTGCCGAAAAGCGCTCTACTTGAGGGTGGGGCTTCGAGAGCCGAGGAGTGACTGCCGGAAGAGGAGTAGGCTGTGACGAGGACCGAGCAATAGAAAAGAGCGGGGAATAAGGATTGCAGGGACACTTGAACTCCGTCTTTGAGTTTAAGACGCGACAGAGGTAAAGCCTCCCGTTTGCCGTCTCTCGTTACCGATCCTCGTTCGCGTCCGTTCACCACGCTGCCCGCATAATCTTAATACTCCGCACTAAGTGGAAAATCGCCTGTCATAACTCTAAGCCCTCGCTTTAACCTCGCACCTCATCATAAAGCCCAAATTGGCAGTGCCTGACGAGTCGGCCGTATCATGTGGGATCGATGTCGCGACATCACACAACCCGCGATGACCATTTATTGCCTGAGAATATGTCACCTGCCAACTAGCGCCTACCGCAATCATGGCCGTGATTTCTCGCTGCTAGACGCCGGATTTCATAGAGGACGGGGTATTTAAAGCTATTGCATTATAAGGTGGAGGAGGTCGATCCTAGGTAGATCCGGAGAAAGAAGAGGACATTGGTAGAAGGGGAAATGAATTGTCCTCCCCTTCTTTAACCTTAGACTTATAGTTACGCTTTTCATTTGACAGCGCTTCTTAACGTAACTGACGCGTGTGCTCATGGACTCTGGAATGCACCATAGAAAGCAGAGACATGGACGGCCGTAGCTACCACCGAACCATAAAGGGATATAGTTACTCCCATCGTTTAGCCGATCAGCTTGCACATGCTGATGCATAACATGCCGGCGCGAAATATGATAGCGAAGAGAAACTCGCCCATGTCACTTGCGTACCGCTCGAGATGAGGTGGACGTGACACAGTCGTGGTATAAGTAGGTGCCATGCGAGCGCCTCGTTTATAACAGCCAAGAACATAAAAAAGATTATCAGTTGAAGGTGTGCGGTAAAATAGAGAGCAGGCTTTAACCGCACGTATATACGCGTGTCTCTCGTATTCTTTTCTTTAGCATACCGGAAAGCCAAAATATGTCAAGATCTGCGCCCAAGTTTTGCACTAACGAGTATCGTAATTATATCGACCAATTTTGTTGCTGCCTTTATTGTGTTGAAAGTACGTAGGAATTTCACCCCGCTGGCAAGCATGCTGTGTTTCATTTGATTTTGAAAACGGCAAGGTAATTTACGAGGGCTTCAAGGTAGCACCGTAGAGTGCAGGTCATGCACTTTATGCAGCCTAAGAAAAAATTATGGGGAGACTCTTCACATGCGCCTCAACGTGCGACGCGAGTGGCCCTTTCTAATTGCGCTCATACTCATTAGCATACACAGTCGTAAATCATCAGTTTGCGTGAAAGACCAATGTAGATGCATATAAGTCCCTGCTTGTTTCCAAGCCGTTCAAGCGAGAGGTCAATTGGCTGTGTTTATATGTATTTGTCGACCAGTCAGAATTATCGCATTGCGTCGTGGACGCCTTATTTTCTGCGATGCAGCGTAAAAGCACCAGAGCCTCCTCTCTTTCAAAGCCGGCCAGATGCGCTCATGCTAACCATCCGACGCCTTCTTCTATCATGCTTTCATACTCCGGCCCCTCGGCTAGCCTCCATGCCTGTCATACTCCTGTGGGTAGAACAACATCTGAAAGACGCCCGTGGCTGAAAGCGGTCGAACACAAACAGCAACTGCATACTCAAGCTTGGCCGAAAGCATCACCAGGGACTGGTAACGGAAGCCGCACCATCTGAGTAGCGCCACGCAGCGTTAACAAGCTGAACTAAACGTGCAAATCATTCATGTTCCGAAGCGTGTGATGAGAATAGAGGAGGCACTGAACATGCACAGCGCAAACGCCGAACAGGCACTCACTTGGGCATAAGGTAAGATGGAGTCCAAAGTCAGACTCCACCCGCACCACTAATGTATCGCGGGGACTCACTTGGGCAGCGACACTTCGACGAGGGTGTTGCTCAGCTTGGACAGCAGTCGCCGGAATACTGACAAAGTGAGATTCTGCCTGAGGGTTTCTGCGCCGGTCCTCTGCCTGGGTAGCACAATGGTCATGCTGTAGTCTAGCCCGGCATATGGAAGGTCGATAACATCACTGTTCGTCTCGTCGTCTTCAGCATAGCCCGCCTGGAGCTGAGCGTGCATCGTATCCACTTCTACGCTGTGTACTCCCGCGTTGAAGAACACTGCCGTCGATGTTGCTGCCGGTTCAAAGGGCGTGCTCCAGAGACCTTTGAAGTAGATAGCGTTCAGAAGGACCAGCTTTGTGCTTGGGGGCAAAGGTTGGTTGAGTAACTTCTCAATTTTCCCCTCCGTTTTATTTTTTACCCAGTCGTTGATAATTTCCAGATAATGCTCATCGTTTAAACCACCTGTGTGGACTTCAGCCCCGAAAGACTGACTCAGCAAGTCCAGGTACTCTCTGAGCACGGCGTACTCATTTTGAACGACAGCTGCGTTTGCGACCCGGATGGTCGAGTTTGACGGTGCGCGCAGAAGATGCGTGTGTTGGGCGTGGGCACTAGGAACGTGGTCAGGCGTCAGGCCCGCGGGCGAGTAGCCGAGCGCCTGGTGCAGGTCAAGCTGGGTTTCGCCTCTGGCACCGACATATGCCATGGCCATTGCTGTCGACACACTGTATGGCGAGAAGAAGAGATTCACATCGGACGAGGCCGGGATTTCGTGAAGGAGTCGAAAGCCAAACTGATTGTTGGCATCGGTGACCTTGTGCTCCTCTTGCGCGGCGCAAAGGGCCAAGAGCCACGCCAGGTAGACGGCATATTTCATGGCTTCTCGCTGCAGCAGAGGGGGACATAGAAACGCCAAAATGTCAAGGACACTTTCTGGCGTGTGTATTACTTCTTGTGTAATGCTGCATCCACTAAGAAAAAAGGTTGGTGACACAGCTCGTACTTATCTTCATCGCTTACCTACGTAGTCAGACAAGCACAAACGAATGAGAGACAAGGTACGCTTTGTATTCCCTGTTAGTCGTTTTACTTGGTGCTTGCGGGCAATGTCCGCGTGCCGTCTTGACTAACTTAGACTAGTATAATTCGTATTTCGTGAGAAACTACAACACATCTGATAAAAGACAATTTCGAACGCATAAATTCATTGCATATAGCAGTTTCTGGGTATTACAAGCACCATAATTAAAATTCGTTCTAGCGCATGACAGTTTGCATCTGCGCGCCGCTCAGACATGCACCACAAGAACAAACTACAATAAAATCATAAGCAAACAGTTTCATATACAAATACGATGTCGTTTACTTCGAATTGGTGTATGTTCACAAAAAACTGCAAAGAGCCAGCACTGCCTGGACACCATTTCCCTTGTCCTGCCAAGCGCCCAGCAGCAGTTCGAAGTTGCCTGGGCCAACACAGTAGAAGGTTGACTTCAATGGCAGTGCAGATTCTACTCCTCCCAAATGTTTCGCAGATATCATGACAACAGTTCTGGGTAGCATGCCATAATCTGAAGTTTCCAATAAAATTGGAGCTAAGCTCGACAGCTGGGCACATTTCGCTCTTGTGCAGTGACTATCACGATCAAGCACGCAACAGAAGCAACCATAAATTTTCTTTATGTAGTGGACAAGCTTTGCTACTTCCAGCTGAATTTCCCAGACCAAAACAATCATCTTTCATATCACCAGACTTCAGCGCAAAATGTAGGGGCGCAAAGGGGGTATATTCTTTTTATTTAATTACTGTACAAGCTCAAGCAACATGATTCAAGGGCGTACGCACCTGAGGTCGTTAACACCTGATGAGGAGTTGGTGGTGACGGAGACCTAGAAAGTGGGCCTGCAGACTGATCCTACCGGCGACGACCGCACGCCGTATAGCACTAGAAGATAAATCGCGCAAATATCGCACGAGACGAGCTTTATACTGCTAGGAAAAGTCCAGTACTGGGTCACTGAGGATGGAATATCAGTGGAAAGCATTTGGCAACCTCCGACTGTTCTATCTCCTTGCCCCCCTGAAACCAGAGAAGCAGGCTGCCAGCAAGAGCGTCGTCATATCTGCCTGTGCCGTTTTTAACTCGCCCTTTCCATTCAGCATAGTGCATCTTTTTCTTGATCTCAAATAGCCACAAAACGAGATTGTTAGCCACGCCGGCTCAGTTTATCTTCACTATCGTGCTTCTAAAGCCTACAGTCTAAAAGCAGGGCAAATGGCGACATTATCGCACTGAGCTGCGGGCATCGTTGCTGCGTGTATGAAGCAGCTAGCGCAAAACACGAAGTATCATCGCGAAGCTTTTACTGCGGCAGTTCACTTAATTTAACGGCCGCATATGCTCACCTCTTTATCTGCAACATTTTTCTAGTCCGTGCTCGCCGCTAGCAAACTCGCAAAAATAAAGTGCGTGTTGAAATGTGTAGGTTCAATGGCATTCGCACCAGTTACCGTCTGTGCCACTCATCGTGTACAAAGTACGTAACACATTCGTGACACCAGCCGAAGAATTGGAAGAGACAGCGTATGGTCGTGGCTTGCTCCACAGAATACGCTGGCAGCATACTACATCGGTATCCACAACACGTTCAACCCAAGAAATGGGCTCTGAACGCCTTCTATTCACGATCTATGTGGAGCCGTAATCCGTCAGCTTCCATTCGCTGTTCGAGCGCTATAGAAGTGTGTTCGAAACCTTCCAAAGAGGAGGAAAGGGCCTTCACGGTTCCCGACTCCTTTGTTGTCCTATCATAACTGTGCAGTTACACAGCATGAAATCTTTCCTTTTTTAAATTGCTTAATCTCGTCTCAGTCGTCCTCGTCACTGATCCGACCCCGACAACGCTATCCTTATTTCCCAACAATGACCAGCAAAACAAAGACAAAGAAAAAAATATTTTTTTTTTTAATTGGGGCCGAATTGCGGCGATGTTGCCAAACATACTTTGGCGGCCCTCTCTCAGACACAGGAAGGAAGCCAACAGCCATCAAAACATGAAATGCATCGTTGTATGAGTTTCATTATTAAAGTCTTGCAGTGTTGATCGACGCGAAAATGATAAGGCCCACACTTTACGATTGAAAGGCGATTATTTACAAAGGGGAAGAAAGGATATTGTTACGGACGAAGGAGGAAGAAGAGGGCAGTGGCGCGGGCAGGAGCGCTCGCGCTAGGCCCGCACACAGATTCATTAAACGTCATCTCATGACCATCGAGCATCTTCTCTCTGTCCTCTGTTCTCCTGTTGTCATCGCTTGCCGCCACGTAACATTTGATGGAGGTCCGGGGTACGTCATCCCCATCCTCGCCTTGGAGCATCGACGCCATCTGTAAGCCGGGACCATTGACCGAGGGCCCAGGGACATCGCCGGGCAGCTTCGCCCCAGCCCTTCAAGCCCAGACCTGACCAACTACCACCGCCCAGCCCCCAGCCCGGACATGAAGACAAGGAGAACAGATACACCAACCATAACCGAGACGAAGAACCCGAAAGACCCGAATGATCCGAAGGAACCGATGGACACGAACACGCAACCTCCGCCCAAGCCGCTCGACGTGACCTCGAGCCATCGGTCCCATGGACTCTGGTGACGGATGGTTGACAGCTCCAGGGGAGGCGGATCACCCACGCATCAGACCTCGTGCCGGCAAGCCGTTCTATTCTTACTTCTTCCTCTTCTTCAAGCATCCAGACACGGCCATCATCATGCCATGGAATCATCATCGGTAAACTTCCTCGTCTACGATCGGGACGATCGCTCGGTGGCCCCGGGTCATGTTACGGACGAAGGAGGAATGAGAGGACAGTGGCGCGGGCAGAAGCGTTCGCGCTAGGCCCGCACACAGATTCATTAAACGTCATCTCACAACCATCGAGCATCTTCTCTCTGTCCTCTGTTCTCCTGTTGTCATCGCTTGCCGCCACGTAAAAATATTGCCAATCAGTTATTTTTGAGGCCGTAAATTGATTGCATTAATAATTTAACAGACAAATTCATCAACATCTCTATCCTTACAGGAAGTCCGTATTGCACATCAGTAATATCGAGACCATTCAGCGCCATAACGTCCCTCGGAAGTAACATGGCTCTACTGTTTTTACAATGAACGTATAAAACAGCACACGTGCAAGGGCTATCCTTTTTCAAAGCACAACCTAAAACGAATCCGAAATGGGTATCATGAAGCTGCCTTACACGATTAAACTTAGTTGCCACCGTTTATACATGTCGTAGTAAAGCTAACGCAAGAAAGCTTAGATAAAGGAATAATGGTCAATAATGGTCCGAAATGGGTATCACGAAGCTGCCTTACACGATTAAACTTAGTTGCCACCGTTTATACATGTCGTAGTAAAGCTAACGCAAGAAAGCTTAGATAAAGGAATAATGGTCAATAATGGTCCGAAATGGGTATCATGAAGCTGCCTTACACGATTAAACTTAGTTGCCACCGTTTATACATGTCGTAGTAAAGCTAACGCAAGAAAGCTTAGATAAAGAAATAATGGTCAAAAATGGTGTTTGATATTGTTTTGTGCTTGGGATTAAACGATGCCTATGTAGCCCCTTCGCGGGGTTTCCAATTAAGAGCCCGGATTGTACATAACTCACATATTTGGGTGCACAATAAGCTGAGTGGTTCGCGATTTTCGTCCCTTTTCTCTTCCACTGCCTCCTACCCTGGGGCCTGTGAATAATATACGTCGTCTTCGTTGACAGTGCTACTCAACCGAATCTTAAAGCATCTTAAAGCGGTAACTGTTGAGCTGTGAGCGATTTCGGGATATATAGAGTTGGTTGGTACATGTTGGACTGAGTCATTGTGGTCATCGATACTGTCTGGGACCGGTAGGTTTAGTTTGTCAGCATGGACTGCGTCCACTTCCTATTCATTTGGAGGTGCACTGTCTTGGTAGCACTTTAGCTTTTTCGCATGTACAGTGTATCTGACTGCCTTCCTTCACAACCTGAACATGAAATGTCACCGACTCAAGTTCGTCAGTAATGTGGAGCGAGCCATTTCATTTTAGCGCCGGAACCGATTTTCCCATCACGAAATCCGTTTTCGAAGCTTTAATGTTATGTCTCGCCTTCCTGAACGTGGAGGTGGAATCCAAACTCTCCTTCACCGCGTCGTGCGATAGTCGCAACGTCAGTTCCATGGTAGAGTACTTGGGACCCCCATACTCCTCAAATGCCTCTTTCAGCATATCTGGATTCCGACTATATGTGAGGAAAAATGGTTTTGGTGGACGGAGCTTTTGTGCACGAGCAGTGCATACATGATCCACAAAATTCCCGTTTCTCTGGTCGCGTGCCACAACACGTGAGAGCAACCACGTGAGTGTGGTGCAGCCGCTCTTCCGCACCGTTACGCTCGGTTGAAAGGCAGATACGAGCTTTCCTTTCGGCGAAAACTTTTGAGTGCTGGGATTACCGATTTAGTTAAGGTATAATTATATACGCCGGGAGGGCGAATGAATATAACAGGGGCGGAGGGAGCTTGCCCTTCACTACTGCCACGCCGCTCCGCAGGCGCAAAGTTTTACGTTGGAAAACTGTGCGTCAGTATCGCCTTTTGCGACGAAAACGTTTAAAGAAATGTATTGTTTCGCTTGAGACAACCTACCCGCTAACCCATTTACAAAATTGACCCATAAATCCATGACCCTGGGGAAACACCTTCCTCCTCCAGGAGGCGACTCAAGTACGCTGAAAATGCCGTCACTGCAGTTCACACTGTGTCGCAGGTGAAGGAGCGCCAGCAACAAAGGCCTCTGTTGGCAGTCGAATGCCGTATACATCGCAGTGTAATGCGTCCAACAGCGGCCATAACCACGGCACGGGCCGCGAACAGCGACACTGCGTTTGAAGGGCCGCGCCGCTTTGCGCACGCTTCCCAGCGCAAGATGGCACCTCCTTTCTTGCGAGTGGGCAAACGGTCGTCGACGGTGGCGGAGGCTGCGCACACAGCGGCGGCTTTTGCGTCCGGGTGTAGCGCCTTTAAATATTCACTAACCGCGCGGCGCGCATCGTCAGCAGTCGAGTGTGCATCTTTCCGCGCTAACGTGATTCATTTGTAGCCGTGCATACCAGTTTGGGCAAAACCAAAGATAATGGGTTTCATGCGGTCACATATCTAAGTCGTTTGTAGCCTGAATCATCGTTGGATCGTGTCATTTCAGTACAATGCTTTCTCCATGGTCTTCTGCGTGGCCCATCTTTCAATTCTTCGCATTTTGCTTCTGCCGTTAGAACAAAATATCCGGATTGACTGAAATAAAAGCCGTTTGCTTCCATGTACGATTCCGTCCCCACGTTTTGATCACAAGCCGTTCCATTTCCTTTACTCCCATTCTCTTGTTTCAAACTGCTTGCACGCGAGGCCTGTTCTAGCACTGCCTCGGAATTACGAGTGCCATTACACATCGCGTGGACAACCTGTTCAACTATTTGGCCAAACCAGATGCATCATCTCACCGCTTCTCATAATCATGATTTTTTAATGTTTAATGAATAGCAGAGCAGACATTCGTCTTGCCCTAGCGGTGACTAGGCGCTGTCCTAATGTGTGGAACATAAAAGAACAGAAAAAAGATAAGTTGCGTTATCATGAACCTGCGGAGCTTCATCCTTTCGACTTGGCGACACAGCAAGGCGGAAGCATGAATTCAAACTATTGGGCTCTGAATATCGCTCGATATTTTGAGCGGAAGTCAGGGCATTCAGTATCAAGACCTCCATGGGCTGCGTCTTGCTAACAGCTACTTTGAGCAATAGAGACTAAAAGTCTATTTATTTTAGCTCAGACATTATAGACTAAAGTAAATAAGGACTACTCATAAATGTGCCAGATACGGTTGCATTGTGTCAAACTGGAAGCCCTACTAGCCTCAACGTGCGTCCGTTCTTCAACTTTCTGGTCTTTTTCAGACGCACTGGAGGCAAAAACCGCATTGCGATTATCAGATATTAACCTATTTTCCAAATGCAGCATCAAGTCTTTTCCCATGGGGTCGTTATTTTAGTAACTTCAATTAGGCAAGCTAGTCCGACAAAGGTGCCGTCTCAGGCACTTCTTATATTCATCAACCCACTTGCTAATACGAACGTTAATTGGCATCAGATCAGCAAATCACAAATATGAAAAGTAAATCTCTGGATTGGAACTTGGGCATTTACTACCGCTAGCGGGGTATACAACGCCTCAGCTGCAAGTATCAAAGCAGTGAGGTAACGATCTAATACAGAAATGACCACTACATTTCGGGCAGTGATGACACTAGATACAGAAATTCGCTTTACTGTTACAGCAAAAGCAGTCATTCGACCAGTGTACTCTGCTACCACGTTACTAATTGTTGGCGTTCATGGTATATTCAAAACACGGCGTCGGTTCTCTTACAAGTCACAACTCACCTTTACAAGCTGTTTGGCAAATAGCCCTGCGAAGGTAGAAATGCAATTCAAGTCGTACACTTCAGAATATTTATTCACAATAACGCATTTTAATGCCCCATTATACAACCTTTAGTGGCCTTGCCTGACATAATTTCGAACAGGTTCGGTTTATGCACATACAAAAAACAAAACAAAAGCTCGCTGGTGACAAAATTAACCGTCCTATTTAACCAGTTTCCACAAATGTTAAAAAAAAAAAACAAATGCCCCGAAGCTGGCTTTCTCAGAGCTATGGCTTTACCAAAGTCATCTCTTGAAAAACAAAAACAAAAAGGCCGTATTGATGACTAGCGCGCATATTTTCAGTCATAAATATAGCTCCGTATCTCAAAAACTTTTTCTAACAAACGTTTCACGTATTTTAAGTACATGCCCTCCAAGTACCCGTTTTTATGTAGAAAAGACGCATATGTAAGCTGTGGAACAGCGCTACGACGTTCTTCGACGCTTTTTTGGCAAGACCGCGTTCGTTCGTCACGGAATTGTTATTTCTTTGTTGTTCAGGCTTTCTTGAGAAGACTAATTTTGTATTGCACCTATGCTGAAGTATAATATGAGCAACGCAATATTTACGCCCATCTAATATGTCTACAAATAGGCTATATTGAAAGCCGGCGTCCAAAGCAGGGCGTAGCCGGTCATAGGAACTTGAAGAGCCGGTTTCCGTTTTCTGGCAGGCTCAGATAGGAGCACTGAAAAAAACTGATCAAGAAAATAAATAGCACAAGTATCCGCACTGCTTCCTCACTGAACGATAATTCTCTGCGTGTGAAAAAAAGAACAACAGTGTTTTCCTGCAGGAAACTTGCAGGCTTTCCTCTCCCTGTCGCGAATGCTGATACAGGAAAAAGGATGTGTGTCCTCAACAGGAATTCAGCTGACTCGGAATAAAAAAGTAAGAAAGAAGTCACTTAACACTCTAGTTGACAATTTTCAAAGAAAACAATTTCTGGCGTATTGCTTTCGTTTAGCAGGATATATCTATGCAGGTTGCTTAGTCGAGCTTTGACAATACGTAATGCATCTACAATGCACAGGGGAATATGTAGATTGCTTGCTGTCTTAATGGTTTCAGAAATCTAGACAAGGCACGCGTTGCTTCGCCTTCTATGAAGGCGAAGCTCCCAAAGCGCTGCAGAACCCTCGGCAACCATTGTCATAGCAATTGACCACCTCAGCTTTTCACATCGTTCACTTCAATTGTGCCGCGAAAGAGTCAATTGCCGCTTGAAAAGAGCCGCACCTATTGCAGGTGGGTCAGTTCGTGAAGCTGAAACTGTGTTGAAGGCTCAACAAGACCGTCTTATCCCGGCTCGCACTATACGTGATTCACTTGTCCCACGAAGAGGAGGTCCCCGGTTCGAGTGTTTCGGATGAAGAACAGGAATGGGTGGTCGGCGTAGAAGGGCAGGGGGCCCGAGGTGGTGCGCGTGTTCACTACAACGCCGGAGACCGCGGCCGCCTCGCTGCCCTCTTCGTTGACCTCGACCACTGCCTTGTGGACTACTTCGTCCACGAACAGATCATGACCGCCGTTGATGCCGGACAGGTCTGCCTCGGATTTGTCGAACACCTTGCGGATGCCTACCTTGGGCAGCACCTGCTTCAGCTTGTACTCTTCTTCAAGTTTGAACCTGCAGCAGTCACATATGAAGCCAGATGTAGTTAGTGTCTCCGTTATCCCTCTTAAAAAGTCTCACAGAAAAAAAAAAAAATAAGAGAAACTTATTCAACCCTGTGACGCCACCTGGTAGAGCGCCACCTCCCTCACCCTCTTATGGGTCGTCTGTAGAGAAACACCATTCTTTCCTGTAGTGTTGCAAGGAATGCCGGTTGAAAGACGCATGTAGAACTCTGTTAGGTTTGTGGTTTAACAGGTTTAGGTCCCAAAGTCACTGCTATTAAAGAAGTCGTAGTAGAGGGCTTCCGATAATTTCGATCACCTCGGTTCGTTTACCGCGCACTGATATTGACCAAACCAATGCATCGGTGTCTTGCATTTTGCGTCACTCGAAATGCGGCCGCCTCTAGCGGATCGAATTCGCATCCTCGGGATTGGCAGTCTAGCACCTCGGCCACTGAGCCACCACGGCGGGCCCACTCTTAGTTGATGTTAACGCTTAGCGAGCCGGAACCTTAGTTGTACTTTGACATAAGCTATTAACAGAAAATTCTCCATCTACCCTTATCCCTAACTGCTCCCATTCCAAGTCTCTGAATACTTCCTCTAAACAAGCTGTGAATAGTACTGGGGAGATTGTGTCTCCTTGCCTAACACCTTTCTTTATGGGAATTTTGTTACTTTCTTTATGCAGAACTATGGTTGCTGTGCAGCCACTATATATATCTTCCAGCACTTTCACGTACGGCTCGTCTACCCCCTGATTTCGTAATGCCTGCATCACCGCCGAGGTTTCAACTGAGTCAAATGCTTTTTCGTAATCAATGAATGCTATGTATAAGGGCTGGTTATATTCCGAGCATTTTTCTATCACCTGATTGATGGTATGGATATGATCGATAGTAGAGTACCGTTTCCGAAACCCTGCTTGATCCTTTGCTTGACTGCAGTCTAAGGTTGTCCTGATTCTATTAGCGATTACCTTAGTAAATACCTTATACGTAACAGACAGTAAGCTGATTGGTCTGTAATTTTTAAGGTCCTTAGAGTCCCCTTTCTTGTGAATGAGGATAATGTTTGCATTCTTCCATGATTCCGGTACCGTCGATGACACCAGGCACTGTGTATACAGGGTGGCCAGTTTTTCTAGCACGATATCCCCCCGTCCTTCAGCAAATCTGATCCTCTCCAGCTGATTTCCCCTTTTCATAGTTTCCAGTGCTTTCTTGACCTCGTCCTTCGTCACTGGTGGAACGTCTGACTTTTTCCCTACCGCCAATCTCATTACGGTCCTGACTACTTTGGCTACTGTAGAGATCTGTATAGAACTAAGTAATCTGCGATTTGCTGATGACATTGCCTTGCTAAGCAACTCGGGGGATGAACTGCAAATAATGATTGATGACCTAGACAGAAAAAGTAGGAAGGTAGGCTTGAAAATCAATATGCAGAAGACTAAGGTAATGTTCAACAGCCTCGGGAAGGAACAGCAGTTTACATTACGGAGCGAAATACTGGAAGTAGTAGGCGAATATATCTACTTAGGACAGGTAGTAACCGCAGATCCAGACCACGAAAAGGAAATAACAAGAAGAATAAGATTGGGATGGAGCGCATTTGGCAAGCACTCGCAGATTATGACTAGCAGCTTACCGGTATCGCTCAAGAGGAAAGTATACAACAGTTGCATCTTACCTGTACTCACCTATGGGGCTGAAACGTGGAGGCTAACCAAGAGGGTTCTACTTAAGCTAAGGACAATGCAGAGGGCTATGGAACGAAAAATGGTAGGGGTAACATTAAGAGAAAGGAAGCGTGCAGAGGGGGTCAGAGAAATAACTCAAGTTACCGACATTCTAGTGGAAATTAAGAAGAAGAAATGGACATGGGCAGGACATGTAGTGCGAAGAGAGGATAACCGATGGTCGCTTAGGGTAACAAACTGGATTCCAAGGGAAGGAAAGCGTAGCAGGGGGCGGCAGAAAGTTAGATGGGCGGATGAGATTAAGAAGTTCGCAGGGGTCAAGTGGATGCAGCTAGCCCAGAACCAGGTTAAGTGGAGAAATATGGAAGAGTCCTTCGCCCTGCAGTGGGTATAATCAGGCTGATGATGATGATGATGATGATGATGATGATTAAAAGAAAACGTCGACACATGCATGGTCACATGATGACTTTCTCTGTCCAGGTGTTCAAAAGTGTTGTCCTTGGTAATAATTGGAATACGTGCATGAGTTAGAGTACATGCGGTACATAAGAATGCGCGGAGCAGCAAAGCTTCATTCGTGTCACTGTATAGGACTTTGCAGCTGGTGATTACCATTTTCAAGCGCGCAAGTTAGTCGCGCGTACTGTGAGTATCCCTCTGCATATACGTGCACTCTGACAAGGCTAAATGGTCCAGGCGGAGCTTCACTCGTAATAGGATGTGCTCCCACTGGAGTGTGCTAAGGAAAAAACACTTTCCACGGCCGAATGTGTAGCCTCGCCAGCAGCGACTTCGAATGCAGGAAATTTTATGCACCAAAAAATAATCAACTTTATTTTACTCGCTCGAACATTGTTTAGAGAAATAAAATTCCTTCGTTGTACCAACAAGCAATTCTGCAGCAATGGAACGATATCAGACGCTACTGCTTCGCCCTCATTTTGTTTGTTGTCGAAATTTTGTGATTGCTAAGTACTCATTTTTGTACTTTTTTTTCTTTATTTCATGTATTTATGACAGTCTTTAAAGCGATGTTTGAGCGTTGTATTGATTACTGCACGAAATCATCTTTTTTTCAGAAGTATTTTTCATCTGCGGTTCAAAAGTGGAGTTCGTTGCCTATCATTTTTTTTTTCTCCAAGACGCTGCTTTCCTATTTAACGCCGTATTATCTAAAGAGACACTCGATGTTCCGGATCGCAGTCTGCACATGTTAATGTAACTTCCGGCCTTAACAGGGGTCATTTAATGACACCTGTGCGCAAGAGTACTTGAAGAGGGGTCCCATTAAGGCCGCCAAGACGCATCACTGACCCTCACACAGTGTATTCGATCGTGCTGACCTTCATAGAGATAGTTATAGCCTCCTGCTCATTTAAAACGTCCAAGGTCATGAAAGCGCTACGAAGCGCAGACTGCATGAGCAGCGCTGATAGTAAGCAAGGTAGTGTGCGTATCATGCTTTCGGTGCGGAATATTTGCTACCTTCAACTGGGGCGCCTCATCCGAACCGTTTCAAATGGTTCTTCTGTGTGCATGATGTAAAATGCAGTCAATATGGTGGATGCGTCTGCTGAGAGATCGGGTATTGTAGCAGATGCTTACTTTAGTAGTGAGCCCTATATAGTGCTCTGTCACGTGTCATATCTTTGCGTTCCGTCTGGCGAAAAGCAGCACTTTCAACAATGCCCTTTCCGCACTATATCGCGAGTTTGCCCTCTCATCTATCCTGCTCACTGCTCATTACTCTCCGACTTCTTCCTGGGGGGAGCTTTTGAATGGGTGTGTCAGACTGCGGAACGTTGCGAATCTGGCACAAAGTTCTTCAATTATAATCTGATGCAGTGCAACATAACGATAGCTGTGTGATTACTTGCTTGTCTGTTTTCGAGCAAGATGAATTCTTTGTTAATGGCGCACTGCGCTCACCTGCTGAAGCACTCACAGTTTACAGTTTTCTCGTGCTCAGGAATTTCATGGGTCCACGCTAACAACTTTAAAAAAAAATGAGGAGGTTAAAGCCTTCCCTGAAACGTTAGGTATAAACACGACGTTTATATACTCCAGAATGGCTTAAGCTGCACATTCACATCGCGTTTTACTTGAACTTACTCATTTACAAAGTCTCCTCTTTTTTTTTTTTTTTGCACAAAAGTTGCTTACCTCGGAAGGTGTACTTCAACCGGGGCTTCGCGAAGATGCGACAACAACTTCCTGAATTCCTCGAGGGACAGCTTCCTCTTGACGGACTCGACTCCAGCCCTGTCGTGGGGCAGTAGGATACTCATGCTATAGTCGAGACCTTTGTAAGGCATGTCCAGCAGACTAGCGCCTAGTTCCCTCGAGTAGGCGTATCCCGCCCTCACGTTGCCGTGCATGGTGTCAACCGGGGTCGAGTGCGTTCCGTCCGTGTAGAAGGGAGCCTTCGTAGTCTTCGACGGGTCGAACTTAGTGCGCCAGGTTCCCTTGAAGTAGATGGCGTCGAGAAGCACCAGCCTCGTATCCCCCGACAGTTTTTCCTTGAACAAGGTGCTAATTTTCTGCTGAGTCTTTTGGTTCACCCATGAGTTGATGGTGTCCACGGCCGCCTGCCCGGCCCCTGAGAAGTCGACTTGAAGAAGCTCGGCTCCAAAGCCTTTCTGGAGCGCCTGCACGTAGGTCGGGAGGATCTTGAGCTTGCCGTCGACAGCCGCTGCGTTAGCGATCTTCAGCGTCGAATTGGACGGGGCAAGCAACTGAAGATTGTGCTGCGCGTGCCCTTCCAGGACGTTGGCGTTGGCCAGGCCGACCGCAGTGTAACCTAGGGCGTCGTGGAGTTCGCTTAACGACGTAGTCCCTGCACCAGCGTAGGTCATAGCGAGAGCGGTGGTTATGCTGTAGGGTGAATAGAAGATATTTTGCTGCGGGGAACTTGGCAAGTAAGGGAGAAGCCGGAAGGCGAAGTCATTGCTGGCGGCTGTCACCTTGATGTTGTCTTGCGCCGAGACGACACGGAAAATGGCCACGAGGAAGACGGCCGTGAGTCTCATGGTGGGACGGGGCTTCATCTGAGAATAGAGTGGGAGAAAAAAAGTAACGTTTCTATTAGAATTTTGCGCTGCTGCTGCTGCTGCTGCTGCTTTTCTTTCCTTCGCACAACCCAGAATTTGTTGTTTCGCTAAGTGTAGCGGAAGTGTAACGCATTTTTTTTTTTTGCCCATATATTTGTGTTGCACAGGTGACCGAATTATGGAACAACCTTAAGAAATGTACGAGTACTTTACATTCTAATCTCTACGACTGAGGAAACAATGAGATATTTAGGGGATCGAAGCTCAATCAAACTGGGAGCGACGAATCTGGTGAGTGTTCCTTATATAAAGGTAAATTTTATGAAATGTTATCTCTTGGTATTGGAAGACAGCGCAATTCGGATAATTATGACTGATTTATTATTTCCCAATGCAGAACACTTACTCTTATATCTGACGTGTTATGCGACCTAAAAAAAAAAAATACTTTAAGCTCGCAGTCACAAATTTTTCAAGCGTAATTAAACAACTTCTAAGTCTATCTTCAAATGAAAACTTTTCGGCTTTAAATGTATTTATAGTTTCTGTGAAAATGTTTTTCGGAACATACCGGTCCGAGCCATATCCATATGGTAACAGCGACTGAAGGAAGGCACGCTTCACAAGGACATGAAGCATTCTTTTTCTTCTCAGAACAGAGTCGGAGGAGGAACATTACCGAACAGCCTAACGTACGAAGGTGAAGACAGAGCTGACGTCTTAACTGGCGACTCTCATCTTCTCCGAAATACCACAGCGCACAAGGAAGGGAGGCGCGCGAAATGGCAAAAGACAAACCTGTTGGGCTGCGCTTTGCATTGAGGACTGACGACGTGCAAGTTGGGTGTACAATCCAACACTCCTTGCTTAACGGTCCTCGTGCAAACGTTTCTAGTCTTGTTACGATTTAATAACCGTGTTACACACATCAGCGAACCTGAAAATTTGGGCAGTAGGTAACGAGATAATGAACAAAGCAGTCAATAGTAGCAGATGCACACAAAGCTACAAATGGGCGTCAGTATCATGCCTTCTCGTGAGAGTATGGAAGGAATAGGGAGGACTGCGATAAAATACGCATCAAAGAGAGTGTCCAACCAAAGGTTGCCATGACGGTGCCTGCGGGGAAGGAGGTGCATTCACTACAACTTCCAGCTCGAAAAGAACTGCCTTATAAATGTACCACTTACAGAATATGAATGCAATGGTACGGTTAGATTTTATTTATAAAACTTTTTTCCCAGCGAGCAGATGAAATTGAAAAAGAAAAATGGCTGTTATGTTGCAATGCCAAACAGCAAACTAGCAATATCAACTAAATTCTCAGTGGGTCTCCAGTTACTTGAAATAGCAACAGGCTGGTTGCTGCTTCACTACAGCTTGGCAAGTAGCTTTAATGTAGAAAAAGCAAGCAGATGCGATACTTCTTAACAGGTGGGGAAACTTCATTTCCCTTAATGAGCCAGTCCTCTAGTCGAAACGATGGAAAGCGGACAGAGGCTCCTTTTCAATCCTTCTTGTGTGGACAAGTAGATAGTATGGCAAGAATTAAGCTCTACCAAGGAAAGTATTTGAGTATATTGCGGAATGCCAAGTAAAAAAGGACATGGCTGGACACGTCTGTCCAGCCAACAAAATGTCTGCACGCATGTGTGCCCCAGCTTTGGGTACTATCAAGATAAACATGTTTCGAAGTAGTGTTCTCTAGAATAAACAATATTTAGCGTAGCTCTACCACGCAGCACACTCGCGTGACCTTCTTGCGAGCGGACAGAGCATGCATGCGAGCAAAACAAGTTTCGGTCCGTACTCTGTTGCCCCGTTAAATTTTCACCCGGATAGCACGTAACGCGCTAGGTTAACGAAAACACTTCTCGCAAACAGCTACGACTCGCCAGGCGACCTTCCTCGTGAGTGGCTCTGCTGTTTCGCTAAATGTGGATGAAAAAAAGAAACTTAAAACTTTACCTTGTCTTGGCCTCCGTCGTGTGAAGTCGGAACCCTCAGTTTAGATCCAGGAGCGGAAAAATTGACCCCGGTGTCTTCACGGCCGCCGCCCAGAAGTCAAATGCGTGTCGAACGGCCGTCTTCACGTGCTTCTAGCACTGGGCGTGCTTGCGGGCGCTCGCTGAAACGGACCGGTTTCTCTTTCTTGAGGACGTTTCGCTTCCCAGGGGTAAGGGAAGGGCGGTGGGCTGCGTTCCGTCGTGGTGCCGCTCTTCCTTTCCCAGGCGAGCGGAGGCGTTGCTTCAGTCTGTGACAGGCACGTGCGGCTGGAGGCACCTTGAATAGCAACGAGTTGTGCTGCGCTGATGAGTGTTGCCGGTGCCGGACACGCAGCGGCCTCCGAGAAAAGACAGCGGCTAGGCGCGTCATTATTTTCTTATTTTTGTTTGCCTGCCATTTTGCACGTATGCTCTGACAAAGCGTAAGTGCATGCGCAAATGGAAAGGTGAGCGCCGACAGCACACGCCGTGCGCCTGATTTCGATATGCAAGGGGCGGCAAATGCAAGTACGCGAACCCAGGAATCGCGACACTGTGGTGCCCTTTTCTATTTACTCGTGTGTGCGTGTGCCGTTTTGTGTGCATTCTTTCGTTTATGTGCGTTAAACAGTCGTGCTAGCACGTATCGCAGTACAGAAGCCTTTAGATTCGCTCAAGGGCTAATTGAATAATCATGTGCCTCATAAATACTGAGTCATAATTTTCTCTGTATCAAGTCATATATACACAGGTATCGTTTCAAGGTGGGAAAGGCAGCTTTGAGGTGATAAATGGCGGCAGTGTTTAAGGCATAAGCGAAAAATGTTGCTCCTCAAATGTTACCCATCTGCTACCTTGTTTGCACATTACCATCCTTTTGAAAGCAAGCCTTGGATCGAGATAACTCTTTCTGCTCCTACAAAGAACAAGACTGATAGCAAGAAAGCGTGACGACGCTTTCGCGATAAGAACCGTTGGAAAGAGAGCAGTGTCATGACTAGACATGCTGAAGATGTTTCATTTATGAAAGGTAGGCAGTGTCGAATTTTGTTACTTTTTTTTTCTCTTCACCTTTCTTGTGAACTCTTATTACGATGTCGGTCCAAGAAAAGCTGTTTATTCATGCCTGTTGTACTGCCATTCTTGATTACACTTTTTTCGCAACCTCCTCAGCAACTTCAATAATTGTAAGTCTAATTTTTCTGACATAATTGCATTAATTCATTTATTTTTCTAATTCAGAGAGCGGTCTGTGCGGAGGTGCGCACGTGTACGTGTAGCCTGCGACGTAAGACAAGTGCGCTGCAATACTCGGCTTTCTCATAAACGCATGCCATCGGAGTGCACCTGCAGAGCATCAGGAATTCGGTTTGTTCGAAGTTTTTACCTACCCACACGTACAGCCCCCGGCAGGAATGTACAGCCCGAGGGATTTCCTTCTAAGCTGCTTAGCGGGCTTCCCCAGCATACCAGGGAGTCCAAAGCTTTGGAGTATACAGAATAGGAGGCCCCAGTAGAAATAGTAAAAGAGCAAATAGTTAACAGAAATGAAAGACGGGTAAGTAAGCGTGCAAAAAGGGGTGTGAAGGCGGCTGTTTCATGCTCGCGGCCAAAAAAGAGCACTGTGGAATCTGCTCAGTCCGAGATATTTATAGCGCCACAAAGAAACAAGGGACAAGCAAAACGTGTTTCTTGTCGCGCTATAAATATCTCGGATTGTGCAGTCTCAACCAACTCGCCCAACAAAAAGTTTTTTTGAACTGTGGAATCTACACTGCAGAAATCTGGAAGCCTAAGCGTTGCTACTGCACACGGTGCATCACGTTTCCTCTCATTATTATTACCAATTAAACGCACCGTCATTATCATTGCTACTGTCATCATTGTCATTATCACCAATTACAGCGCCATTGTCATTGCTACTCTTATCCTCACGGTAGACAAAGAGAATTATGATGTGCATATTTCACGATCCTGGGCGCGTCGCCTCAGTTATATCGTACTCTCTATTTTAATTGTAGGGGGCATGATGTGTTGAAAAAAGTACATATATAATGCCGATCTCGCCTTGTACTAAAACGTTTTTCATTAAACTTCATGTCGAAGTTCTACTTGTTGAAGTGTAGCTAGCGCAGCTCTTAGGCACCCGTTCCCTCGTTTCGGGGCGTCGCCGCTTCCCCTCGTAACCAGCTCCGCAGTCAAAAAGGAGTGGTACCATAGGATACAGCGTCAAATTAAAGTGTGTATGACTTTGTCGGCGCTGTAAAAGAACGTGTCATAGGACAGAGCGTCAAGGAAAAGTGTGGAGTGACAAAACGGTTGATGTTGCTTAATTATGTAAGTAATGAAAGACTAACAATGAGATGAGAATGAAAGCGGGAAGAGTGAAAGGGGTGCCCTAGTGGAGGGCTTCGGAGTAATTTAGAACCACCTGGGGATCTTTAACGTGCGCTGACATCGCATAGCACACGGGGGCCTCTTCGTTTCTCCTCCATCGAAACTTAATTAGAGCCAGCTAAGTGCATGCACCCGCCGGGGTGGTGCAGTGGTAAGACGCCCGACTATTGTGCCGGAGTACCCGAGTTCGAACCCGACCTCGGCGGTGCGTTTCGATGGAGGCGGAACGAAGAGGCGTCCGTGTGCTGTGCGATGTCAGCGCACGTTAAAGATTCCCAGGTGGTCGCAATTACTCCGTAGCCCTCCACTACGACTCCTCTTTTTTCTCTTTCCACTTTCACTCCCACCTTCCTCCCTTCCCTTACGGCGCGGTTGAGGTGTCCACAGAAAAAAGTGAGAGAGTTACCGCGCCTTTCCCTTCCTATAAATCAATCACTCAATCTGTCAGCATGGTTTACAGTAAAGGAAAGGCACAGTATTTGTCGCTCGCGGGGAACTATTGGTATGGAATGTGCGTGAAAAATAAAAAGTTGTCTGTAATTGTACATACGTGTCTTGCTCGAATCACTTACCTCAGTCTGTTGTTGTGGCTGTAGGAAGAAGGAAAAGAAAATGCACGGGCCTGCTACTGGCTCTGTAGCTGAGCCACCTCCGCTGATTTTATTTTATTTATTTATTTATAGGAAGGGAAAGGCGCAGTAACTGTCTCACTTGTTTTCTGTGGACACCTCAACCGGGCCGTAATGGAAGGAAGGAAGTGGGAGTGAAAGTGGAAAGAGAGAAATAGGAGCCGTAGTGGAGGGCTGCGGAGTAATTTCGACCACCTGGGGATCTTTAACGTGCGCTGATATCGCACAGCACACGGACGCCTCTTCGTTTCGCCTCCATCGAAACACCACCTCCGCTGCCTCGTGCGGACAGAAGAGAAAATAGAGAAGAGAGAGGGAGAGAAAGACGCGCGTCGCAACAAAAGCCGTCGTCTACCATCGAAACGGTGGCGGGTGCAATGACGGCCTACAACAGATAAAAATTTTGGGGCAGGCTAGCCCCCGCCGCAAGCAGCGGTGACCTACCTGTCACTTTGCCTCAGTCTATCGAAAAGCTTAAACAGCTGATCAGCTGCGCTCAAATTTTGCATTAGGAACTAACGTAATCGTCGGCATTTTTTTTTTTCGTTTGTTCTGTTAATTGTCGGCTATGCGATACACCTGAAACCATCGAACACAGTTTATTTGCCTGTAAAGATGTGATATCCTTTTGGGGCGTTCTCTGAAGAAAGACTATTTTGAATTCTCAGTGTGCGTTACCTATAATGGCCACCCAACATGATCATAAAACCTTTGACACGATTTTCCTCCTTGGACTGCACAGCTTGTGGAAAACGCGTATGTTTGACCGGAACTCTGAGCCTCTCGTTTCCTCCGGAACACATTTCGGCCATTTCAGTTTAAGGGGTTCCAGCTCTCTCCCTCCCCCTCCCCCGCCTCCTCACTAATGTTTTCGTATTCTTATGCACCAGCAACTTGTTCCTCTCCCATCGCCTTTATCCCCTACATACGACAATGCTTACTTCGTTTGGTCTTTGCATATTCTTTTTTTCTTCTTCTTCGTGATCGGTAGCCTTGCTGCACAATCTTATTACAGTTCTCCTCACCTGCCTCCCGCGCTCGCGTCTAACGACGCTCTCTAATTCTCGCAATCGGAGGTACCAGGTTCGACCTCCAGTGCCACCGGGTAACCACCGGTGTTTATTGGGTACAAGATTGCCCGGCCAGGTGCTGGGCTCTTCTGGGGTGAATGCTTAAGAAAAAAGGAGACATGGACCAAAAATGTTGGTTCAGAAATGCAAAAAAAAAAAAAAAAAAAAAAAATCCACATGTGGGCTCTTGCTGCGCAAAGCGGACTTAAGATTGTCGGATGGCGGAACAAATCACTTTCAATTTGTTAGCTGACTGAAACATGATCATAAAGTATAGTCACCTGTCGACAAAATCTGGCAAAGGTATCCACAAAATACTTAAGTGATTAAGTACCCTTTCCTCAAGTATGAATTAACCTCTTCCCTTAAAGCAAATCGGATGCTCCCCAGAAAGGTGAATCGCGGCTCTGCGGATGCGGTACACAGAAGCAGCATGTGCTCCATTGTCTCCAATGCACCTCAGTCATAGCATGCGTCGCTCGACGAAAGTCCGCGGCACACCCGTCTTATCTCGGGCCACACGCAGCCGACGCGCACTCAGATGATCATTGCATGCTGAAGGCGCCTGTTGAGGTTCGCGGTTGATTTTGAAAATGAAATAAATTATCTAGAAAGCTGCCATGTATGCGAGCACCCCAGGAGGAATTCATTTGGTCCCTCGCCGCATGAAGTGTGAGTGCGGTTGAAGTCTCCATCAACTAGGAGTTTGGGACTCGCATATCCCTGGGCCCCCGCACGGCTCAAACTCCTTTGCTTAAATAAATTTTATCCATCCATCCATCCATCCATCCATCCATCCATCCATCCATACATACATACATACATACATACATACATACATACATACATACATACATACATACATACATACATACATACATACATACATACATACATACATACATACATACATACATACATACATACATACATACATACATACATACATACATACACACACACATACATACATACATACATACATACATACATACATACATACATACATACATACATACATACATACATACATACATACATACATACATACATACATACATACATACATACATACATACATACATACATACATACATACATACATACATACATACATACATACATACATACATACATACATACATACATACATACATACATACATACATACATACATACATACATACATACATACATACATACATACATACATACATACATACATACATCTAGGATAACAGTACCCGAGTAGTTATGGCGGAGAATCTTTGTAGAGTTGTGCAGTGTAAGATAGCTTCATTGTTAGAATTCTTGAAAATGAGTGAGAGTGCCAGAGTTCTCAACGCTTAATGCATTCCCCTAAATGGCGATGTGCCTTGGCAATGAGATTGTTGAGAGCAGTGTCTTCTTCTCTGCTGTCCATATATGCGATTAACACAGTGCACGCGTCGGTGTTACATTTCATCATCGACGGTGAGCCGTTTGTACGTATCACTACTGCTGCTGAGGAGAGACATTTTGAGCAGTGGAGTCAAGTGAAGACAGACAAAGGAAGTCATTTTCGTCAGACGCGAGAGAGGTGAAACGTTGCTTGTGGGAATATTAATGCTCCCAGAAGGCTTCGTTCAACATTTTTACCATCTTCTGCGGGCAAGCGGAAGGGTGATTGTCGTGACCTGGGCGTGAGCGGAAATCTTGGCAAGGGACCGTCAGTAGATGAGAAGCTGAGAGTGGGCTCCAAAACCAGGGCGACAATGGCCATAAAGGCCCTCAATTCACAGGCGGTCCTACTCGAATGGGAGAATGGAGTAGAATGAGGTACAGGCACAAAATTTAGAGGATCACAGCTTTTGAATTCACTACCCTTAATTGTAGAGGTTTGCGGAACCAATGGTGGCAGCGACGCTATAAATCATCAATTTGAAATATACGGCCTAAATGTATCTACACTTCAAGAAACTAATCTAGCGAATGACAACGAGAAAGAGGCTGTCTTGATCATTTACTAGCTGAATATAATATTGTCAGCAATTCGGAAGGCTTGTCTGATCGGTGTACGCTGTTTCAGAGAAACGCACTGGATATGACTTACCTGTCGTATTGCATTGATAACGAGAAGCTGCTCATATGAAGCGGCTTTATCATTTTGCGTCAAAAGTGGCGAGTTGTTTGTGTATAAAACAATGATTCCCTTCATTGGCTAATCTTCTGCGCACAGTTCGGGAAATTTTACTCATGGGAGATTTCAGTTCATTCGTTTGCAACGAGGGTCTATCAGAGAATCACGGGCGTTATAAAACCAGTTCTGATTTTCTTGTTGATTTAAGTTGTGGGCACAGCCTTGCTTACATTGGCCAGCTTAATAGGAGCAGTA
This sequence comes from Amblyomma maculatum, assembly GCF_055883805.1. Taxonomy (NCBI): domain Eukaryota; kingdom Metazoa; phylum Arthropoda; class Arachnida; order Ixodida; family Ixodidae; genus Amblyomma; species Amblyomma maculatum. The sequence continues at coordinate 52,514,253 of NC_139347.1, read as the reverse complement.
TCCACTTAACGCATTTCCAACCATCCTGCAATGCTCGACTTGACAAGATCTACGAATGTTTCTGCCGGCACAAAAGTCTGTGTGCATGGCTGTTGGGTAAGGGTGATATTTTTCTGCTGGCACTGTATTGTATCTGCTCTGACAGGCAAGTATATTCGGCGTCTACTGCAACCACGGTGGAATTCTTCGAAGCAAAATCTCTCCTTTGAGAGGAAAATTTTCAGTGCGCTGTTGATCTCGTAAGAGATAAGTTGGCGCGTGCAGATCTCCCAGATTATAAATAAGCGGGATCTGCTTAATCAGGAGGATAAGAATTAGGTATTGAAGCACCGTCAAGGATTTGCCTTCTCTTTCGTGAATTGGTGGCAATCTGAGTGAATCGCATGCGGTGGAAAGGACTGCCCCGGAATCTTATCTTGACGAGATAAACAATATTTAAACACTGTTTTAAAAGAGCATAGCAGAGAAAATATCAATTTAGCTTGCTACGGTCGCAAACGAGGACGTTTATTAATGAAGAACGACTTCGACGCTTGTTTAGTAGTCAAATGCAAGCTGCTCATTTTATGAAGTTTTTAGAAATTCGATATGGCAGCCACGCATACACTGCCACGCCTGGCGTTCTTAGTGCTTTGAATGACTGTAGAAGTAGTAAAAATTTGGAGTAGTAGTAAACACTAGCTTCAGCGAAGGTTTTCCTCGGGTTGAAGATGAGCAGTGTGTAGTCATTGAGGGACCTATTACTTTAGACGAGGGGAAATGGGCCATTTCTGTCCTACAAGGTCTAAGTAGTGAATTTCATGAAATCGTTTTGCACTGCTCAGCAGCTGTTCTCTTGGAAGTGTTCAGTACTGCTTATGGCGAGAGCTTTTCGCCTTCCGAGCCTTATATCTGTAAGGCAAGCTGATCTCACAAAGTACAGATGCAGATAGGTTGACAACTGTCGAAGGATATCATCCGATATCCTTAAGCAAAGTAGGCTACAATACATTTGTGAATGCTGTTTGTTCTCGACTGCAGCTTGCGGCATTAAATTTATTATGGTGAGGTTCGTGGAATAAAATACGGTTGTATCCACTACCATATTTATATCACAGTTTGATATTGGAGACAGTTGAATATGCGGTTACCTAAGTGGCTCTTACTGAAACTGAGACGCCTTTGATACGCTGCGACATGATCTTTGTGTTTGTAGTCCTGAAGAGTGCAAACATTGATGGTGTATTGTGTAAAGGCATATGCCCGTGTTATAAAGCGTCCACTATAAGCCTTATCGTAAATCAAAAGCTTACGAAAAATATTCCACTCAAACCATCCGTTTGCCAGGGCTGCCAGCTATCATGTTTCTTATCGCTTTATATCTTGAGGCTCTAGGCCTTGGCGTCACTAAAACACAGCAGTTAGTGGTTTCTCGTTGTCGGAGTGTAAATTGAAAATCTTGGCTTATGCCAATGACGTTGTCCATTTCTGTTCTGATAAAAGACTGCACTTCAGCTTTTGCGTGTAACTCAGCAGTATTGTGAGCGTTTGGGCGCGGCTCCTCGACCTTGTTAACAGACATAAAAGGCTAACCTTGATAAATTAAGTGGGTTCGGCTAGGGCACTGGAATACGAAACAAGCCTTTCTATAGGCATCTTATGCAGGATTCGGGAGACTTACAGTATTTGGTAGTTCCCTTACATCAGTATCGAAATATGGGGCAATTCAGCACATATATATATATATATAGTGAAGTGTGGATTTAATAGTTCGTTTGAACGTCTAGCGCTGCCAGTAATTCGGGCACAGCAGGGTCGGATTGCCAGCCGCAGGGCACAGAGAGATGGGCGCCGGAGACAAGCGATGGTTCTTCTTCTTCTTCTTCTTCTTCTTCTTCTTCTTCTTCTCCCTCGTTGTAATGGCACATACCCACAGTGGGGGATTGGCCATTGTGATGGGGATGGCGATGCCGCAGCGTTTTCCGTTCTTTGTCTTCTTTACAATATATATATATATATAATATATATGCGTGTGCTGAATTGCATACGAAAAAAAAAATAGTTAATTCATATAATTTCTGCGATATTTGTGTGACGCTCTGAGTGGGAAGGTACACTCCGAGACAGCTTGTGTCTTCCTCTGGAGCCTGGTGAAGCTGGTATAAAACGCTTTTTTGCCCACCAACTTGTATCAAGGCTTTTATTTCAAGAAAGGGTAGGGGGCGTGGCATAACGGTGGCACGTCTCACTCGCAAACGAAAGGAGGTTGTTTCAAACCTCGGCGGAAATTGTTGAAAGGTTTCTTTAAGGTTAAAGCGAGTTATTTTATTAACTGAGATTATTTCAGACTTGTGGCGACTCTTAATTCACATTACGTGTTACGTTTCAATCATATTACTCAGAAAGTGACGTCACAGGTGACATGCATTTCGCGATATGGCGCTGCCCCATTTTCGCTGAACAAAGGCCTTAACGCTCTAGCGTTAATTTGAGTGAGCCAGCGGCGCAGAACGCACAGTGCAAACGTCTTTACTCGCTGCACACATTAGCATCCTTTCGCTAGTTTTCCTTCGAGCATAATCATATATGTTTTACGTCGCGGTGTGACGTTACGCATCAATAACCGTCATGTATGATGTAGCACTGCGCTTCAAATGCTGATCATATGGGCGCCCGTTGTTGCCGCTATGTACGTGAACCAACGGTGGCCTATGGTGACCTAAATAGTACACTGCTTTTCCATTTCTGTCAAGGACCTTAGCTTTAATTCTATTCATGCATCTCCGTATATGTCACTCAGCGCACCGCTCTGGTGCGCAAAAATATGCTGCGTTCCTCATGTCCGCTCCGCACCAGCCGCAACAAACGTCTCGCTACTGAAAAACACCAGCATAAACAAAAAAGCAAGTCTACTAACCGGTCAGCATGTACACTAACAGCGGGCTATGCCTGTCACGTATTGGGCGCTGTCTCGAACGGGACACTGGGCCCAGCGCAGAAGGCGAAGAGTCAATTAGGGCCAGCTGCCACTGTGGAGTGAGGGCGATAGAATAGAGGGGGAAGGGGTGCGAGATTAATGATTTTTAATGTCTCATCACCGTCAACGAGAGACAGCGATCTGCGCGTATGTGTACGGGTCACCCACGGAGCATGACTCGAAGGTCAATTTGGAAAGGGCTGTTTTAATTACGAGTTCTCAAGCGGTGACATTCCCTGCACGCTAATACCAGAGTGGTCCTATACTGTACCTCTCCTCTCTAACTGTGGTCGACTCCAGCCTTGTAAGGGAGAGACTTGGAGCGAAGTCTTCGGTCTTCTATGTGGCGATCTGCTAGATGCGTTGAGTTAAATGGCAGTGTGAGAAGGGGGCAGGAAAAACAGGAGAGGTTACAAAAAATTACAAGGGTCCAACGCTGCTGAACCAAATATTGAGCGAAAGCATTAGCTGCGGCCGACCGAGCGTTCATCTTCTTCTCTTTTTCTTCTTCCTCAGCCCACATATAAAGCCCCGCTTTAACCAACCCATATGAACGTGCCTTAGTGGACTATAGGGGTAACGTGAATGTCAGGGTCCTAGCAGGCTGATTCTGACATAACCGTCGCATGTGAAACGAGAGACCCAAGTTGGCAGCTCCTGCCAGCCCGTGTGTCACGTGGAGTGTGACGTCACAGCGTCACGTGGGTAAGACGTAACTGCGGCCGGGTCACGCGAAGGCGTGAAAGTGCGAGTAGTATTGCTTTTTCAATAAAAAGCACCATCATTTCTTCTAGTCTGCAACGCGATGCTATAAAATTTATATAAAGAGACTGAGTCCTCGTTAATGCCTACCCTGGCGCAGCCACGGGAGCTGTCTTGAACTTAGATGACTCTTGCGATAAGCAACGCCCCTTTGATTCAAGCGTACGCGATGAAAATGCGTGCGAAACATTTCACTGCCACACAGCCTGCTTATGCAAGGGCTATAGTACGTATCTCGGATGCTGCCTTGCGAAACGTTTAAACTAATCTAATCTTTTATTACGAAATAATTAGGAACGCCGCGAGGGCGAAGACAGGCTTCTGGTTTTTCTGAAGTATTTGCCGTTTGTCACCTGGCAGGTTGAAAGCGCCGCTTGCCGCCTGCCCTTGTTTAGAGGTGACAAAATCTCTTTTCCTTTTGTAGAGCAGAGATATCAGAGAAAAAAAAAATGAGGAGAATGCTTAAGCTTCGTCTTAATTGATAAACGCGAGGGAGCATTTAATGTCGTTTTTTTTTTTTTCATTATGCGAATTTGCAGTGTCGGTATAGGCTGGCATAGAGCTTGGAAAACTGCTAAGCATCTGTAGTTCGTTTGGCTTTTGAGGGAAAGGATGACGCGGCATTTGTCTCTCTTCTCTGGTGGCACATACAGTCAACGGCATATAACTGGAGGAGGGTACAGATGCATTCAGTTGGAATTCTTGTTACCTGCAGGCTATATAGCCTCCGGCTTCATTGAAAATCGATGCTAGGGGGAAGCAAAATACCATGACACTGTCCTGAACGCTGCACGATAAACGGTTGCGTCACAATTTCGATACCAAATAACATGCGTACTTCTTTTTTTTTTTTTTTACACGCTTTTCTCAATTCTGGGTTATTGCCACGCCTCTTCTGTCGAACGCGCAGTGGTTACGGCGCTCGACTACTGTTTCCAAGGACGCGGGATCGAATTCCGGCCTCTGCGGCAGCTTTTTGATGGAGGCGAAAAGCGAGTCATCCCGTGTGCTGTGCGATGTCAGTGCACGTTAAAGAACCCCAGGTGGTCGAAATTTTCGGAGTCCTCCACTACGGCGTCTCTCATAGCCTGAGTTGCTTTGGGACTTAAACACCACAAACCAACCAACCAACTTTAATGCACTCCTCATTACGACAACACAAAAGCAGGGGCGAGAAGGCGTGCACGTCTCACTTTCTTCGCTATAATAAAATCTATCGCCCTAACCTTTTTCATTGCACGCAGACGTACTACAAGCGTCGAAGGCATATTTTTCTTGAGTGTATACGTGCGCGCGTGAAGGTATGCGGGGCTTGCCTGCTAAGCATCGGAGTGGCGATGTGTATTAAATCCTGCAAGAAGAAAAGTGACGTCAGTGTCACCATTTTACCAAAATTAAAACCGCACACTGTTAGAGATACGTGCGCTGTTCATAACGCATTCCAGAATTCTTCCCAGCTAGGGGAACCATCAGCCACTCTGGAGGTTGTTGGGCGTAGCATATGTTGTAGATACGTGCCGAAGAATCAGTTATACTAATGCTGCAGAAAGGCCTTATTCATTTGAAGGTATACCTCTGCACGGTAGCAGTGGCGTGTATATAACTTGCCCTGCGTGTCAATCTACCTTCCGTCGTCTTCTGCCAAAACCGGGGCGAGTTTTTGTACGGCGTCCCACACACATGCGAGCCGGTACAAGCGACAGTGGACCTAAAGTTTCTCATTTCCTTTTCTCTGCTGGAGGGAACCTGTCGCGTACTTCCCCCTCCTCTTTCAAGTGGCTTTGAAGCGATAACGCGTCCATCGCGAATACAATCGCCTCATTACCTCTCGGTCATTCGTGCGAGCGCGGCGGCTCACCGAAAAAGCTTGCGGGGATATCGCACCGTCGGACCCCCCAGACGCAGTCCTTGCATTTGCTGTTCACGCCGGTCCTCGCAAATGTCTTTCGATATCAAGATTTATGGCATTCCTCCAAGCTTCTGGTAAAACCCTCCTCTTTCGCAGCACTATTATTTATTTCACTTTTTACGCGGCCCGGGGTTACTGGGTCCATCTGCTGGATATTTAGGACTTCTCGCAGAGGCGTCACATTCGCACACAGAAATTTCAGATGTAGAACTGTCCATACACTCCGGTAGCGTGGTGCCATTTTCAATGAGGCCTTTAAAAAGCATCGCGATCGCACTTGGTATATAACGTACGTACAGTAGCAACCCTAGTGCTGACGAGAACACTGGCAGCAATGGCATTCGCTGCCGCTGGAAGGTTCGCTGTTTTGCTCCATGTTCTGTTGTTCTCATAACATGCGGGCAATCCGGAACTCGTTCCCATTCGATCCCATGAGCATGTGAAAGCTCGAGATCAATGTGATAGCACAACGGTTCAAGGCGCTACAGTGTCACGTGGCCGGTCGCTGTTGCTGTCCAGATAGCAAGCGCTGAAAATGCACCCGCGCAGAGGAAGGAATATTTGAAGAAATAATCTTTCCCTGTTTGCCTGTCGCACGAGCTGAACGTGTCTTGAGAGCATTGAAAACGCGCGAATCTCGCTGCACCTTCTCACAACTTGATGGATAAACGCCCTATCAACAACTCCCTACTCTGCAGCCAATCGTTCCTTTAATCATGATATTCTCAATTGTCTGATACGTTTTTCTTTTTGCTCGTAAAAATGCAGCGCTGTGACATTCTATTTCGCTATTTCGCCTTCACGGAGATATCTAGAGGGCGGTGTTATGCCGTCGGAAATTAATTTAATCTGCCATCTTTCGGCACAACTAGAATCATTATTTGCCTATAACTTTCGACTGCGGTAAACAAAAGAAGAACCTTCTGAATTTCAACTGCATATTTGATGCGACATCTGATACAAATGAGGGCCCGAAGATAGCGAAAAATACGAGCGAAACATTTGTAAGGGTGCGTTGAAGCTCAGGTCGGTGTTCAGGTCGACCGTTTACCTAGCGCGTCAGTCTCTTGCGTCTTCGTCTTTTGTCTGCCGTCTTCTTTCTTTTGCACGCGCCTTTCGACGTACGCTCGTCGTCTTTGTCATCGTCGACAATCACCGAGCGTTGGTGTGACACTACATTATCCCCGGGAGAAAAAAGAGGCATCCTGCCGACTCATGGTGTGGACACAACAGGCGGGTCGTAACAGGGCTTGAGGCGGTCAACGTGCACTGTTTCACGCCCGCGGCGACGCATATCCGGTGTCGGTACAAGCGGTTCTATAACGTAGTTCACCGGAGAGGTCTGGCAAATAATCCGATATGGGCCATGATATTTGGAAGCAAGTTTGGTAGAGAGGCCGGAAGGGGTGGCAGGAACCCAAAGCCACACGAGGGAGTCTGCGGTGTATGAAGGAGCTGGACAAGACGGTGCGCGAAGGAACTGCTGGTGACCTTGGTTCTGGGTTGTAAATGAGCGGGCCAACTGGCGACATTCTTCTGCATATGCTGCTGCTTGAGAGACGGTGGTCGCTTCGGAGGTGTCAGGGCGATAAGGAAGTATCGTGTCCATAGTTGAGGTGGGTTCACGGCCGTATAGAAGAAAAAAGGGGGAGAAGCCGGTCGTGCTTTGTATGGCAGTATTATAAGCGTACGTGACGAATGGGAGAAGCCGGTCCCAGTTTGAGTGGTCGGACGCGACATACATGGCCAGCATGTCACTTAAGGTGCGGTTAAAACGTTCTGTCATGCCATTTGTCTGCGGATGGTAGGCCGAGGTAGAACGGTGGACAATGCGGCACTGCTGAAGAAGGGCTTCAATGGTCTCAGAAAGAAAAACACGGCCACGGTCACTGAGCAATTCTTTAGGTGAACCATGGCGCAGAACGAGATGATGCAGGACGAAAGACGCAACGTCTGGCGCCGACGCAGAAGGTAAGGAAGATGTTTCTGCGTAGCGGGTAAGGTGGTCAACAGCCACGATGACCCAACGGTTACCAGCTGGAGTGACTGGTAGTGGCCCGTAAAGATCAATACCAACACGATCGAATGGTCGGCTGGGGCAGGGCAAGGGCTGCATCGGAACGGTGGAGTGGTGTGGAGGGTTTTTGCGGCGTTGGCATTCCTGGCATGCGCGAACGTAATGACGCACGAAGCGGTACATACCCTGCCAGTAATAGCGGAGGCGAAGACGAGTGTAAGTTTTCAACACTCCGGCGTGGGCACACTGAGGATCGGCGTGAAAAGCGGCGCATATTTCCGAACGGAGATGCCGAGGAATGACAAGGAGCCACTTGCGTCCGTCGGAAAGGTAGTTTCGGCGGTAAAGCATGCCGTCGCGGATGGAAAAGTGACGAGCTTGGCGGTGAAGCGTTCGTGAAGCTGGGCGCAGAGAAGGTGTAGATAAAAGCGTGAGAAGAGAAGCGATCCAAGGGTCTTGCCTTTGTTCATTGGGCATGTCGGCAATTTCTAGCGAAAATGAGTCACTTATGGTGATAGCTGTCGAGTCAGAGCTACATTGAAGAGGTGACCTAGACAGGGCGTCGGCATCAGAATGCTTACGGCCTGACCGGTAGGTAACCTGAATGTCGTACTCTTGTAAGCGGAGGGCCCAACGAGCAAGACGGCCGGATGGGTCTTTAAGGGTGGACAACCAGCAGAGTGCGTGATGGTCCGTAACAACAGAAAAGGGACGACCGTAGAGATATGGGCGGAACTTCCCAATGGCCCAAATGATGGCCAAGCACTCCTTTTCGGTTACAGAATAATTCTTTTCGGCCTTTGTTAAGGTACGGCTGGCATAAGCAACAACGTACTCTGGGTTGCCGGGCTTTCGTTGTGCAAGGACAGCGCCGAGACCTACACCGCTGGCATCAGTGTGAATTTCGGTAGGCGCCGTAGGGTCAAAATGGCGGAGAATCGGAGGCGACACTAGAAGGCGCCGAAGTGTCGAAAAGGCCTCATCACAGTCGGATGTCCAAGACGAAAGAATGGCGTCACCGGCAAGGAGATCAGTCAGCGGCGAGATGATCGAAGCGAAATTGTGTACGAAGCGACGAAAATACGAGCACAGCCCGATAAAACTACGCAGCTCCTTTAGGGAAGTTGGGCGTGGAAACTCAGCTACTGCACGGAGTTTCGCAGGATCTGGACGAACACCGTCTTTCGAAACAACGTGTCCCAATATAGGAAGCTGGCGAGCCCCGAAGCAGCACTTTTTCAAATTTAGTTGCAGGCCGGCATCAGTCAAACACTTTAGCACACGCTCGAGACGGTCCAAATGTGACGTAAAATCTTTTGAAAACACGACAACATCGTCTAGGTAACAAAGACAGTCATGCCACTTGAGTCCGCACAGGATTGTGTCCATCATGCGCTCGAAGGTGGCCGGCGCGTTGCACAATCCAAACGGCATGACGTTAAATTCATAGAGACCATCAGGTGTCACAAAGGCGGTTTTTGGTCGATCGTCAGCTGCCATGGGTACTTGCCAGTAGCCCGAGCGAAGATCCAGAGATGAAAAGAATTCGGCACCTTGAAGGCAATCCAGAGCGTCATCAATACGTGGAAGGGGGTATACGTCTTTTCGCGTTATCTTGTTCAAACGCCTGTAATCAACACAGAACCGTATAGAGCCATCCTTTTTCCTCACGAGAACAACTGGAGAAGCCCAAGGGCTGTGCGAAGGCTGGATGACGCCACGCTGAAGCATGTCATTAACGTGCTCGGTGATGACTTGACGTTCAGCAGCCGATACCCGATAAGGGCGCTGGCGTACCGGGGCGTGCGTACCGGTGTCGATGCAGTGAGTGACTACGGATGTGCGCCCCAAAGATGTCCGAGGAAGGTCGAATGAGGAACGGAAGCGCTGCAGCAAGCTGACGAGCTGGTCGCGTTGATCTGCTGAAAGGCTGGCATCCAGACAGCCAGAAAAAGCTGCAGTGGAGTCGTCGTTCGGTACATAAGCGGGCAAGTCAATAGTATCGAGTTGCAGTGGGGTTGGGTCTTCTGAGACGGCAGATGTCATAGCGTCATCAAAGGACTCGACATGACCAAGACGTTCTCCCCGAAGAAGCGTTGACGGACAAGGCGACGGGTTAGAGACGTATATGGCGCTGTAGCCACCACAGAAAGTCAGAAGGGCGAAAGGCAGGACTAAGCAATGGCGACGATTAGCTGCGTGAGTCGGAGTGAACAGAACTGTCGAATCAGAAAAGCCGGCGCAGGAAACGGGCACGAGGACGGTAGAGCAGGCGGGGATGTCAGTATCTTCGGCCACAGTTATCTTATCGATGTAGAGCGGTGTATCAGACGAGGCGGCCGGTGAAAGCGGAGACAATTCGATGCTGGCTCGGGCACAATCAATAATGGCATGATGACTAGTGAGAAAGTCGCAACCCAGAATCAGTTCGTGAGAGCAGTGAGGCAGCACAAAAAATTCGGCGACGTACAAAACACCCTGAATGACAATTCGAGCTGTGCACGCCGCAAGCGGTTGAATGCGATGTGAGCTGGCAGTTCGGAGAAAAAATTTCGAAACAGTCGTCGTAACTTTACGAAGTCGGCGGCAAAGGTTGGCACTTATAACAGACACAGCGGCGCCAGTGTCCACAAGAGCGAGAACTGCGACGCCATCAACAAACACTTCGATAACGTTGGTCGGGGAAGACGGAGGACTTTCACAAGTTGAGGAAAACGCAGTTCTTGCCTCCGGAACTGCGGCTGTTAGTTTTCCTCCGGGCCAGCAGGAGAGCGACGGCGCAGCGGCGAGAGGGAACGACGGCGGGGAGACGGCGATCGACGGGAGGAGTGGGAGGAGCGGTCAGGATAAGATGAGTCCGTAGAAGTGCCGGCAGGGACAGGGGGAGGGGAAGGTTCAAAGTTTGAACTGTAGTTGTAACTGTACAGGCGGGGGCCATTGCGGTATGACTGCGTGCGCTGGCGACAAAGCCGGGCGACGTGGCCAGGAACGCCACATGAATAACAGATTGGGCGGTTGTCGGAGGTCCGCCATGGATTGTTGACCGGACGTCGAGGAGGCAGATAAGGGCGGGGCGGAGGTGGTGGCGGTGGTAACGGCGCAGCATACGCGACAGGGCAGGGTGGTGGTCTGGCGGCGACAGCGGCGTACGTTAACGGGGCTGTCACAGGCGCAATTTGAGAACTTGGCGGTAAAACTTCTGCAACTTGCTCCTGGATGGTGCGTCGAAGTGCAGAATCTATCGATGGGGTGGTTGCGGCAGAAGCAGGGAGGAGCGATAGTTGACGAGCCACTTCCTCCCGTATAAAGGCCTTGATCTCAGGAAGGAGGGAAGGTGGTTCAGAAGTGAGACTGCATGCTGTCGGAGGTACGAATAACCGATCGTTCACGAGAGAACGCCGGGTAGAAGCTCGTTGCCTTTTGAGGACGTCGTAACTCTGACAGAGCTGAACTACCTCGACGACGGTTTGGGGGTTTCTGGCCGTCAACATGTGAAATGCATCGTCGGAGATTCCCTTCACGATTTTGGTGATCTTGTCAGCTTCGGACATGCAAGGATCAACACGTCTACAAAGATCCACAATGTCCTCTATGTAGCTGGTGAACGATTCATCGGGATTCTGGGCGCGGGCTTCGAGGCGTTGTTCGGCGCGCAGTTTGCGCACAGCGGGGCGGCCGAACACCTCGGAAAAGCTCGTTTTGAAGGCCGACCAGGTGGGTAGGTCGGGTTCGTGGTTGCGGAACCATAAATTTGCTACATCGGTCAGGTAAAAGAGGACGTTGGCTAACTTCGTGGTGTCGTCCCACTTGTTGTAGGCGCTTACGCGTTCGTAGGAGGATAGCCAGTCGTCTACATCTTGGTCGTCGGCGCCACTGAAAAAGCTGGGGTCACGCTGGCGAAGCCCACCGGAGCACAGGATGGTAGGGGAACCGGTGGGATCAGTCGAGTGTGGAGTGGCGGTCTGGCTTGTTGCCTCAGGCATAGCGGATGGCCGAGCTAGTGTGCGGCTGCGAAGCTCCAGCTTGAGAGGAGGGAACGAAGAGCAGCCTCCACCAAATGTAAGGGTGCGTTGAAGCTCAGGTCGGTGTTCAGGTCGACCGTTTACCTAGCGCGTCAGTCTCTTGCGTCTTCGTCTTTTGTCTGCCGTCTTCTTTCTTTTGCACGCGCCTTTCGACGTACGCTCGTCGTCTTTGTCATCGTCGACAATCACCGAGCGTTGGTGTGACACTACACATTCAAGACTTTAGGCGTGCCAAATTGGCCGTTTTGCATGCGACTTACCGTTTCAAATCTTTACGTTAGCGTTGTTCGTTGTTAGGTAGACAAGCTATAACGACAGGTGACGGGCAGCTGACCTTTCCTAAAGCAGAATGTCACCTCTTGCAAATGACAAAGTAAAAACAGCAAACTGGTTCTTCCAAAATCGCCCAGGTAATTTCTTTCTTGATTTCAGCGCCATGATTATCTAACCTGTGTCAGCGTTCATCGACCCGTGGGAAATCGGTCCTTGTAGAACAAGCATAAAGAGCCTTCGAAGTTGCTTTCCTGCGAGACCTGTTTGCACTCTTTTGTTGATCTCTTGGTGGCGTGTATAACTAGCTCGACGGTTGGGCAGAATTTTGCATTGACCCTATCAGCGTTAAGTAAGAACTCGCAATCCCCAGTAAACAACAACCGGTTCCTTGCATATAGATGAAGCACTGCTTACCATACGTTATGAAGAGTGTTTACGTGGCAAACCGGAATGCACAAACACAAAACAACATGCGCGAGCCTTAAAAGTCCGTCTCGTTGGCCCAACTGCTTTTAGAGGAACCGAAATGCTCGCCACGATCGTTCTGCTGTGCCTTTTGGCTGCATGTCACGCGGAAGAAAGCGACGATGTCCTACTCGCCAGGGCTCACAACCAATTCGGCATCAACCTGCTGAAGGAGCTGGCTCGCGAAGAAGACCCTCCGAAAAACGTGTTCTTTTCCCCGACAAGCATCGCTATCACCTTCGGTATGGCATACGCTGGAGCGAGAGGCAGCTCTGAAGCGGAGCTCGGATCGGCACTCGGCCACAGCGCAGTGGGCCTCACCGACAGGTCGTCCGTCCTGACCGCCTACAAGAAACTCCTGGACCTCACCAGAGCTCCGAATGTCCCTTTGGACCTAGCCAACCTGGTCTTAATCAGGGACGACGTCCAGGTGTTGGAGGCATACAAGGAGGAGCTGCAGGAGGTATTTGGAGCTGAGCTCAGGTCGGTGGACTTCGGGCCTGCCGTGGCTTCCGAAGTGAATGCTTGGGTCCGCGAGAAGACGCGAAGCAAGATTACAAACCTGCTCACCCAAGGGCAACGTCTAGACTCCTTATTACTCCTGCTTAACGCCGCTTACTTCAAGGGAGTCTGGGTGACCAAGTTTAATCGAAACCACACGAAACCTGAGCGATTCTTCAACTTCGGAGCGTCTGAAGTCACCAGACCAGCCATGCACGTTCATAATCAATTCAGGTATTACAGGATCGACAACCAAGGTGCAAGCGCTCTTGAAATTCCTTACCACGGCGAAGAACTGGCCATGGTTGTCGTTCTACCGGACGACAAGGCAGGCGTGCCAAGACTCAGGAATCAGCTGAACCTTGACCTTCTGCGCAACATCAGCGAATACGCGGTGTTCACCGATGTAAAGCTGCAGCTGCCGAAATTCAGCCTGCAGGCCCGGTACAACCTCGTCTCAGCAGCGCGGGCTCTCGGACTCAGCGACGTGTTTGGTGAGTCGGGTGACTTCAAGGGAATCAGTGAGACCGCCGCCGTTCATCTGTCGGGCGTTTTGCACAAGGCTGCCGCCGAGGTCAATGAAGAAGGCACAATGGCTGCTGCAGTGACTGGCGCTTCATTTGGGTCCATATCCACCAATTACCAGCCGTCGCCGCCGCCACTGGCGTTTACAGTCGATCATCCTTTCTTGTTCTACGTCCGCCACGTCAAGACGGGCCGCCTCCTGTTCCTGGGGGAAGTAAATGAGCTCTAATATTAAACAGCAAGCAAATCTTACCGTCAGTCGGCAAAGAAAACCCCTTTTCAAGAAACTGCTGCTTTGAGATAATCTCTTTGTCATGCTCCATCCCGCCATTTCATTGTAAAGGCCAGGGTCGCTTTATTTTTTTATGTAGGAAATAGAGGGACGTGCATATGTTTTTTTTTTTTTTTGCATAAAGTAATTAAGAACATTAACGGGCAGTGGTTTCGAAGCAGGCAAAATGCGCCTTTCTATAATGCTTTTCAGGGCATTAAATGCACAAAATATATGATTTACGGGAAGCTGTTATCTGTCTACAACAAACGGTGTCTGAAATTATGAAATTTCTCGAAGAGAAATTGAGAAATGATTCATTCTCTGTTCTAACAGTGGTCGAGGAAAATTACGGGGGACAGTTAGGCTCCCCTTTTAGGGGTATGACACAATACGCTACCACCCGATACGAGAAGCTCCCTTTAACTAATCCGTTTGAACGTGCCTCTGAACTGCTAAGGGATCAAATGAATGCAGGTCCTGGCAGGCGGATTGTGATCTTAAAAATTATGCCCGACGATTACGCTACTCTGCATTAATGTAAAATTTGACGCTAGCGCAACAGGCTATTTGTATTTGCTAATTGCCGAGGAATAATATTTGAGAGAAACATATATCTATATATGTAGGAGTTAGAGCCTTCGCTATATTTTCTTACATAACCATCACTCAACGCATCGTATTCTGCCGGTGCCGCAGCGATGCCTCGTTGACTTTGCCTATGCCGGCGACGTGAACGCAGCTCTCTTTTTCGCAAGCATATTTAGCAGCAGAAAAATTAGGGGCTCTTGAACACCGCGTCACAATTTTTACGGTATGACTCGTCCGTGCTATTGGCTCCCGCCTACAGCTAAACTTGCAGATCCACGTTCGAGTATTTGCGCTTTCCTACTTACTTAGTCACTGTGCACGCACGTGCGCACGCACACACACACACACACACACACACACACACACACACACACACACACACACACACACACACACACACACACACACACACACACACACACACACACACACACACACACACACACACACACACACACACACACACACACACACACACACACACACACACACACACACACACACACACACACACACGCGCATACGACCACGCGCACGCGCACGCGCACGCACACGCACACGCACACGCACGCACACACACACACACACACACACACACACACACACACACACACACACACACACACACACACACACACACACACACACACACACACACACACACACACACACACACACACACACACACACACACAGGCGCGCGCGCGCATAATATTCGCGTCTATATATGAATTAGTCCCGAGCATGCCCCTGGCACGTAGGAATTGTCAGGTCGCATGGACTGGATCTGGATGTGGAGGTGGGATATATATGCTGCCGCAATGGCAGCTTCGGATCGCAGGCGTGGAGGTGGCATAGATATACCACTTCTATATCCATATCTAATCCGTTTGACCAGTCGACTCCAATGTGCCAGGGACATGCTCGGGACGTTTACCTCACAATGCCGACTAAACCCTATTGCAGTGCTTTCCACTCAATGGAAGCCTTTACTCTGTAGTTTTAATATTAAGTGTCAAGCGACGCAAATCGACCGCAATCCTCTCTCGCCACAACGGTGGAGAGGCGTCGCTGGCTACTCAGGAGGGGTGGCCTGCTTCCTGGTTCTTCTCGTGGCAGTCTCATTCCTGCTGCTCAATTATTCGCTCCAGAAGCCACAACAACCATTCTATCCCTCCCTCCAAATATAGAGAGGGGGGTTGCCATTTCCTCACTCTGCCATCTGCAAGACGCGTGGCAGCTGGCGTTTTGCTATGCTACTACCTGCCAGTGCTGACAGCTAGGCGGCTGGTTACGTCAACGTCGGCGATGCGGAATCCTGGAACAGACGCCTAAGAGCTGCGCCCTAAAAAAGTAGCTCGACTTCAAAGAACACATTACGGATACGCGAGCAACTGCGAATTCGTGATTTTTACATACCGTTCTTTGAAACTACAGAAGCCGAGCTGACACTAGCGACCTTATCCGTATTCGTGACGATCTAAAGTTACGCCCACGGGGAGGACAAGAGGAATCACGTCGGTGGCGGCTTGTTCTCTGACCTCGGGCATAGCCTGCTAACTTGAGTCGCCTGCTCTGTGGTGCGAAATTTGAGGTCACTGTAAAACTGCTCTGGGAGAATGCGAAAGCATCATTGCTGCATGCCGCGACATTGTTGACTGCCATTCGACGGTTTTCTGCATCTACTTACTCACTATGTAAAGATCCCGCCGCCACTCTTCGACCTCCCATCTACCTCTCGACGATCTCGCGGCATTCATGGTAGAACGTTTGACGCAGCTTTCTTATCGGTTGGCTGCGTGGCGTCATTAAACCGCTGATTTCATTGGCAGTGACGTCAGATACCTTATGACATCGACTTACTGACGCACATGACAAATGACATGACATAACTATTACAATGTCTCAGTGGCGTCATAAAACCACTGACGTCATCGGTAGTGACGTCACACACCTTATGACGTCATGGACTTAAGAAGCCACGTGCCCCATGCCAACACAAGACTTATTACTATGGCAATGACACTGGGCTTAATAATGTCATGACTCCACGATTTGCCATCATATGACTGATGACAGCACCACATGCCAACTTCCGGTGACCGATTCGCGGACACAATTACGTGAATATAGCCATCTAATACTTTCTCATTAACAAACCACCACTCGCAACAATATTGTTTATGATGACAACGTCAAGGACTAAGTTCGGCGGAAAACCCGTCGTTTGTCGGCGTTGTGAATCAGAATGTTGCGACTGCTAGAGAAGGCTCGTGGCCTAGTTCGGACGTTATATTGACACGCTGCATTCTTTATCTTCCCTCTGCACTGATCGCGAGCGTGTGCCTCCTCGAGGCGAAGAAACCGACGTTCATCTCCTCGAGGCGAAAAAACTGAAGTTCTTCTGTTGAAGCGGGCCTGCTAGTTTTCCTGCCGCACTGTGACTTCTGTAACTCCTGTGTTCCGCGGTGACTTCTGATCAGAGACTTCACACCCTGACATCTGGTGGAGCTGCTGGGTAACGCAACCCATGCTCCGAACACCTCCAACCAGCCGAGACTCCAGCCCTCAAGGATCTCCTACCATCGAGATTGCGCCTACCCATCAGAGTAGCCGACGGCATCGAGGTCTTGATCCCAAATTCGCGCCTCTACAATTTTCTCGTACTGCGAGGCCGCCACCATCTTCTCCAGCACCACCTTCGGAGACAACACAACCACCCGCAATGACGCACGTAGACACCACTGCCCCCTCCTTCGTGTTGCAGCAGCCGCGGGAGATACCCATCTTCCAAGCCTTTCCCGGCGACGACCCGGAAGACTGGCTAGATAAATTTGAGCGAGTAGCCCAGTACGATCGCTGGGGCGACGACCAGAAACTGCAGCATGTATTTTTTTCGCTCGACGGTGCAGCTCGTACATGGTTTGAAAATCATGAGACTACCATCACAACGTGGAGTTCCTTCAAGGACCAGTTCCTGCAAGCTTTCACCACCGTTTTTCGCAAAGAACGCGCCGAGCTGCTCCTACAGACGAGAGTTCAGCTCCCTAACGAGAGCATCCTCGTTTACTTCGAGGACATGACGAGGCTATTCCGTCGCGCTGATCCAAACATGTCCCAAGAAAAAAAACTTCGCTATCTCATGATAGGAATTAAGGAACAGATCTTCGTTGGATTAGTGCGATGTCCCCTCAAGACCATCGGGGAATTTGTATCCGAGGCCATTACCATTGAGAGGGCTCTAGAGATGCGATCTAAGCACTACGAGCGGCCGTCCATCCCTATTGCTGCCGCCATCGCGGACACTGGTAGCACTGACGTGCTCCGCGAGACCATACGGGCCGTCGTACGCGAGGAGCTGCAGAAACTATTTCCGACGGCAGCACCACCTCAAGTATCCACCCTTTCTCAGATGGTTCGGGAAGAGGTCAACCAGGCACTCAATCCACCCGAACCGCTCCCGCCAATGCCACCACAGGCCATGACCTACGCCGCAGTCACTCGTCGTGCCTGTCCACCTCCCAGTCAGCATCCACCTCCCAGTCAGCACCAAGCAGCCCCTGCATCCACTCGTCAAGCACCTCCCGCTCGAATTTCTCAGGTGCGTCCACGCAAAAGCGACGTCTGGCGCACTCGCGATAATCGCCCGCTGTGCTTCCACTGTGGTGAAGCTGGTCACCTGTTCCGCGATTGCTATTACCGACGAATTGGTCTGCCGGGATTTAGCGCCGACGCGCGAAAGCCGCAGCGTGGTGAACGGCCCCCTGCCATCGATGCGTACTTGGCTGAATCATCCGGAACGCCCTATGACTACTCGCGGTCGCTTTCACCGCGCCAATACTCCTCGCAGACACGTGGTAATGCCGGCCTGACGCGGGCCCGCTCCCCTAGCCCCCATCGGGAAAACTAGACGCGGCAACCTTTGGAGGGAAGGTTGGTCATCGGCGAAATTCTCAAGCTCCTCCACCGCTGCAACCGGATGGTCACTTCATTTCACGACGACACGACGCGCCCCACAATGATCCGCTGCCTCGGCGCTCCAGTTCTCCGACGACACGAAATCAGCTAGTACCACACCGCAGCCGTGACCGGACCCCGCGACGTTCCGGCAACACCACAGCCGTAACCGCCGACCTGAACATTTCAGTGGACGGAACCGACGTGACAGCGCTTGTGGATACCGGCGCCGATTATTCTGTGATGAGTGGGCCTTTCGCCGCCACTCTGAAAAAAGTGACTACACCCTGGACAGGCCCACAAATTCGTACTGCCGGAGGCCACTTGATAACGCCGACCGGTACCTGCACTTCTAGGGTAACAGTGCAAGAAGAAACGTACTTAGCAACCTTCGTCGTACTTGTCCAGTGTTCCCGCGACGTCATCCTTGGCATGGATTTCTTAGCAGAGAATGGAGCCGTTATCAACCTGCAGACTAAGTCAGTGACCTTATCGACTGAGAACGCAATACACAGTGCTTCAGAGCGACCGACAGCACTGCACATCCTTGATGATCACGTCACTATTCCGCCCCGTTCCAGTGTGATGACGTCTGTGGCTTCGAATACACTGCGAAACTTTGAAGGTGTCGTGGAGAGCAAACAGATCTTACTTTTCGAACGCAGTCTTACTGTAGCCAGAGGAGTCGTTCGCCTCGAAGACGGCAAAGCAGATGTCCTACTCACAAATTTTTGGCGGTGAGCACCAGCATTTAAGCACGGGGACTGTAGTGGCCCATATTTGCGGTATTACGCATGTTCAAAAAGCCTCTGGACTTGCGATGCTGTCATTGACCGATATGGAGAGGCCTACCACCGATTTACACTTCGACATTAACCCTGCGCTTTCTCAACTGCAGCATCGCCAAGTGAACCAGCTCCTCCAGCGCTATCGGGTGACCTTCTCCAACTCTTCACGTGTTGGCAGAACCGATCTCGCCAAGCATCGCATTATTACGGATGATACCGTGCCACCTCTCAGACAGTCACCTTACCGAGTGTCTCCGACTGAACGCGCCGCAATCACTCGCCAAGTGAAAGAGATGCTTCGCGACGATGTCATCCAGCCCTCGCGGAGTCCATGGGCTGCACCTGTCGTTCTTGTGAAGAAAAAGGATGGTACGCTGAGGTTTTGTGTGGATTACCGCCGGCTAAACAAAGTTACAAAGAAAGACGTCTATTCCCTGCCACGCATCGACGATGCTCTGGATCGACTCTGCTCCGCGAAATATTTCTCTTCAATGGGCTTGAAATCCGGATACTGGCAAATAGAGGTAGATGAGAGGGACCGCGAGAAAACGGCGTTTATTACTCCGGATGGGCTCTACGCGTTCAAGGCTATGCCCTTTGGTCTCTGCTCTGCGCCGGCTACTTTCCAACGGCTTATGGACACCGTACTTGCAGATCTCAAGTGACAGACATGTCTCGTTTACCTTGACGACGTTGTGGTCTTCGCTCCAACGTTCGAGGAGCACCTTCGGCGCCTTGAGACTGTTTTGCAAGCCATAACATCCTCTGGCCTTACGCTAAAGAACGAGAAGTGTCATTTTGCTTATATGGAGCTCAAGTTCTTGGGGCACGTCGTAAGCCACGCTGGTGTCCTGCCGGATCCAGAGAAAACCACAGCTATTGCCTACTTCCCTCCGCCCCAAGACCAGAAAGCTTTTCGACGATTTCTTGGCTGATGTGCCTACTACCGGCGCTACGTCAAAGATTTCGCTCGACTCGCCGAGCCCCTAACACGTCTGACAAAGATAGACACGCCTTTCACTTGGGACGCACCACAGGAACAAGCATTCAAAGAGCTTCAACGCCGCCTACAAACACCTCCCATATTGGCTCACTTCGACGAAAACGCCGACACGGAGCTTCACACCGATGCAAGCAACATAGGCCTGGGCGCCGTTCTAGTTCAAATCCAGGGTGGCCAAGAACGTGTAATCGCTTACGCCAGTCGCTGTCTATCTAAAGCCGAATCGAACTATTCTGCAACAGAGAAAGAATGTCTAGCCATTGTGTGGGCGACGTCGAAATTCCGGCCATACCTTTACGGGAAACCATTCAAGTTAGTGACTGACCACCATGCCCTATGTTGGCTTGCAACCCTAAAGGACCCTTCAACCCGTCTTGTAAGATGGAGTCTACGATTACAGGAATTCGACATAACTGTCACGTACAAATCTGGCCGTCAGCATTCGGACGCCGACTGCCTCTCACGTGCCCCTGTAGATCCCCCCGCAGATGAAATTCCTGATGACGCCATACTGTTAAATGCCATCAGCACAGAGTGCCTCGCTGAAAGACAATCTGCAGATCCTGAACTTCGGCACATCATGGACTATCTAAACGGTGCATGTACAACCGCTCCGAGAGCTTTCAAGCGTGCTCTGTCATCGTTATGTGTGCGCAATGGTGTCCTCATGAAGAAAAACTTTTCCGCCAGCCAAACGACGTACCTGATTGTTGTACCTATGTGTCTACGTGATGAAATCTTACAAGCTTGCCACGATGAGCCAACCTGTGGACATTTGGGAGTCACCCGCACGCTTGCAAGGCTCAAGGAAAAGTACTACTGGCCTCGACTTAACTCAGACGTTTCACACTATGTGAAAACGTGTCGCAACTGTCAGCGTCGTAAGGTGCCGCCGACTAAGCCCACCGGACTCTTGAAGCCAATAGACCCACCATCGAGGCCTTTCCAGCAGATTGGCATGGACATGCTGGGACCATTTCCCCTTTCACACTCCGGTAACCGGTGGGTCATTATTGCTACGGATTACCTTACACGATACGCGGAAACCTCCGCTCTACCCAACGGTACTGCATTAGAGGTTGCAAAGTTTTTCATCAATTGCGTTGTCCTGCGCCATGGCGCACCGGAGATTTTGATTACTGACAGAGGAGCCGCATTGACAGCCGAATTGCTGCAGCAGATTTTAATTCACAGTCATACTGAACACAGGAAGGCGACACCTTACCATCTTCAAACGAACGGCTTGACCGAACGCTTGAAAAAAAAAACACTCGCTGACATGCTCTCAATGTACGTCGACGTAGAGCACAAAACGTGGGATGAAGTGCTCCCGTACGTTACCTTTGCATACAATACAGCGGTCCAGGAAACAACGAACATGACACCTTTCCGTCTGGTCCATGGCCGTGAAGTGACCACAATGCTTGATGCCATGTTACCACATCTAGACGACGGCAACCAACAAGCAGATGTTCACACCTTTCTGCACCTTGCCGAAGAGGCCCGTCAGCTGGCCAGGCTGCGAATTCAGAATCAGCAACGCCGCGATGCCCAACGATACGAACTCCGACACCGTGACGCCCGGTACACAGCTGGAGACCGTGTCTGGGTTTGGTTTCCTGTACGTCGACGAGGCCTCAGCGAGAAACTGCTGTGTCGTTACTTTGGCCCGTACAAAGTGGTAAGCCAAGTTGGGGACCTAAAGTATGAGGTTGTTCCTGATGGATTTAAAAAGTCCCGACGCTCCACGCTCCCGGACGTGGTCCACGTGGTCCGCCTGAAACCGTATTACGACCGATAGTGTTGACTCTTTCTGTGCGCGAGCAACTGCCCTTCGTGCAATGGTTGTTTTGTTTGTTTGTTTTTATCTCTACCCACACTTCCAGCATCGGGGCGATGCTTCTTGTACCCGGGGGGGGGGGGCAATGACACGCTGCATTCTTTATCTTCCCTCTGCGCTGATCGCGAGCGTGTGCCTCCTCGAGGCGAAGAAACCGACGTTCATCTCCTCGAGGCGAAGAAACTGAAGTTCTTCTGTTGAAGCGGGCCTGCTAGTATTCCTGCCGCACTGTGACTTCTGTAACTCCTGTGTTCCGCGGTGACTTCGGATAAGAGACTTCACACCGTGACAATATGTAGTGACGTCGCTTTAATGTGAATGGCGATCAATAGTGTGGAATTGAACCTCTGACCATTGATTGAGTCACGAATCAGGCACTCTAGCTTTAGGCCGCATCAAAAAACGGCGCTTTAGAAAGTATATTAAGGTATATTTAAAGGCGGAAAAAGGTTAATATGAAAAGATGAAAAGCAACTACTTGATGCGTGAGTGTTGCGATTATTAGTGTGCCAGTGGATACTAGCGGATATTAAAGATAGAAGGGAGAGTACCGACTTCTCATCAATTTTTTTTCAGGAACGCAGTTCCGCATATAAATTGTTATATTCACTTGGAAGCGCTTCGAGACGACTTGAACCAACATTGCCCGAGTAGATCGCCCAGTGAGAGCCGAATGCTCACAGCACGAGCGGCACGCATTGGAAAAAAGAATTGATTATCGGTCGTAGTGGAGGGCTGCGGAGTAATTTCGACTACCTGGGGATCTTTAACGTGCACTGACACCGTCCGTGTGCTGTGCGATCTCATTGCACGTTAAAGATCCCCAGGTGACTCCGAAGCACTTCACTCCACTACGACTGTTGATTCTCTCTTTCCAGTTCACTCCCATTTTGCTCCCTTCCCTATTATTATTATTATTATTATTATTATTATTATTATTATTATTATTATTATTATTATTATTATTATTATTATTATTTATTATTATTATTATTATTATTATTATTATTATTATTATTATTATTATTATTATTATTATTATTATTATTATTATTATTATTATTATTATTATTATTATTATTATTATTATTATTACCGTCGCAGATGCGTCTTTTCTGCGTGCCGATGATGGCGGTGATGGTGATGCTGTACTGGTAAGTATTAATCATTGAATGTGGGCATGCTTCAATGCCCTAAACTGTGGAGAAAAAAATAAATTTAGATTATCGCGCCTGCAAAGATGCGGCCTGCCTTTTTATCTGAGTCTGGTGCCGCTCTTTTTCACAATACATGATGTCAATCACTTAAGTGCCCTAAGATGATTACCAGTATGTCAGTAACATTCCTAAATATAACGAAAGAGTGCCCGCTTCTAACAATAGGCGCCCATTGCTAATATTGGGATAAGATTGAAACGGTACCAGCTTCAAGGCAGCTCTTGTTAGTAGTTATTTAAAGCATTTCAGGGCATTTCTGATGGACATTTAATTTCGAAAAAAAAAAGGTACAGAAGAAAAAATGACCAGTTAGGTTAAAGAGTGTCTCCATAACGTTCTTCACGGTGTTCCAGTCGACGAGGTTCGCTCCTCATACGAATTTGGAAGCTCCGAGGTCCCTCAATGTTACGTTTTTAGGCCTACATAATTATGAGCATAAGTGGCATACACACTGGCACAACGCTAACATTTTGACTTATCGCGAATGACTGCGAGGTATATCGCACGTCAAGCATTATTACACACTGTATGCTTTTTTTTTTTTTTTTTTTACAAGGCGATCAGCATATAAATAAAAATAGGGCTATGTGTCTGATGCGTATTAGGCCTAAGTAGTCCAGGATGGTGTGATTTAACGCTTGGTATAGCATGATGTCATTAAATACACTATAGAAATTAAATAATTCTAGAACGCATCGGCTGATTTAAATGAATGACGCTTGTCTTCCGGCTAATCTTTCTTCACAGGCTTATATCGACTACACTTTGGCTCATATTTAAATAGAACTCTCAGTTGTATACGTCGCACACTTTGTAATTATATAATAAAGATATACTTTTTCTTCCCTGCACATCTATCTTGGACAGGAATTTTGATTATGTCATCTACAGTTGCGGCCAATGTTCGTCCTTCTTGATTCTACGGCGACATCTGTAGCCTATTTCGTTTCGGGACTATTAATCGTGTAAACCAAATCAAACAATCTTTCAAAACCGCCTGATTACGTGTACTTTAGTTTATTTTTGTTACTAAAGCGTTTTCGTTTTAGCTGCAGCTCGGCTTTTACGGCATTCTTGTATATGTCTTCGCTATATTTTAGTTATTATAAATGATAGTAATGAATATCAACCCCTGTGTAAAGCGCGGTATTGGGCGAATAAATAAGAAATTGTGTTTTACTGAAAGATGGTAGCAAACAGCCGTCTTCTGCACCGGCCTTCCAGAGTGTCGCCTCTGCCTTTTAACGCCTCAACCCAAAGCTCTGCTGCAGTGCCGTCCTCTGCGGAGACATCTGCGGCCCACCATTTTATGACTGGAGGGCCAAACTCGTCACCAAAAGAAAATGCCGTTCCCACTTTGTACTTTAACGCCCGCAACATTCTGAGATCGATCAATCTTTGGTACAGCCATAGTCCTTTAATGCTTTTGTACAGCTAACGCAACAAAAACGTTGATAATGTGACTTATCTCAAACAGCTAACATCATCTTTTTTCACGTACACTACCGCTCGATGCCTTTTGATCTATCATTGCTTAATTTCACCTTCTCACGCTTGTTGCCAGTGACTCTGCCTCAGAGGAGACGCTTCAAACGCGAAGCCGAAAAACAAGGTCGAAGGTACAGTCATAGTAATGTGTGGCTCCAAAAGGAAGTGCTGCAGATAAATGAAAGCGGACAGTAATGTTTGCCATTCAGAACCGGATCTCTCAATTTCTTTTTTTTTTTTTTTTTTGTCCTTCTGCGGGTCCTTGAGTGCGCGGCTGAATACAAAATGCCTTATGCTGCCTTCGTAAATGGCGATAGCGGCTGTCATCCAAGAATCAACGCTGCCTAAACGCAGCCCTCCCCTATTTCTCACCCTTCAGCAAAAAACCTATAAGCCTGCAAGATTTTCCACGTCAGAGGAAATGAAATTCCGTCGCTGCCCGACGTAGATAAATACGAAGCGTAGTCAAAGATAGCACATGTCTGTGCTCTCTCTGCGCTCAGCGCTGTCTTCTCCGAGGTGCAATCCGAGAACTTCTTGTTTGCCGGCCGAGTGCCGAAGCTGAAATAAAAACACGAGAGAAAAAAAGAGCCCGACACGGAGCGGCTTAAAAAGGAGGCGTCTGTGGCCTCCAGACTGCGGAAAACATCCACGATGCTCGCCAAGTTTGTCGTCCTCGGAGTGCTCGCGTTCGTTTCCTCAGAGACCGATGATGCTCTGCTCGCCAGAGCTCACAACCAATTCGCGGTGAACCTTCTCAAACATCTGGCGGCCCAGAATCCCTCGTCCAATGTCTTCTTCTCCCCAACTAGCATCGCCGCTGCTTTCGGCATGGCTTACGCCGGCGCCAGAGGAAGTTCTGAAGCCGAGCTTGCATCAGTGCTCGGACACACCCAGGTCGGCCTGACCGAGAAATCCAGGGTCCTTGCAGCGTACAAGCACCTGCTAGAGCTTACGTCTTCAGAAAACGTCACGCTGGAAGTGGCCAACATGGTCCTCGCACAGAACAGCTTCCAAATCGCCGACAGCTACAGACAGCAGCTGAGCGACACCTTCGACGCGCAGCTGAGATCCGTGGACTTCGCTAACGAAGGTCCAAGAGTCGCCGCCGAGGTGAACGCCTGGGTACGCGGAAAGACACGGGGAAAGGTCGACGGCATTCTGCCCGAGAATCAGCCACTGGACATGATTATGTTCATTGTCAACGCAGTCTACTTCAAGGGGAACTGGGTGACCAAGTTCGACCCGTCGAGAACCGTAAACAAACCCTTCCTGAACCAGGGCACTACGGAGGTCAGTAAGCCAGCGATGCACCTTACAAGACGCTTCCCATACGCCCGTCTAGCCGCGCTCCATGCTGGCGCTGTAGAGATCCCGTACTCTGGAGACAGGTTCAGCATGGTGGTCCTGCTTCCGGACTCTCCGACGGGGCTGGCTGCGCTCAGGGAAAGTCTGTCACTTGATGTTTTGGAGGACGTCGGTAGCAAGCTCATCTTCAATGAGGTAGTGCTCAGGATACCAAAATTCGAAATGAGTCTTCGCTACGGCCTGGTGCCCGCTATGCGTGCCCTTGGACTGAACTCTGTTTTTGGAAACGGGGCTAACTTTACCGGTATCAGCGAGAGCACGCTGGTACGCATCTCTGACGCCGTCCACAAAGCAGCAGTGGAGGTCAATGAAGAAGGAACTATCGCGACTGCCGTGACCGGTCTCTCGTTTGTGGCTCTGTCGGCATTATCCGCACCTCCGCCACCGATCCAATTCATCGTGGATCGTCCGTTCCTATACTACATCAGAGACAGGAGCAACAACCGCATCCTTTTCATTGGTGAAGTCCACAGCCTTTGAGTACCGAGATATCATCCGCTCTTGTCTCGACAAATTCAGAGGCTGTACGCAGAACTTTCAACTGAAGGAGTAGTACAACTCCCGCAAGCGGCTAGCGGCTGTACGCAGAAAAAAAACGATGACGCCGTAAACCTCATGTAATGAAGTGTGCATAGTTCTGGTCGATTTCAGAGATTTATGTTGTAGAAAGGAAGGTTTCTGACTGCGAAACGAAAAAAAAAATTCTTAATAAATAAGCTCATTCCATTTGAGACTGCTTTACAGGTGGTTTCATTACCTTGACTCGAGACACCATTTTTATGAAACTCAGTTTTGGTAAACGCAAACGGCACTGCGAACGTGAAGCGATTAAAAATAACGCATGAGAGCAGCTCAAACTACACAACTTTTAAGTGTTGTGTTTGTGTTGCGTATCAATTTAACTCTGAAATGTATCAAGTACATTCACTATACAATGAACTGCAGAACTTTCTCTCTGATTAATTTATTGAAGTTCGTATGCTATGTCTCCTGCAATGCGCTTACGCAAATACCCTTGTAATTAGTGCAATACGAGCCAGACAACATGCCTCCTGTCCGCTATACTACCTACAGTATGTTTCAAGGTGGGACTATCAGATGAGAAAGTACTGTGGCGAAGAGAACAACGTCCCTTGCGTTCGTTAACTGAAGTTTCTTATACTTCGTATGTTGCCTTTGCAGCTTACTTCTAGTTTCTGCTTTCCTGTGAAGTAAACAAGGTCGTAGCCAGCGAATTCTCCCTCTGCCTGTCTGTCGGGGGTATTCCATTCGTTCATAATCCATTTTGTGCATGTAAAAGCCATGCCAAGTGGCCCGTATCAGGAGTTGTCACTTTAATATGACATCCAAATTTATACTTCGAAAAAGTGAATAATATCCACTGTATATTTGTATAGTTATTTGCTTAACAGCTCTTACTTGCTTTATCGCTTTACGCAAACAATTATTTATGCGTCGGCGTAAGGTCTAGTAGAGCTATTGATTCCTACGGGGCGGATATAAAATTTGCACCAATTTTGTGAACTTTCCGTTTTTTAACAACTACCTTATCTAAACTTAAACTCGTTTGAAGGTAAAAAATAGAAGCCTTCTGGCTTTTGCGCTGTCAGACTTGCGGAGGTGAGATAAGCACGGCTAAGGATAATTAAGCACAGATTGCGAGACCTAACTCTGCTATGCTTCGACAGAACCGCTTATGTTATCGCGAATATACCGCCTCACGTGACACCGCCACACGTGCGCAGGAAGCTAGTAAAGTGTTTCACTGTTCGACGTTTCACTGCTCGCCACCAAGCAGGAAATGCAACGCAGCTATGGCGGAGCAAACTCGAGTTTGGATTGCCTGTACGCAACTGAGCTAGGACCGTATTGAGGGAGCTCAATAGTATGCTTTCATTGTACTTATTATGTGATAGTCAAGAAATTGTATAACTACTATCTATTCCTTAAAAAATAGTGAATCAGTCTTAGGTAAAATCCATCCAAGATCAAACTTGTGGCGCGGCAGATCTACTTTGTTCTAGCTAACTTTATTAATAAAATTCTTAAAACAGGCGGTCTTTTTTTTTTTTTTTCCGCAGAGTTAAAAAGAGGGCCAGATCAGTACCGATATTTGTGAAAGGAGAGCGTAATATTGTCTAACTATATCGCCCAATAACTGTTTCGCCCTTTTCAGCAAAGCTCATAGAGAAACATTTCGTTAAGTGTTTTATCAAATATTTTACTATATTCAAACTCTTAACTAGCCGCCAATTTAGATTCTCTTCACTGCAGACTCCTCACTGCAGAACAGATATAAGGGTTAATGCTGAGAAATGTGAACACCACACAGAGATAGAGCCAATCGTATACACTCCAGGCGTCCGGTGCTATCGCTGAGAAAAGTGCAACCAGAGACCTCCGTCAGAGCCCGGAAAGAAGAGGGAAAGAGAAAAAAGAAACCCGAGGAAAGAAAGCTGACACGAGTGGCTTTTAAAAGAGGGCTCTGCACCCACCAGCCCTTGCAAAGCATCTACGATGTGCGTCAAGTTCGTCCTTCTTACGCTGCTCGCACTGGTCTCCGCAGAAACTGACGATGTTCTGCTTGCCAAAGCTCACAACCACTTCGCCGTCAAGTTCCTCAAGCAGCTGGCGGCACAGAGTCCTTCGTCCAATGTATTCTTTTCACCAACAAGCATCGCCGCAGCCTTCGGAATGGCTTACGCAGGCGCAAGAGGAAGCTCGGAAGACGAGCTGGCGTCAGTTCTCGGTCACACCGAGGTCGGCCTCACGGAAAGACCCAGGGTTCTTTCCGCGTACAAGCGTATGCTCGAGCTTACGACCTCACCGAACGTCACGCTAGAGTTGGCCAACGTTGTCCTGGCCCAGAACAACTTCGAAGTCACTGAGAGCTACAGGCAACTGCTGCATGAAGTCTTCGACGCAGAATTGAGGTCCGTCGACTTCGCCGCCGAAGGTCCCAGAGTCGCCGCTGAGGTCAACGCCTGGGTGCGCCAAAAGACGAGGGGGAAGATTAACAGCATCCTTCCTGAGGGTCAGTCACTGAACATCGTTCTCTTCATCCTAAACGCAGTCTACTTCAAAGGGACCTGGGTTACCAAGTTCGATCCAGAGAGAACCGAAAGTAAACCTTTCCTCAATCTCGGCACCACGGAGGTGAACAAGCCGGCAATGCACCTGAGGAGGCGCTTTCCGTACACCCGTTTATACGCACTCCATGCAGGCGCGGTGGAGATCCCGTACTCTGGCGACAGTTTCAGCATGGTGGTCCTGCTTCCGGACTCCCCGACTGGTTTAGCAGCTCTCAGGGATGGTCTGTCACTTGAAGTTCTCGAAGACGTCGCCAGTAACCTGAGCTTCAGAGACGTTGTGCTAAGGATACCTAAGTTTGAGATGACCCTCCGTTATAGCCTGGTGCCCATCATGCGAGCCCTGGGGCTGGAAGTCGTTTTCGGAGGTGGTGCCAACTTCGCTGGTATCAGCGAGAGTACGCCCGTCCGCATTTCGGATGCCGTCCACAAGGCGGCCGTGGAAGTGAACGAGGAAGGAACTGTCGCAACCGCCGTGACAGGTATCTCTCTGATGCCGCTCTCGGCCCATCACGCCCCACCACCGCCCATCCAGTTTATCGTAGATCGCCCTTTCATTTTTTACATCAGAGATAGGAGCAACAACCGCATCCTTTTCATCGGTGAGGTCCAGACTCTTTGAGGCAGGAGATTTAGCTCACCCTTCCCAGCATGGAAATGACCTCATATAGCGGAACATCACGACATGTCATATTCGGCTAATAGAGAAAAATTAAAAACGCTAGGAAGAACTGTGCACTTACCAAACGTTTCTGGGGGCGGCTTTTGCCCTTGACAAAGCCTTCAATTTCTCATCTCTAATGAAAGCACAACCCTTGTATGAGAACTGAGCCAACGTAGGTCAAAACAGAAAGAATTGTACGGACTTCCACCCAGCATTGTAGAATCTTATGCTGTGACGTAATTGACATCTCAACTTAATTACCACTTGTTATTATGATGATAATACATGCCAGCGTCTACATACATGGACTGACCCCACAGCGTGTAATATGGTTTATTATCAAAAATGGTTGTCACTGCGTAGGCTCTGCTGTTCTGCTGCTGCTTTTTATCATCGATGTATAAACTACTTCCTTCTTTTATCCAAATGTGTTTGAAATTTTCTTTCACACTAATTACGCCCTTACTTTAGGCTTATTCGTTTCCTCTTACCATGAAACGGTAGCAGTACTGTTTTCAAATGTGAACCAGTGCGTTTTATATTCACGTATCTTTTGTATTATAATCAGTGTATAATACAAAATTATCCTGTGGCCTACAGCCTACTGCAAGGTCAGCGGTACTAGGTCAGTGGTATAAATAAATAAATATATAAATAAAAAACTTAGGCTATTCATTAAAGCCTTTACATGCCGCTCACGAAGAATTTGTCTTTAAAGAGACCTGGCTTTTTGCCAGCGATATATCTATGATAAACTGAAAATTTCTGATTTTAAAGCAGGCAACTGCGGGAGTTGCCGCATCCTCGGCCATGTTTTTGCTATTTCTGGACCAGAAAGGGGAAATGACCAAATAAGAATAATGTACGGTACATGAATAGCATTGAAATCCAGACGTGATTGTTGTAAATGCGGGAACCACATCATGAGCGTTTACCCTTTCAGAATTTGACTTTTTTTTTTTTTGTACGCAAGCTTGCCATAAGGCATATTATTATTATATAAAACATTTGACTTCACAATATATTTTTGAATTGACCTCGTTTAAAGGCGTTTAAGGCACCTAAGTTGGACTATTCAACGTCGTAGTGGAGAGCTGTGGGTAATATAGCCCACCTAGAGTTCTTTACAGTGCACCCATATCTAGCGGCTTGCGCTTCGCTTCAATATTTATTGTTCTTGTTACCGGTCACACTACTGCGATGGTGCAACTACTGTTCCAGAGTACCCGGGTTCGAACCCGACCGCCGGCGACTGCGTTTCGATGGAGGTGAAAAGGGCAAGCGTCCTCCGTATGTTGTGCGAGGTCTGTTGCACGTTCAAGATCCCGGGGTGGCCGAAATTGCTCCGTACACCTCCATTACGGCATCTCTTTCTACCTTTCTGCTTTAACTCCCACCTTTTCCCCTTCCCTCATGGCCGGTTCAGGTGTCCACTTAAAAAGTGTGATAGATACGCACAGTGGCTTTCCTTTCCTCTAGACCAATTTCAAAAGCAATTGTTACCAGTCAGATTATCAAGCCTAAACACGGCGGCTATTCTTTCCTATTAATATCATGTTTAATGTCTTCAGCTCGACCCTCAATGCCTAAGAGCGATTCACTGCTGTCAGTTTTCTTTCTTATATTGTTCAGAAAATGAGTTCGAACATGCATTCTTTAGAGTTTTATTTGCAGCTATTAGTGCGCATGCTGGCTAGGAAGCATGGACGACGAAACCTTGGACATAAACGAAGTATTTTGTACAAACTACGGGACCAAAATATAACTTGCCTTCATTTCATAAATACTGTTGGTAATTCCCCGAATGACAGAAAGCTTCCAATTAGTCCTCGGATGCTGAAAAGGCCGCTTCCTTGAGACCGACCTTAATGGTTAAAGACTCCACAGAAACCTTTCACGAGTACAAAATAATGGCGAAGTAGGAATTTCCTAGTTAATTCACCAATGATAACGTGCCCGCTTATATTATTCGGCCTTGCTCAACTTTACTAGCCTTGTTTAAGCGGTCAGAACTGCCGTCTTATCAGCGGGAAAAACACCATATTACGAGAAACATGTACAGATTGTTCGGTCCAAGCGTCAGCGCCGTTGCGGTAAGCCAGAATTGAGCAGCACACAACGGTTCGTTTGCGACTCACAATTGCGCGCCGAAGAAAAATCGCAGAACAGGGATAAGACTTCCTGCACTGAACGCGTCCGTGTGTAGTGAACCTCAAGAGAAGAATGCGAAGATGCAAGATTCAAACGTCTTGCAGCTGCTTGGAGACCAACTGCAGAGTTCGCGTCGCGGTTTAACGTATGATGTCAACTGTAGAAACAGTAAAAGTGTTCGGAATGGGCCCGGAGCTAACTAAAAAATTTACGAGGCACTTTAGCGACCATAGTAGTGCAAGGCGAAAGCCTGAGTGCCGCATTCTGCTTTGTAGCTGTCACTTATTAGTAATTATTTGTTTAGTTATCATTATTATTTATTAATTAATCATTAAGTAGTTAGGTAGTTACTCACCTAATTAATAATTAGTCATCGATTAGTAAGTAATTATATATATATATATATAATTTAGCCATGAATTGACATATTCAATCAATATGTCATATGTCAATCAATAGCCATTGATTGACATATGACCATACAAGACACGCATTCGCGCATGCTGGGGTGGTGCTCTGTGGTTGGTCGAGACATCTATGACGTCATCCCGCCTCAGCCAATCAGAGCCGCCGAAAAAGCGGGACACATTTTGTCCATGGCAGTATGAGCCATTAAAGGCTTTCGCTTTAGGCTCATTTTTTAAGGTGGGTTTGCTCGCAGAGAGCGCACATTTTTGTTTCACCTTGAATCGAGTGCTCTAAAATGAATAGATATGGGGAGCAAGTGGCCATGCACATTTTCTAGCGTCGCCGAGGTCGATATGGGATCGTTTGCGTGTGCTGCCTGAATTGGTCTTGACGAAGTGTTTCCTTCGTGAAGGCCGCGTTAATGTTGCACTTATTGCACTATGCAAAGAACCCCTTGTGTATGTCGACATGCAAGATTTGAAGCCTCGCCACGGCTGGTGTACGACCTCAGGCGGTTTCAGGTGGACGGTCACATTTCGGGTACCAGGGGTTTCCCCAGTATTAAGCCCACATTTATGTAGCATCTGCCCTCGAGTATCTGACAAAAGCCAATGTGGGCTAGAAGTAGAAGTTTGGTCACTACCCTGCATACCTAGCAGTTCGAATGGGACCCACGAATGATTAAATGGAAATGGAGCAAACCCAATTCGGGCTGCTGTCTTAACTCCAGGGGTACGACATAGATATTAGAAGCGTCGCCTCAGACTCGTTTGGCCATGTTGGGATCCGCTGATCCTTCACATTGTGTTACACTTGGTGTTGTACCTATATGCAGTGTAGTTGCTGGCTAAGAAAAAGTTTTTCTTTTTCATGCGCGCGAATTTTCTCGCCAGTGTTATAAATGTGGGATGTTTTAGACCGCAGCTCTTTGGCTTCCGTTCCTGCGTCTCGCGGCGCCGCCGTCGGCGTTGTCCCTCGTAATCAGGTTGTGGACTGCGCAAGCGCGCCCTCCGCAGAGGGCTGACCGAGGAACGCTTCAACGGAACACTGGTTGTGTCGGATACAACGCTCGGTAGCCCGCATCGCCCGAGCCGAAACGCATAGCCGCCGCCGTTCGCCACTGCGAACCTATTCTCTGCCAGTTCTTTCTAAATCACGAGTGAGGCAACCGGTGGTAGTCCTTCGTCTACCGCTGCGTGCAGAGTTACTGCGCCTAGTGCCACCGCCGCCTTTCCTGTTGTAGGAGAGGCCACATTGCTATAGATCAAGATCAAGAGGTGTTAGTGTAGTGTTTCTTGAAGAATATGTGTGAAAAATAAAAGGCCTGTAATTGTACATACATTCCTTGCTCAAATTTTTCGCCTCACTCTATCGAAAAGCGGAAAAAGCTGATGAGCTGCGCTCAGATTAGCGCATTAGGAAGTAACGTAATCGCTGGCAATTTTTAATAACGTTGTTAATAAAAAAAGGCCTGCCATTTGAACTCTGCTTGTTCTCTGCCCCACAACGGTCATCAAGATTGAACCATACAAACGTGATTCTGTCATATTATTCCAAGATGAAAGAATTACAAATTTTTCTTTTTTTTTTTTCCTTTCGCAATCGAATATTAGAAACACCTGCCTGCTTTGATTGTTGAATGTGCTGACAATAAAATTAACACTTTTAAATATTTTTCGCGAACTTACCTTATGTAAACCCGTCCTGCTGGGCAGCACTATTGCTGCCTGCAGTATTTGTAACTAAATGAATGAATGAATAAATAAATAATTAATTAATGAATAGGCAATAAACTCCCTCGAGGCATAAATGTAGTTCAAAAAGAAAATCCACAATTTTAATGACTAGAAAAAAAACGAACTTGGCGGGAAGCAAAAATTAAAAATATATCTAGATTGGCCGCTTTCAAACGACCGCGCTAGGAAAAACTCGAGTTGAGCGTCCATCTTTAGCCTCAAAATTACCTGCACGAAAAAAAAAAAAAAAAAAAACGAAAATAAGAGCTGCGCGCGTGTATCTTCATTGTAATTATATTTATCATACACAAGTGACAAATCTCCGGTTTCCCGGTGCTTTTCTAGCAAAACCGTCGGTGATGCCATTTCAGTTGCTCTCGATGTGCTGGAATGGGCAGGATAAAAATCAAATAGGCAATGATTGCAGGTACAAAGAGGTCAGCCCGCGTAAAAAGTCCGAGCTGCGAATCGTGCGTTTAGGGCAAGACACACGTTCGCCGAGCGCTGCTGCCGGTGACTCAAAGTCACTCTGATATCAAGGCAGCGCGTCCAATGCTGAACCAAGCCAGTATATAGAAAGCCACGTTACCGAACCGTGCATAGCTCGCGTTGGTAGTTGTGGCTGTGTGTCCGCACTGACAGCATAGTTTCGGTATTGTTTGTAGCGATGACTGAGACTTAGTTGCCCGGTGAGGACAAGCTGAATCACATTTTAAGTATTCGGAAAACATGAATGACTATTATTAATAGCCGGCCGCAAATCTCCGTTTGTAATTCGGTGCCTGTTGGTAATAGCTAAATAGTTTATCGAAATGTACGTAATAACTGTAATAGTTAGCATGGCTAGCTTTTTTCTTTATTTTTTTTTATATATCCGCCAACACTGGTGTTACAATGCCGCAAAAAGCTTCTCTATACCTAAAAAAACCTATTTTCATAAAGTAGTGACGGCTTCCTTGAAACCCCTGGAACAACGAAATCGAAGGCTGCGCCGACATCGAAGGGGAGTCCTATTGTTACATTTTTTCAATCGCCAGCGTGATTTCATGTATTAAACGCTAAAAATTTCCATTTACAATTTTGTTGAGTTAGCTTCGCTGATGGCATATTTATTTAATAGTGCCACTCGCATCAGGTGCAGCCACAATTTGCGGATTTGATTATGCGGAACTTATTTTTTGCGAGAACTCCAGACATAGCGATAGACTTTTGTTAAAGATAATCAGGTAAAGCCCATTTAACAAGCTTTGGAATGTGCATTTTTCGCGATCGATATAACAAACCTCACTGTCTGTTGAGTAAAGTTTAAAAACTGCGGTTACTTTCGACGTTGGCTGTTGATAATTCCCCAATACATATGAGATTGCATCTTAAAATAAAAGACGAGTTCAGTCAGTCTAGTTTTTAACTGCCTAATCCTTACGCTGTACTACGGAGGTGATGTGTGCCTTTTTATACAATCCGCGTGTACAGAATGTCCTGATGCATGTCTTGAAGGCAAGAAATGTGATATATTTATTTTTATTTATTTGAACATACTGTTGGTCCCCTCTTGGGACCGTTACAGGAGTGGATTTATAGACAACAAGGATGCAAGTTAACAACACAACAATGCAAAAGCCAGCAATCAGGTTTAAAAACGAGAAATCAGCATTCATATGCGGAAACATCGAGTGCATAACAGAAGATGAAAGATAGCCAACTCTAGCGTTCAAAGCATGCGTTTGGACACGTCCCAAAGTATTCCTTAATACAATCATACAATGGGTACATGATCGAGTCAGAAAAAAACATAAGACCATACAGACTGTGGAGGTCATCAAGTCTGGCTGGATGACAGAACTGGTGAGGCTGCAAGCTCTATGATTTTTTCTAACGAATGCTGCGCGGTTACAGATTTATCTAAGGCGTTCCATTCGCTTACTCCTCGGGGAAATAAAGAAAAATAATATATGTTGTTAGCCCAAGCGTATTCATTAACCGTAAACTCATGCTTGTGACGTGTTTCTCTAGAAGGGTTAAAACTAATGTAAGTAGCAGGATCCATGTTGAATGCGTTATGAATTAATCGATATAAAAGCTTGAATCTATGGAGTGTTACGCGACTTGATAATGTGTCTAGGCCTGCGCGGGAAAGCAGCTTCGTGGGAGAGTCAGTCAGGCACGTCGCCAAGTATCTGATTTAGTTTGAAGTTCAGTTTGGCGTGTGTTACACGATCAAAAGCTTTCGAGAAATCAAGGAATATTATATCGGCTTGACTTTGGTCGTTCATTCCCTGCGCGAGGTCGTGAAAACTTTCTGTGAGCTGAGTAAAAGTGGACAAGCCTGCTCTAAAGCCATGCTGGTTATGATGAATGATGTGGTTGGTCTCGATATGTTATTTAAGAAATATTAATAAAATAATCTCAAGTATTTTGCAACAGGTACATGTGAGAGATATAGGCCGATAATTAGACGCTGACGTTAAATCGCCTGATTTGTCGATGTGAACTATTTTTGCTATCTTCCATTCAGCTGGCAGGCAGCTGTCCTCAAGTGGCTTAGAAAATGTCAGGTAGAGATATTCGCTAGTTGGTTCTGCATAACGCTTAATAAAGCAATTCGGAATTTTATCAGGACCGCAACTCTGTTTTTCATTAAGGTTCAACAACAGAGAAGTAATCCCAGGTACACTTATGACCGGAGCGCCTAAAAGTTGTGTTGACTCATTACTATGACAACAATAATGTCCCCAAGACATTATTGTCGGCTGTGAAAGTGGACTGGAAGTAACTGTTAAATAAATCAGCTTGCTGCTTTCCGTGTGTAGGCGAAGTAGCAGTCTCATTTTTTCTGTTTATATACCTCCAGAACTTGTCCGGGGAATTTTTGATGAAGTTGTTTAGTGCGGTGCCATAAAACCGTTTTTTAGCCTCATGTACCTTATTGTTTAATTGTTTTGTTAGCTTACTTATGTTTATGTTTAATTATAAGCTTGCTGTTCGCCTATTTCTTTGCCTTAACCTACTAATGTTTCGTTTCATGTGAATTATATCTCTGCTAATCCACGGGTTACGCTCTTGTGGCCTTCTTTATCAAAGGGATAAAAGTTGTGACGCAGTGCATCACATGCTCTTTAAACTGTGCCCACAAAGCGTCAACAGTAGTACTACTATGGACATACAGATCATAAAAATTATTGAATTCATGTATAAGATAGGTCATGACAGCCGCATCATTCGCTCTATTGAAGGCACGCACATATTTCGTCGGGACCGGCTTACATTCCGATTTCGGCAAGTATAGTGTACATAGTACCATTTCATGATCAGAAATACCTTTTGACACTTCCACTTTACAGTCATCTTCGTTTAAATGGTTACTAACAAACATCAACTCTAGCATTGAACTGGATTTTCCTTGCACACGAGCAGGCTCACTAACAATTTGTACAAGTTCCAAAGTAAACAGAATATGAAACATAGCATTGCTTGCTGAATCAGCTGAACTTAAAATATTCCAGTTAACAAGTGGGCAGTTGAAATCACCAGCTAGTATGATCATAGAGCCATAGACATATTTATACATGTAATCACACAGCAGATCTAGGTATACAGTTTCGACATTTGGCGGCCTGTAGACCGCGCCCACTTCAACAGAATTACCTTTTAGGTGAACTTTGCACCAAACGGCTTCTACCCCTACA
Source organism: Amblyomma maculatum (assembly GCF_055883805.1). Lineage (NCBI taxonomy): Eukaryota > Metazoa > Arthropoda > Arachnida > Ixodida > Ixodidae > Amblyomma > Amblyomma maculatum. The sequence continues at coordinate 52,476,566 of NC_139347.1, read as the reverse complement.
ATGTCAGGCATTTTCAAGAACGTTAGGTCATTTTTAAAAATCAAGGCCACTCCCCCACCCCTAGATTCCCTATCTTTGCGAATGATGGCATAACCCGAAGGAACGATTTCATGATCTTGAACTGCCGAGTGCAACCAAGTCTCAGTGAGCACACCAGTATCTGGATTCAAGGCGAGAAGGATAGTTTCCAAGTGGTCGATTTTATTTAGGAGGCTGCGTGCGTTTATATTTAACAGGGTTATCGGCGGCTGCTTGTTCTTTTTGATGGATTGCTCACATTTTCTTTTTTTTTTTCGACTTGCGTTCTCTCACTTTTTTATATTTTAACCATGTCGTTAAGTTCCCAATCCCATTTGAAAAGCTGACCATTGATGCTTACTGTATCGTACGTTAAGAATACCTTCTCCTTTCTGTCGCGGTTTGCCTTTGTTTTGTCCCACAGTTTCTTTCTAATATCCCTGAGAGGACGTGAGAAGTCATCACTTATAGAGTATCCTGCGTTCTTTAATTTTGAGCAGCATTTGAATATCTTCACCTTATCACAATAGTCTAAAAGTGTGAGAATGAGTGGCCTGCTGGTTGTTACTTCCTCATTTAGTCTTCTCCCAAGGCGATGAATCTTTTCAATACCTCCGACTTCAATTTGTAGTTTATCTTCAAAGATGCTTTTAGTTACAGCCTCACGGAGACTTTCAGTGGATTCATCATCTTGTTCATCCAGCCCATAGATGATGACATTCGACCTACGACTTCTATTTTCGAGTTCGTCTACCTTTTTTTCCAGAAAGGACACGGTGTGTTCAAGTGCAGCTATTTTTTCATTGCTCTTGGCGACTTATTTCTCAAGCATACCGATCCCTTCCAACTTTTTGTCAATTGCATCAAGCTTTTGGTTAGTCGCTGCTCCACCTATCTTTATTTCCTGGATATCTTTTGCAATGGCATTTAGCTGCTCTGATACATCATCTGGACCAGGATTTGTTTCAACGTCCCCGCTAAAAGGGTTTGAAAGAGAGCATGCACCGTGTACACAAGATCGATAAAGGGCCGTGGGCACGGCAGCAGGAGTAGACAAATATTGTTACTACGATAAACGTTTCCATAACGTTTTCTCACCTGTAAAAGGCAGATACAAGGGTTGGTCTGCATCGTGGCAGCGCTGTCGCGCCCACTCTATAAACGTATATATAAACGTTAAAAACCGCTTAAATATCTTTACTGCGAAACAATGCGAATCAACCACGCGAGAAATAAAGTACAGCAAACGCATGTGATTTCAATCATTTTTTTCATGCTATTCACGATAGAGAAAACTAATAAGCCTTCCAGCAGAAGTAAATACGATACGCATCAAACTAGTCGCCTACAGACTCCGTGCAGCATTGTGCGGGGCCAGCAGTGCTATTTGATGCAGTTCACGCCGACGGCCATGGAGAATCAGTAAAAATACACTAAAAGCAACAAGAAAGCCTTTCACGAAGGGGTTTAAAAAGAGCCGGTGCGGCATCGAGCAGTCAGAAAGCATTCGCCATGCTCGTAAAGTTGGCTCTTCTTGTGCTCGCGCTGGTCTCGGCAAAAGGGGACGATGCACAACTATGCTATGGTCCCGTGCTATGGTCTTCCCAGTTGTGATGTATGGATGCGAGAGTTGGACTGTGAAAAAGGCTGACCGCCGAAGAATTGACGCGTTTGAATTGTGGTGCTGGCGAAGACTCTTAAGAGTTCCTTGGAATGCCAGAAGATCAAATCAGTCGATATTGTCGACCATAAACCCTGACTGCTCATTGGAGGGTCAAATTCTAAAGTTAAAGCTCAGCTACTTTGGTCATCTGATGAGAAGAGAGGAGTCGCTGGAGAAAGATTTGATGTTGGGAAAGGTTGAGGGTCGCCGGAGAAGGGGTAGGCAGCGAACGCGATGGTTAGATGGCATTCTCGAGGCATTGCAGATGAAGCTATGTGATGTTAAGAAGATAGTGAGAGACCGGAAAGCGTGGCGTGACATGGTCCATAGGGTCACGAAGAGTCGGACACGACTGAACGCCTGAACTGAACTGAGCACAACTTGCCAAGGCTCACAATGACTTCGCCGTGAAGCTCCTGAAATACCTGGCGTCAGAGAAAAGCTCGACCAACGTCTTCTTCTCGCCCACGAGTATCGCTGCTGCATTCGGTATGCTTTATGCGGGTGCCAAGGGAAACGCGGAATCTGAGCTCTCATCAGCCCTCGGACACACCAAGTTCGGCCTCACAGAGAAGGCCAGGGTCCTGGCGGCGTACAAGAACCTGCTCAAGCTTACCTCCTCCCCGAACGTCACCCTGGATGTGGCTAATATGGTCCTGGCACAGAACAACATCCAAGTACTCCAGAGCTACAGGCAAACGCTGCGCGACGTCTTCGGTGTCGAGCTGAGATCCGTGGATTTCGCCAACGACGGTCGCAAAGTCGCCGCTGACGTTAACTCCTGGGTACGCGAGAAGACAAGGGGAAAGATCGACAGCATCGTGAATGAGAGTGAGCTGCCGGGAGTGATATTGTTAATCGTCAACGCCATCTACTTCAATGGAACATGGTTGACCAAGTTCCATCCAGCGGGAACCCAAAATCAACCCTTTTTGAACCGGGGCACCACGGAAGTAAGCAAGCCGATGATGCACCTCACAGGGCACTTCCCGTACACCCCTGTAGACGCACTTAACGCACGAGCCTTGGAGATACCGTACAGTAAAGGCAGGTTCAGCATGGTGGTGCTACTTCCGGACTCGCCGACAGGGCTCGGAGCGCTCAGAGACGGTCCATCATTCGCCGCTCTAGAAGACGTCAGCAGCAAGTTGGCCTCCAGGTACGTCTCTCTCAGACTACCTAAGTTCGACATGAGCCTGAGGTATCGGCTGGTGACCGCCATGCAAGCACTAGGTCTGAACGTCGTTTTTGGAGGCGGTGCCAACTTCAGTGGAATTAGCGAGAGCAACTCTATTAGCGTCTCGGACGCCATCCACAAGGCGGCCGTGGAGGTGAACGAAGGTGGGACTGTCGCGGCTGCCGTCACGGATGCCATTGCTGTCCCTCTATCCAGTCCAATTATCATGAAGCCTCCAATCGTGTTTTTTGTGAATCATCCGTTCCTGTTCTAGATCAGAGATAAGAGTAACAACCGCATCCTCTTTCTCGGTGAAGTTCACAGCCTTTGAGACCTGAAAACTGTCTCTCACCTCCAAGGTGTGAAATATTTCATGGACGGGAACAGTGCGAATCAGCACGTTTGGCTTAAAGCGGCAGTGGAAAAGCACGGATTCATTCTCGCCGAAGTAAAGTGCGTGCTTTTCAAGCATTTTACACGCTTTTTTATTATTATGTGTGCGTTCTTTAACACGAGAGCCAATTATGAGCTTAGGTTGTAGACAAGGATTTCACTTTTAAATTCTTCTTTCTGGTATCATTGGAGAAAAAATGAATCTTTAAATCTGTGGCTTGTGTGTCTGGAATTTGTTTTGCCCTCCTGTTTCATCTTGTTTAAGCAGTCAACCCCAAGGAGTACAAATAATGGTGCTCCAACTATAGGGGCCAATTATCTATACAATAACTTGAATCCTTTTGGAAGAATCTAGCGTCCTCTTACATAAGTTCAAGACGCTCTTACACTATCCCAAAGTTTCGCTGTGTAGCCTGTCACAACAAAACCACCACATATGATGCCAAATGTGCCATTGAAGCCGACATCAAATGTTCGAAGCGTTGCCGAAAGTACTAGGCCTTTCGCCTAGTGTCCTATATTGAGGAGCAGCTCGAGATTACGTGCTTGAAAATGTTTTTCACCAGTAAAATGGTTATTGGGAATTCTGAAGTGAGTTTAACATTACATATAAAATATTTTATAGTTTTTAAGCTTTAATTCCGTCAGTGCATAGGTTAATTTTTTCTTACCAATATCAATGATGACTGTATGTAGTCTCCGTGCCAAATTCATTCTGGCTTTTAATTTGCCCCTTCATTGCCATTTGTGATTATTTTCTTGTTCGCACTGCTAGCTATTAGAGCACACTGATGGCGCTTTGTGCCGCAGGAGGTAACTGTCGGCATATCTAATAACAACTCAGACTCCTGGTCATGGGTAAACTTAACGCAGTGAAGGTATTCCAGACTAAGCGCAACGGATCCTTAACAACTGCTACATTTCTCGGGGTAATCGACCAGTCGGCCAAGCGATCTGCTTGCCCTCACATTAACAAAGTCAAGACAGCATGCCACTGGCGTATCCTCTCTGAGGAACCAAAGGCCGTGTTCCTTCTAATGCCTCATTTCCTTATAGGAAGCAAAGCAGCAATAGGGGATTGTTAGTTTACCATTTCAAGAATTTTCGCGCTACGATATACACAGATACACAAACAGCGTATCTGTGTATATGTGTATTGTGTATCTGTGTATATCGCAGCGCGAAAATTCTTGAAATCCTTATAAGAGCTCTACTGAGGTCTGTGCCGTACCGTACCGCTATCTCCGGCCACATACGTGGCCGCGAATAACAACACACCGAGGAATAGCCAGCGGGCCAAGCTGTTTACTGAGATCCCCCAAAGTGAGTGCTTGATCAGGAGAAGCATTCACTCCCGTCGCCGTCGATACGCCTAGACAGCAGGCGAATGGTTTATCAGGGTCTCCTAAAAGAATGAAGCCTTCCTCGATGGTGGTAGCGATCAAAAGTATACTTAAAATTGAGCCTTATTTTACCAACTCAGCAGTGTGCTGGCTCTCGATCCCGTAATGTGGCTGGGAGTCGGTGACACTGGGAGACATCCAAAGCCAGTCTACCAGTTGCTTTCGGTCAGCTGCGTCGAAGCTGGTCACTGCGACCTCGCATCACTCAATGTCAACTAGTTGCCATTCAGGCGGCTGTTTTAGCTCAGAGAATATGTATATGACGAAACTCAGTTCGGGAAGCTCCTCGGAGTGCGTTCTGGTGAGAGCAGCCTCGGGTTTATGAGCGGTAAATGTGCAGGGGCGAGAAAGATACGGAACTATAGCTTACGCCATGCCACTTGGTCTGGTTAGGTAAACGATTTGTGAGCTGGGGGATATTGGAGTCGCTGTCTTTTAAGAGCAAGAGAGATTCCTTGTTATGTTAACATTTTGTCACATGGACTTCCAGCTCGTCTGCCTGTCGTACTGGGTTGACGTATACTCTATCGTTGTTATGAGCGGCTTAGTTGCTCAAGCGTCCTACTTGAGCGGATGTGATGTGTGTTGTATTGAACAGAAGTTGGAATTTTGGTTTCAATTTCGTGAGCTTGCCAATTGGCAAAGTTTCACATAGTAGTTTTGGAGTCACTGAAAATCAGTGTGGTGGTGGTGGAAGTGGTTGCGACCGCTATGGCAGCTTCTTCCTCCTCGAGCCAGATGTTGGTTTCGACAGATCTTGCTGTTTTCAGCGGCAGATTGTAGGAGACGACGATAATAGAGTATGCTGAGAAGGTGGGGTATTAGGCTGCATGGATGTAGATTCCTTTCCTACGTTAGCTACCATATCTCTAAAGAGCCTGAGCGCATGTTATGAGTCTTGCTTGGCGGTGAATTGGGTGCGATGTTCTTTGACATAGGGCGAACTGTGAGGAGTTGCTGAAAGGACCTTAGGGAATGGAGTGGGTCGAAGATGATTCGTCAGGTTTAGGCGAGACCTTTAGAGAACGCTTCGCCCTGTGGGAATGGAGAAAGCTGGTCTATATGTGATGTGTGATACACCTGTGTTGGGTAATCGAGGGTAATGGGAATTTCCCTTAAAGTAGTATAGACACCTAAATTTTGGATGCGTGTTTGCAATGATGCCTAGGACATTACTTATTTATATTCGAATTTCTTTTCTCACCCTTTTCAGTTTCGGTTTCAACAGCTGAGCGATGATTGTGACGTCACAGTTACATTGCTGGGTCATTTGAATTCACTACAATAATAAAGCCACCCTGCCTCAAGAACAGTAATCACTACATGTGAAGAATGAGTGATTTTATCGCTATTTTTTATGCTGCTCATGAGGATATGATTGTGACATCGCAGCCATCTCTCGGCTGCCAAAACCGAAACTGGTGAGGGAAGAAAATTCAAGAATAATTATTTAGCGTTCGTAGGTGAAAACTGCGTCCGGATAGATATACAGGAATCACTTACGCATCATAACAAGAAGAAAAGTGCCACCAAAATTTGGTGTCTATAGTCTGTTAAGGGAAGACGTTCTTTGCGAGTGATCTCTCCGAAGATTGAGAGGGATTTTTTACAACTGCCTGATTAGCGTACTTTCTATTTCTTCTGTGCGTGACATATAACACCAAGGGAGACTGTAGACTATATGACTGATAACAAATGCCGACATGAGGCATCGATCATGCTCCCTTATGATTATGTGACGATCTGCAGTTCTTCGAATGAAACATTCATTTTTATGGATGCAGGCTGTTAATTTGGTGAGTGGGACTCTACTCCTGTCATTTGCTGGAGGATTCCTAATATCCGCACCTCTTGAATTTGGGTGCGTGCCTGCGTGGAAAGTTCCTTCTTTGAGTGAGGGAGGGCGATGGATGTGCTCTAGGTCCGTCCTAGATTTTGGTGGACGAAGTAAGAGTAGTTGTCATTTTGTGAGGTTGGAAGCTAAGCCTTGAGGGATATGCTGCCTCTAGCCTGGAGTGTTCTATATTGCCTAGATTGCCAGAAGTCGTGTACAGACTGATGTCATCGACGTGTATAGAGGCCATAGGATAAGTAGGGAATTTGAAAAGTAGCTTTGTCATGGTTAGCGTTTTAGAAATTATAAAGATTACATGGCTCCTAATAATGCCCGGCTACAATTCCTAATTACAAATAAGTACCTATAGTAGTTAAAAGTCATTCATTCGAAATTATCTAACGAGATTACTGGTTAACTGTATTCCCCTACTGTCAATAGAAGTCGACACCGGCGAAATAATGCTATAGAAGTGTTCTTCGTATCTCAAAAAGCCTGTTATTGAAAAGCTCATTGTGGCGGGTTTGTATGCAGCATGTGGTAAATATAACGTGTAAATGTATCACAACACATTGGTATTGTTAAACATCTCATTCCCTCTCAAAGCTGGAGAATCTCCAATGTAGTAACTGAAAATAACCTGATACAAAGCTAAAATATAGGCAACGAACGATAATTTAGCTGGTTAACCAATAGAGCAGCTAAGATGGCTTCAAAGCGATGGCGAATGCATTAAATTATTCAGAAAGGGAGCTTAAAAAGGCCAGACCATAAAAAGTTTTGGCAGTACGATTGGAATCTTTAGCAAAAATAGTATTGCAATTTGTTGGTGTCAAAACAAGTATTCTCAAAACCACATGATAAATGCAACAAAACAATACCTTATCCAGCATTGTGCACCTACAAAATCGACATATGAGGGAGCATGAACTTCGAACAAATATTTGACACATACTACTGCATCTGATGTTCCCGCCTGATATCAGTTTGTCTTGCTTTACAAACATAGTTCATACATGGCAAGGGTAGCTGGCAAACCTCTGGCAATCCCGTAAACACACTCACAATGAAACCGTGCTGCAAAATAAGATAACCTCTTATTTGTAAATCAAAACTTTTGAATATGCTTGCTACGTTTGCTTCTTCATTGAACCAAAACATTTAATGAGAGTGGCAAGTAAGATTAGACGTTTTTGACTCCGTAGTTTCCACGATTTGCCTCATAGAAATACAAATCTTCACAAGCATGTCATCAGGGCCCACATGAACTTGATGATGACGAAGCCCCGGCACCAATAAAAATGGTGGCAACACTTATACATATAACGTCATCATTCCTGGCTATGCGTTCACGTCATTGCTATTTACTGGGAAGCACGAAGAAAATGCTAAGTTGTAAGACAAAAACTTCCGGCTAGTTCGCACTCTACTACATCACGGCGTGTTGCCCTTTGTCCTCGTGACTGTGCCCGCTGCAAAGCTGTCCCGAATAATGTGAACCCAGGTGGACCATTACACGAAAGGAAGAAACGCTCGACCTGCATCTCCCATATGAATGAGGATCATATGACATCATCTTGTTTTCAGCGGGTGAATATCAGAGTTCTTTCTCCTGACGAAAGCCCCTCAATGTGCAGCGCTATGAAAGGTAAAAAGCGCGTAAAATAAAATAGAAATAATGGTGCCAAATCAATAACTGCCATCATTAGTGCGATGGCAGTGTAAAAGCAACAAAACGATCTTCCCGTGTAGGATCCCTTTTTTTAATGCATTCCTTTGTAAGCCAGCAGCTATCCGTCCCTGCAGACATAACATAAAAATTCGATCCTCTGCGAAATTGAAGCGCTATTGTTCGCATTCACAGGCGTCCAAGACTTTCTTTGCACCTTTCTTTGTACGCATTTTTGCTTCCAGTCAACATAAACTCACGCTTGGTAGCAAGGTAAAAGAACTTTAGTCATGAATAAAACACACGCACCAGACTGAGATGCATTAGATGATTCCTCAAAATACGTGTCCTTTGTCTGTTGACATAACGGCGGGCCGACAGCTTCGAAAGATTCCATTTTTTACGAAATTTCATGTGCCATGCACAGTTGTGTGACGGCAAGGGAGAGAAGCAGTTGAGAGATAGCCATCATTATAATATGACGCGTATATTACATAGAAATGCAAGCCCGTTTTTAGCGCAGCTTTGAAACAACCAACCGCCGCGATAAGCTCGATAAGGGTACATGATTTCGGGGGAAAGGAAATGACATAGTAACTGCCTTACTTCTCCCTAAAGCATAACCCCAACTGTGACAGTAGCGAGCGAGGTGGAAGTAAAATGAGGATGGGAGATGCCGCAGAAGAGGGCCCCGAAAAAAGTGCCGATAGCACTGCAGAATCTTCACTGGAGAAATGTGTAAGCCTGAGCTGCTGCACACGGTATATCGAGAGTCCCTTGTTGAGATTTCACACTGCGGTAATTATGATGGCAGCTGCGCCATTGACGACATTGTGTAGTAAGTTGAGCATGCTTTATATTTTAAGGTGAAAGACGTTTTAGGCTCATGGTGAAAATCTCGCATAGGCGAGATTCGTCCGCGAGATGCGTCAGCAAGATTGCGCGTGGCAGATACTGCGCCGTTCCTTTCCTGTAAATCAATTATAGAACGCCAGCGAACTTTGATGCGTTCAACGGGACGCTGGCTGTAGAACAAAGGGAGCACAATGTACCAATGCAGATTGTGCAGTGCTCTAGGAATATTTTTCTCTCCATAGATTAAACGGCACTCTACCCATTAGAGAGATTTAGCACACCGTGATCCGCGATCCGCTACCGTGATCCGCCACCGCGTGTTCTATTTCGCATGCTCAGATCACTTTGATGCCACTAGATGGCGCCACATACTTGATATCGGCGCATTGACCTGCCGCATCGGAACCAATCAGCTTGTGCGCCCCGCCCACGAGCGGTAGAGGGTCGCGGTGGCGGATCGCGGATCACGGTATGCTAAATCTCTATTTTCTGATCAATTTTACTCATTTTATTCCTTTTTTTTTTCTCAAACGCCCAACTTCCGGTCACGTGACACACATGCAGACACGTCACACTTCTGGTCACATGATCCTTGCCACACGTCCCGTGACCTTATCACACATCACGTAACCGGAAATGTTACGTCACAGCCGGACGTCGCCACTATTCTGTCTAGCTATTGCGACTGACGTTTTGGCTATAGTTAGTTACTTAATCATTCAATTTTACCGATAGGATTTCTCAAGCGAGATGTTTTCATCCTATATCGAGTAAAATCATTCGTTCTTTGGTAGCTAGTTCGGCTCCGACGAAATCCTGTGCACAACATTTGGGGACACCGAACCTCAAACAGACAATGCTTACGCATTAAAATATGGTCGCCTGGCCCATTGAAACGCGGTCGCTGCGGCACATTTTGTACAATGCAAAGTGCACTCGTATGTGTTCACACGAATTTAAAAGGAGGAAAGATATTGACCTTTAGTACGCGCTACTCTTAGCAACACGACAGTTTTTATCCGGTCAAATAAACGGCATAGAAAAAAAAAACAATAAGCACCTTGACGCTGCCGAACTTGGATATCGGCCATTAATTGACCTCGGTTATGAGTAAGATGTACGCATCTTCGTTATAACCGAGCTCAGATATTCTTTGTATCAGAAATCACGTTTTATGAATGCATGTTCGTTATAACTTAACTTAATGGTTCGTTATAATCGAGATAACGTGGAATGTATGCATGTTCGTTATAACCGAGGTCGCGTGTTATGCATTCATCCTCGTTGTGCAGACGTTCGTGCAGAAGTTCAACTATATTTGAACAAATTTGACCAGCTTTAATCATTCGCCACCACTGCAGTCGCTGCTATCGTTACGACCTCGTCTCGCATCCGCGCTTAGTAAACTGCTCGGCAACGGGCCAGCCTCACGTCTCGTTGTTCAATTGTCTCGGCAGCCTGTCTGGCAGGTATTGGTCTGGCGGGGCTGTGTTGTTGTCTTTAGCACGATGGCGAATGTGTACGGCATATTTACCTAGGCTAAAACGAGCGTCGCGGATGAAACTTCATGAAGGCGATGATGATCAAGGCAGATCAAGTTCCATCTGCGGTGCTCCTTCTTTTATCTTTCTTTTTAGAACATAATGGCGAGTATATTTTGGGCACTATGCCTATAATATACTCCCCATTATGTTCTAGGTACTACAGCGCGAGCGTGTTTTCGTGTTGGAACTTGATGAAGACGACCATATTTATTTCACAGCACCAGATGAAACAACATGTGGCGAATGAGTACTTGGCGCCATCTATGGAATGCGAAATGTACTAGGTCCAACGTTACGCGAAACTCGGAAATGAACCAGTGGAACTGACGCTCTAAATGAAATGCTGAACGGGAGAGAAAAAAAAAAGCCAACGGCGCCGGCCGCTTCTCACAGTTGAGACCCGCTGGTTATGACCTTGTCTCCCGCCTGCACGTCACTTAATTACAAATAAATTGATTTATAAAAGGAAATGCACAGGATCCGTCACTCTTCTCAATGACCACCTGAACCGCGCCGTGAGGGAATGGGGGAAGGCCAGAGTGAAATAAAAAAGAGGAGCTGTAGTGGAGGACGGCGGTATAAATTTGATCACCTGGGGTCTCTAACCTGCACTGAAATCACACAGTATGCAAGAACGGCTCGCGTCAATTACAACGAGACCAGCGAAAGTAAGTCACGTCATTTATCTGAGTTGGCCTGCCGCGATGGCTCAGTGGTTAAAACAATGCTACATAGCGGCGAAACGCAAAGGTGTCTGTGTGCTCAGCAATGTCAGCGCATGTTAAAAAATTATAAGGTCGATTCTTAGATGTCTTTTATGAGGAGAGTGGCGAAAGCCTACCCTTCCTCTCCTGTCCTCTGCCTCTTGTCGTTTGAGATTCGTGCGTGCGTGCGTGCGTGTGTGTGTGTGTGTGTGTGTGTGTGTGTGTGTGTGTGTGTGTGTGTGTGTGTGTGTGTGTGTGTGTGTGTGTGTGTGTGTGTGTGTGTGTGTGTGTGTGTGTGTGTGTGTGTGTGTGTGTGTGTGTGTGTGTGTGTGTGTGTGTGTGTGTGTGTGTGTGTGTGCGTGCGTGCGTGCGTGCGTGTGTGCGTGTGTGTGTGTGTGTGTGTGTGTGTGTGTGTGTGTGTGCGTGCGTGCGTGCGTGCGTGTGTGTGTGTGTGTGTGTGTGTGTGTGTGTGTGTGTGTGTGTGTGTGTGTGTGTGTGTGTGTGTGTGTGTGTGTGTGTGTGTGTGTGTGTGTGTGTGTGTTTGTGTGTTTGCAGTTTAAACATTCATTCCGGTTTCTTCTGAGAGAAGCTTTGCACTGAAAAGCTTCACAACTGCCGGAGTTCTTTTTGAAAGATTTTCTACTAGGGCCAGTTCGCTACACTCATGTTGGATGGGAACGGTTTTGGCCATAACCACTTGACATCACCACCATTAATTATCTCTATTACTGGCTGCATCGCGCATTCAATAGTTACACCTTTATTCTCCTATGATCAATACCTTTGTTTACCACCCCTGACGTTGTCAGACATCTTGTTTTTTAGTACGAAAGGACGACTTACTACCAAAGACGTAAAACCCGAGTGGGGTGTGATACGCGACCTTGGATGGAGCTTGTTGGCCTGGCACAGCTACAGCGTGTCTTTGAGTTAAACCAAAGTGTAGTATTGTGTACCATGTCCACCCGAGAGCACAGTGACCACTGCCATTTAATGTGGTGGACATGTCCCTTGACCCAATTGGCCTGGGACACCGGAAAATTCACGATGACGAACCTGTGCCAAAATTGATATCCAGTGTAATTGGATGCGGTTCTATTGCAACCGCATCCAATTACACTGGATATTGACCCGAGTCACACTCAGAATTTGGTCTAGCTCACCAGAAAATTGATTAGAATAAATGCCCGGAGTGGACGGTTTTTCGAACAAGTTTTCCTTGTAACGATGTTACGTTAAACCGTCTTAATCGTGTTGTTCAAGGTGAATGCCTCGTACAATACTATCACATACGAAATTATAATGAACTACGCGACCGGAAAAAACACTAACACCCTGGGCTGCGTTAAGTGAGTAACACAGAAGATGTTTCGAAGTGTATACTGAAGCTAATAACCACATGCCCAAAATGCAAACGGCAAACACAAATCTCGTATGTTACTGGCCAGAAGCTTGAAGCAGAAGATCATATTGTATAAATTATTTTTCGCTGCGCATTCATCATATCGCAAGAGACTGAGTATATAGCTTTGACCAGCGCCAACATATTGGATTGCACCCAAGAAAAATTGGCCGTGGTTTAGCTCGGCTATGCAAGGATATACGTAGTGAGAGGTACGTTTCCCTGGCTGGGCTTGTGTTGGTCACTGTATGTTTAGCAATTCTGTCTTTTACTCTTGGCCGTCTGGCATTCCGTTTGGCAAGCCGTTCCTCTCTCTGTTCGAGCGTCTCTGCTGCTCTCTTCGCCTTATTACGCTCATTCTCTCTTTGTTAAGTAGCCAAGTGCCAGGTGACAACCTCAGGATTGGACGAATTAATCTTCTCTTGTCTATACTGCCGTTTACCAGCCGCTGAACTCTCCATCTCTGCATCCATGTGAAACGTTGGGATAGGAGGCACCCTAGTTGTTATACATCCGCCTATTTCATCTCCAAAATGCTGCGCATGCAACGCGCGGTTCGGGCGATAGAGTGGCGTGCGGCAAGACGGCGACGAAGCGCGCGATGCCCCTGTGGGGCATCTCTGGTTACAATGGTATCGGCGCATGCGCACAACTGATCATCTGCGGGACGTCACGCGCAGCTCCGACGGTGGAGCTGGCGGAGGCTGCGGCGACGGCGAAGCGCACGCCGCACCTGGCGCTCCTGCCGCTCCTCTCTGGTTGCCATGGTAACGGCGCATGCACACAACTGGCCGCTACCGGCAATCGCGAAATGCTCGACTGTTAGCCCAGTGTAGCTCTAGTTACAAAGTAAATTTTTGCATTACTGCTGCGATTTCTGCAGATGCAGACATCTTGTACACCCCTGAAAGTGGCACAGGTGAATTACTTGCACAGGACATGTAGAACGAGAGGAAGAAGATGGTTTGCACGGATGAAGTAGCACTGAACAAGGGTAAAGGGGTACGCCTCAGTTCGCAGGTCCAGCCAACGCTTCGACAAGCAGACTTGTCTTCGTCTAGCCAAAGCGATCATCACTGGCAGGGGTTTAAATACGCTTTTGCTTCCGAAGAAGAAAAGCTGGGGAGGGGAAAGTGGGTGAGAAGAAAGTAGGTGAAGGAGTGTGGAGGAGTGTGGAGGGGAGGATGGGTGAAAAGAAAGTAGGTCATGAAGTGAAAAAACAATTCTTCAGTATGTATTTCTCAGCCTGTAACCAGGGATTCTGTGGCCTGCAAAAAGAAGTAAAAGAGGCAGTATCATGAAAAACTACAATACCAGGTAGATGACTAGTCATCACTTAAGCGGGTTTGGTGAAGATACACCTTACAAAAGGACAAGCTTTGCAAAGATCCCTAATAAGGAATATATCTAAAAGGCACAATGCTTAAAACTTTCTTGCAAAGGTAGGTGGGGGGAGGGGGGGAATACAAAGTAACAGGGTAATAACCGCACAGTGAACCACAGCTGACATGCAAAAAAAAAAAAGGAAAAATATTCCAGGACAAACTCAAGCAACAAGTGATAAGGAGGAAATGTGTTTGGATAAACATATACAGCTTATGCTATTGCGAAGGGGAATAGAGTGTAGATGTGTTGTGAATAAACTGTATACATTTAATGCTATGTGGGATTGTTTTTCCGACTAGTTATGATTCAGAGGGAATATACTTAAGGGATTCTAACGTTCCTTTAGATATATTTATTCCTGCTGGTTCTAATGTTCTAAGTTTATGAATTAGATATGACTCTCTATATTTTCGGTCCCTTGCAGATTTAAAGCCTGACTGGAGAATATATAATATAATTTCTTGGAATTTATGGTCTTTCTGATTGAAATGCTGGGAAACTGCTTTCGGGAGGGTTTTGCCTGTGTCTGCCCGATGTCCATAAAGCCTTATGTTCATTGGTTGCCCTGTCTCTCCGATGTACTGTTTATGACAGAAGGAGCATTCTAGAAGGTAGACAACGTTTGAAGATGTGCATTTAAAGACTGATTTTACGTGAAAAGCGAAATCGCTTGCATTATTTTTAACCATGGTGTCTTTTTGTGACTCCACGTCTTACATCTAGGTGGAGGGCAAGGGTGTGGTTGTGTTGGATGCTTGTTGTCGAGTTTAGAATGCACTAGAATATATCTGAGGTTTGCTTTACGTTTGTATGTTACCCTTGGTGCCTCAGGAAATATTTTCTTCAGACATTCCCTACACGTTAGCATGGAATGGTATTTCAGCAGAATATTTTTTTATGCTTGGAAGGGCATTTTAGTAGTTAGTTACAAAAGAAGGCTGGCGTTCAGTGTTGGCCGTTGGTCGTTTCGTGAGCACATCGTTGCGGTTTAAAGTGCTTCCTTTTTCGAGGGCCATATTAAGGGAGCTACCGGGATAGTTCCTCTGGATTAGTGTGGCTTTCGATGAACGTACTTCGTTTAGGTAGTCATTATCATCGCGACATTATCTTCTAAGCCGTACGTCGCCTGTCCTAGAAATATTTCTTGCTTACAATGTCTCAGATGATGACTCGTAAAATATAGGTATTGTTGCTTATCCGTTGGCTTCCTGTACAAGGAAGTCTTACGTTTTCCATTTTACACTGACACCTTGGTGTCGAGAAAGTCGACTTTTATATGCGACGACCGACAAGTGAATTTAAAGCTAGTGTGATGATTATTAAGATGCGAGATGAACGACTGGAGTTATTCTGATCCTACTGCCATATTATGAAAGTATCGTCAATATAGCGAAGGTATATAAGTGGCTTTTCCTGAAATGAATTTAGTATATTGGATTCTAGAACTCCCACGAATATACTCGAGTAAGTCGGCGCGAATGGATTACCCGTGCTTGTTCTAAGGACATGTCTTTTTCACAATAGAGACTGCATCAGCTCGCGTGCGACCGTATATTAGAAATTTTAGAACGTTTAGAAACAATGAAAAGATGCTACTTATGGGTCTACCTAGGTAGATTGTTCGGCAAGACGGACATCTAGATGTTAGAGCTAGAGAGTACAATGAATAATTAACTAAACTAACCGATCAACTTCCTTAGTTTCCATTGAGTGACAATAGTATATTGTGAAACTCATGGTGTCATCTCCGTGGGTGAGTCCCGTTGTTAAACTTTGGCAATAGGCAGCGCGGTTAGAAATATTAACGTCCTATAACATGCGTTTAAAGGTGTTTGACCTACCTTTCCTGCATCGCATATTTATTCAATGACGCCGCCTGTATTTCATATCAAATACAGAAGCCATTTTTAAATTTCGTTATGTAGAAAAAGATCATTTTCGAGACAGTACCAGACGCAGCGACAAAATGTTCTAAACTGTGTGAAGGAAACAACTGATCCGGCTTCCAAATGGGCGCCTTTTTAGCCTTCAATGTTTCAAACTTTGCTACCCAACAGAAATACTGAGCAATTTGATACATATGTTGGCGGCCTCTTTTTCGCAGTAATATATTTAACCCTAAGATTGAAATTTAAGAAGCGTTGTTTTCCTTATTGTCTGATCATTATGCTCTTTCATGGACATGCCATGTATATTGTTGCGCAATTCATATTCGCAGAGCGTACCGATGTATCTTTTTTATGTAATGAATAAAAAGAGATAAATGTTAAAAAAAATTAAGCTTTATACTTGCAGAGCAGAATAGTGACATTTACACCTGCACAATAATATGCATTATACATGCGCATTTTTAAGAAATTTATCAGCTTCATTGGAGCAGATAGAAATAAATTGTGCTCTTCGGCAGAAGAAAATAAATTAGATGCACATCAAATGGTAGTCGTCTACAAACTCTGCCCAGCATTGTGTGTGGGTAGCGGTACAATACGAGACTTTTCTCCACGGCGGCCACAGCGAAGGCGTAAAAATAGGTGCGGAAACAAAAAAAAAAAAAAAAAAGAAGACAGGCTTCCACGTCGAAGCTTTAAAAGAGCCGTCTGCGACATCGAGCGTTCAGAACACACCTGCCATGCTCGCAAAGTTGGGTCTTTTCGTTGTGCTCGCGCTGGTCTCGGCAAAGTCCGACGATGCACAACTTGCCAAAGCTCACAACCACTTCGCTGTAAAGCTCCTGAAGCATCTGGCGACACAGAAAAGCTCGTCTAACGTCTTCTTCTCACCAACGAGTATCGCCGCTGCGTTCGCTATGCTTTATGCCGGAGCCAAGGGAAATACGGAAGCTGAACTCGCATCAGTGCTCGGACACACCGGGGTCGGCCTCACGGAGAAAGCGAGGGTCTTGCCGGCGTATAAGAACCTGCTGGAGCTGAATTCCTTGCCGAATGTGACTCTGGAAGTGGCCAACATAGTCTTGGCAAAACACGGCTTCCAGTTCCTCCCAAGCTACAGGGAGCAGCTGCGCGACGTCTTCGGCGCAGAGTTCAGGTCAGTGGATTTCGATAACGAGGCTCGTAAAGTCGCCGCTGAGGTAAACTCCTGGGTACGCGAGAAGACACGGCGAAAGATCGACAGCATCGTGACTGAGAGTGAGCTGCCGGACACGATTCTATTAATCGTCAACGCCATCTACTTCAAAGCGACCTGGCTGACCAAGTTCGATCCGGCGGGAACCCAAAACAAACCCTTCTGGAACCTGGGCACTACGGAAGTAAGCAAGCCGGCGATGCACATCACAAGGTTCTTTCCTTACACCCCTGTAGACGCCCTTAACGCGCGAGCCGTGGAGATACCGTACAGTGCAGACAGGTTCAGCATGGTGGTCATGCTTCCGGACAAGCCGACCGGGCTCGCAGCGCTCAGGGACGGTCTGTCCTTTGCCGTTCTAGAAGACGTCAGCCGAAAGTTGAACTCCAGGTACGTCGCGCTCAGTCTACCTAAGTTCGACATGAACCTCCGGTATCGGCTGGTGCCCACTATGAAAGCATTAGGACTGACCGGCGTTTTTGGAGGCGGTGCCAACTTCACTGGCATTAGCGAGAGCGACCCGATTCGCCTCTCGGACGCCGTCCACAAGGCGGCCGTGGAGGTGAACGAAGGTGGGACTGTCGCGTCGGCCGCGACAAGTGTGAAGGGCGGCACTGTGTCGCATATGGGTCCCTCTGTGCCGCCTATCAAGTTCGTCGTAAATCATCCGTTTTTGTTCTACATCAGAGACAAAAGCTACAACCGCATCCTCTTCTTCGGTGAAGTTCACAGCCTTTGAGACACGAAACCCTGCCCTTCATATTCAGCACGAGAAAAAAAAAAAAATCAGGCAGTGTAGCGGTAAATCAACATACGCGGCTAAACCCGCAGAAGCACACCACAGAACCGTGGTATTCGCAGTTGAGTGTAAATTTTGAGCATTTTCCCCAACGTTGTTTCCCGTGCATTCGTTGCATAATACAAGAGCCAATAATAAGCTTAGCTTGCAGGCATAAGTTCACCATGAAGCGTTTATTGTCGGTATCTGCTCTGTTAATAAATGAACCTTTAACTCACTGTTTGCTGTCTCTCTCAGTCTGCCCCCCCCCCCCCCCCCCCTTCCCTCCTTTTTTTTCTCATCATGTTTCAGCCAGTTGAAACGTTATCCACCTAGGCAGATATATAGCGGTGTTCTAAATATAGGACATTGTTTAGTTAAGCTTTAACTCTGAAACTTTATTGCATAAACGTTTGCATTCGTCGTCTAAATAAGTTCAAGGTATCAATTTCAGCGGCGCGAAGCAGGACGAGGATAAAGCGCGGAGGAGCACACAGCACAAACAAGCGCCAAGTCCGACAGTCCCTTATCCTTTCCTGGGTTGCTTGGTGTGTGTTTTGCTTCCAAACATATGCGGAAACAGGCAGAACATTCGGCGACAACGATTACATCGTGATTCAATATGAAAAAAAAATAGTGTTTTCACTGTGTGACAATAAAGCCGCCACGGATGATGAGAAATGTAACAGAGTAGACGCAAAATGTTTTCAGCTTCACCGCATGTGTTCGAAAGCATGCTTTGCCCGTTGTCTCACTTTCAAGGACGACTCAAATCACTGTGCTGAAAATGGAGTTTCCCCAGTAAAATGATTATTCTGCTTTTTTGAAGCAAAATCAATATTATAAATAAAATGTGTTATTATACTAAAATTCTTGATGTCCGGTCATATATAGAGGTTAATTTTTCTTTTATCAACTGCTTTGTTGACTGGCGTTGCTATGAAATTATTTCTGGCTTTATTTCATAGTATTGTATTTTCTGATTTCTTTGGTTTGTGCACACTGCTCCATTCCTGGGTGACAGCCGGTATCTCTCGACGTAATAACAAATCAGACTGTTGGTTATAGTTAACTAAACGTAATGACTTGATTCCAGATGAAGCGCGAAAGATATGCTCGACAATTGATGTATCGAAAAGTCCGCCGAGCAATCTGCTTGTCCTTTACAGCCTCGCATCCAAATAAATGCCCCTTTCAACAAGGTCAAGAAAGACTTATAATACTGCCGCATCAGCAGGGTGACGTAGTCGGTGCTCTCTATAATGACCTTCCTGTTACCCTTATTGAGGGTAGTAAATTAAGGCTCCTGGGGGGCTTCTCGGAAAGGCATATAAAAATAGTGCACTAAGCAACGTTGGCCAAACGCAGGGCACAGAATTTAGCAGTTCGGCGAAACGGAAAGAGCAGGACGCGCGACAGACACCGAGAATTCGTGAAAAACATCAACACAGAACTAGCACACGACCCGTAGCGCACGTCCCTGTATCAACACACACCTGATCGTTTACACTGAACAAAGTCATAAAGCACAAAACAGTGCATTAATATACGTTATAGGACCGAGTCAAAAATTGCGAGGGACTTTAGCGACTAAAGTAGTGAAAGGCGAAAGCCTAAGTGCCGCATTATGCTGGCACTTAGGATGGCACTAATTAGAAATTAATTATTTAATATTTATTCAGCAGAAAGTAATAAATAATCATTAAGTAGGTAATTATTTACGTAATCTAATAAATCATTCATTAAAATTTATTTCGCTAATTAATGAATTACTTGTTATTCGTTGATATGCAATTATTACTTAATTATTCATTATTAGTAATTGATCATTGATTGCCATATGGCCCTGCAAGTCAATCAGAGCCGCTGAAAAAGCAGGACATATTTTGTCCATGACAGCATGAGCCATTAAAGACTTTCGCCTTAAAATATGAACTCATATTCCGAATATTGTCAGGTTGTGAGTTATTGCAATTCTGTAAGGAGGAATGCAGCAAAAGTCTTGCAAACTAACGCCTTGACTGGGATGACTTGAACCCACAGAGAAAGCAACAACAACTTGATGGCCGCGATAGTAGAGAGTGGGCTGGGCGGGCATCGTGGCCTAGAATATCTGCCTATATCAACCCTAATATGTTTAAAGCTCATAATAAACATTCGAGATAAGCGCCCATGGGCGTCAGCGTCAATCAAGAACAACGTATAAGCATCTGTGTGTACGTCTGTGTGCAGCTCCGATCATTCTCGATGAATGATCGCACCTCGCATCACAAAGTGATAAAGACGATTTTGAGCTCGAAGAAATAACCACGATGAAGCTTTGCAGGAAAAATTCTAGTTTTACAATGGACGCATCTATGATTTATTCGGTGCTTTCAGGCTTTAAAAGGCCCTTTCCTTGTGATGATTTTGTTGGTTCGAAATGCCAGAAACATTTTTGTAGAATGTCAGTTATTTATGATCTAGGAATTTCCTAAATTCTCCGCAAAATGCACCATGGCTATTCTCATTCTTATTCGGTGCATATTGGGTTTAATACGTACGGACAGTATTGCCTGCATGGTGGTTTTGGTAACTTATAGAAAACTATAATTTTCTTCGGTAAACCATTCACTCCAAAAAACACGACAGAATTCGATGAATCACTCAACAGCCGTAATAGAATAATGTTACTTTTCCATACGTCCCGTGGGCTAGCGACATCACCACCCTCTCCTTTGAAAAAGAAAAAGAAAACAAAAAAAAAAAACGTTCTCCGATTAGGAAGAGATTGGTGCCTTGCCTTATTTGTTCCTCCAGCCTAGTCACCAAAAGAAATAGGTCGAGACTTTGTATGTAAAATTACTTCCTGCGGCGCGATTTACAGTGGTGAAACTAAGAGCCCAAAACAAACAGTACGGGAACGCTAGAAGGAAGTCCTCAGCGTCGCAAGAGAACCCACCCTGATGACCGATCACTTAGAAATAAAGTGCACGGAACCAATTTTCCAGAAACTATATATATCACCCCAAGAAGGGAAATCACTTGGCCAAAAAGACTCTTACCCGAATCTTTACGCGTGCAAACTACTTCGAACTCTATCAGTCATACATGGTCGACACTTCCTGGGTATGCGCAAGAATTTCACTCTTCAACTCGCTCGCTCTCTCTCTCTCTCTCTCTCTCTCTCTCTCTCTCTCTCTCTCTCTCTCTCTCTCTCTCTCTCTCTCTCTCTCTTTCTCTCTCTATCACACACACACACACACACACACACACACACACACACACACACACACACACACACACACACACACACACACACACACACACACACACACACACACACACACACACACACACACACACATAGATGAAATGTCGCTAAACTGGAATCTTGGCACAGCCTGGACCCGTTACCCACAGCTTCCAGCACACTCACTGAAGGGCGCAAGTGCCAAGTCACTGCCTCTGTCCCGCCTGGCCTGGAGCATTAATTAGCAGCGAGCACCGCAGCGCACACAGGACAGAGAAATTAACGACACTGATTGATTGCTCTGGGGAGTCTACTTAAATCTAGCGCGAGATAGGCAACAATTCTTGAGCCACAGCCTCAAGAATAAAGGCCCTTTCGAAATAATGGAAAATTACGTGGCTAATAGTAATGAGCGCATACAATCACTAATTGCAACTAGACTCAAGTGTAATTGTTAAACGTTGTTCATTGGAAATGAGGTAACTAGGTTGCTAGTCAACGTTATTCCCCTGTTATCTCATGCCAGCCGATACAGGTACAACACCCTGCCGAGATGACGCAGTGGTTAGGACGCTAGACTACTGCGTCCGAGGATGCGGGATCGAATCCCGGTCTCGGCGGCCTCTTTTCGATGGAGGCGAACAGCAAGGCGCCCGTGTGCTGTGCGATGTCAGTGCACGTTAAAGAACCCCATGTGGTAGAAATTTCCGAAGCCCTCCACCACGGCGTCTGTCATAGCCTAAGTCACTTTCGGAAGTTAAAACCCCACAAACCAAACGAAAGCAAACGAAAGCAGACAACACCTTATCCAGCGCCGTAAATGAACTACATCAATATCTCAGGCAGCATATAAATGAAGAAATATTCGAGACATAATACAGGAGGTACCTTTCATTTCCACCACCTGATGACAGTGCATCTTGCTAAACAAACGTATCATACATGGGAAAGTTGCGGACGCCACCTCAGGCATCCACATGAACAAACTCGCAATAAAACCGTGCTCCAAAATTTGGTAACATTTCACTTGTGAATCAATAAAAATATTCGCATATTCTGGTAACCTCTTGGCAATAACAAGGGCAAAAACGGCGGTTTAAGCAGGAACTTACATTTTAAATTGATCAAGAAAGTTAGGTTTCAGCAGATGGTGGCACCATGGTACCATAGTGTGTCCTATCATTGCGACCAACCTATATTTACTCATGTAAACTTAGAGCAGCCTATGTTACTCTGTTCAATGCTTCTTCATTGAACTAATAAATTTTGGAGGCACTTAAGCTTCGCCTTTAAGGGTATAATTCGATAGCGTATACGCTACCACCACATATATAAAGCCCCACTTTAACCAACCCGTATAAAAGTGCCTGTGTGCACTTGGGGTAACTTGAATCCGAGGGTCCTGGCAGGCTGATTCAGATGTCACCCTCACATGTAAAACGAGAGGCCCTAGTTGGCAACTGGTGACGAAGGTAGCATCAGGCAACCCTACGTCGGGTCAGTGCTCGGTAATGTCTGCTGCCAGCTTCCAGCGCCATCCTCGTTATGTTTCGCTCACAAGGGCAACTCCGGCGTCCTTCAACGCTTTCGCGTTATAACTTAATTAGCTGTGCCCTTAAGGTGGTGCCAGCAGGAATATCAAGCTGTTTTGATGCCGCAACTTCCGCAATATGCCAGGGAGTGTTACAAACCGTCAAAATTATTTCAGTAGGGCCGCAAGACCTTAATCGCAACAAAACAGAGGCGCTAAGAAAAATGGTAGTGACACATATATAATCCAGCATAATTCCTATCCATGTGTTCACATCATTCCACTTTACTGGGAAGCACGAAAAACCATAAATTGAAGTGGAAGTCTCCCGGGTAGTTCACCCTGTCCAGTGGCTAGCTTACCTATACGCGACTAAATCACGACGTGTTCTCCTCTCTCCTCGTGACTGTGCTCGGTCCAAAGCTGTCCCGGGCAATGTGGACAAAGGCGGACCATTAGAACTTAGGGACAACCGCTCGAACTGCGTGTCCCATGCGAATCAGAACCACATCAGAATAGTATTTGAAAGTCAGAATTCTTTCTCCACTCGTAATCCGACGCCATTTAAACCCGGCAAAAACCCTTCCCTGTGCGACGTCATGAAAGGTAAAAAGCTCGTAAAATAAAACACCACTAATGACACCAAGTCAGTAACTGCCATTCTTAACACGATGACAGTGAAAACGCCAGAAAACCACGTTCTCTTCTGGAATCATTGCATTCCATGTTCTTCCCACTGTCACGCAAGCAGCTGCTCAGGCCGGCAACTACAAATAAAAATGGGACTTTCGATGAAATAAGAGGCTATTGTTCGAATTCCCGACCACCGGCGACTTCCACACACACCTTTCTTTGCGCAGAATTTGTCTCTAGAAAACTTAAATCCATCCTTGTAAGTATGATAAAAAAGTTAAGTATGATTAAACACACACATCAGCCTGATGGTGCATTAGATGATTCTCACAATAAGTGTTCTTTGTCCGCCGAGATGACAACGGGACGGCAGCGCCGGCAGGCCCCTCTTTTTTCTGGAAATTTCAAGTGCCACGCTCCGTCATTTTGACATAGAAAGAGGGAAACAATAAAGAGATATAGCCTTCACCTCGAAGCAAGGCCGCACTGATTCAGAGGGACGCCAAGCGTGCGCTGCTTCGAAATAGCCAACCGCACTTCGATAAGAATGATAAGTGTACTGGGTTTTGGGGAAAAGGAAATCGTACAGTAACTGCCTCACTCCCCGCTGAAAACCACAGCTGTAGCAGAAGGGAGGAAAGGGGCAGTGAAAGAAGGATAATAAAAAGAGGGGCCTTAGGAGAGGGACCTCCTCTTCCATCGAAACGCTGCCATCTTAGCCAGGTTTGGAACCTGGTTGTGGCCCCAAAGCAAAGTGTGCTCGCATGTTCACACGAACCTAAATGAACAAAAAATTAGTTGACCTCTAAAAAACGCTGCCCTTAGCTTCACAAGCGCTTTTAGCCAGTCAAATAAGCAGCCGAGAAAAAAAAATACAGGAGCCCAACGCTGCAGATCCGAATGTGGTTTGGTTTGGTTTATAGGGTTTAACGTCCCAAAGCAACTCAGGCTATAAGAGATGACGTAGAGGAGAACTGCAGAAATATCGACCACTTGGGAATGTTCTTTTGTACACTGACGTCGCCCATTCCTTTCAAGCGCAGTACCAGGCTCCTGTCCCTTATGTCGGCGGGGTTTGAACCCGCATACTCGGTTATACAGTAGTCGGGCGTGGGAACCGCTACGCCATGGTTGCGGGGCTCAGTCCCACTATCCTCCCTGCCCTCAATGCGTGGTTCAGTGGCCCATCGAGACGTATGAAATACATTATGTCATTTAAGGTAGTAAGCTCGTAGTACTTTCGTTCGCACCGTTCATCGGTCTGTGCTAATACCACGTGATCAATTTGCCGCAGCATTCAGACTAACGGAGTCTTCGGCTGAGGCGCACTGCCTACGCGCCAGGAGATGTTCAAAGACAGACAGACAGACTCGCACGCACGCACGCACGCACGCGCGCGCGCACGCACGCACACACGCACACACACACACACACACACACACACACACACACACACACACACACACAAACACACACACACACACACACACACACACACACACACACACACACACGCGCGCGGCGCGCATCCGACCAAGTGGCAGGCACACGCTGGGCCTTGCACTTAGTCGGTTAAAGTTTCATCCTCTGGCGCTCGAAAGGCTCCTGCAAAAAATGTCTGAGAAAGAGAGACAGAGACATAGAAGAACGGAATCGCGGGGAGGTTAACTAAGCAATGCCGATAGGCTACCGTACACGTGCAGAGGGAGATAAACGGAGAAAAAGGAGAAAGCGAAAGATGACTGAGGAAATCGTTCCATGAAGCTAAGGAGGCGCCGCGTGCGCGTATCCCTTACTGTCGAAGCGGTAAAATACAAAATAATAAAGGCAGGTTACTTTCTCGCGGAATTAAAAAGGCAATCAACAGAAAATGTCAATCAATACCATCATATGATTAGACGTTATCGTCATAATGTACTCTGGAGTATTATTTTTGTTTTCTAATAAAAAAGATAAGCAAATGGGGATCCTGCGTGCAATCCTCAGCAAGGCTTTACATGAAACGCGTCACATGTGGCAAGCAAACGTGCTATGTACATCGTGCATACATTCCTTCATTAAAGTAGAAGCGGTGAATATTTTTCTTGCTTTTTCGATCGTGGGAGGGCTCTTCAAATCGTTAACATTGCAGTGAGTGCATAGTGCTAGACAAGAAGAGGCAGTGTTTAGGGCCGATGTTTAAGAAGTCTTTGGTGATCCCTCGCTGCCTGTCGCCGCGAAGTTCTTTGCACAGCCAACGCACCATATGCTCCTTCAGACTGTAGTACTCACGAACCATCCGTAGAAATAATTAGAAAGCATCGCGGTGCTTTCTGAAATGTCTCGTCTCACGCAGGTCAACCGCTTGCGTTTTCCTACCGCACTTGGCAGCAACAGTGCGGATTGATGGTTTCTCTATGAGGGAGGGCAAAGCATTTGCAACGGGAGGGCAGCTAGAGCCCTCGTGCGGCTGTAAATTTGCGTCTTTATTATTAATTCTCTGAAGTATTAAGCAGCTGAAATTTACCCTTATGATATCATTTCATTGCTTTCTGCAATTACAACAAGGTGTCTCAGATTAATTCACCACACAGCAAATCGTCTACCAAACTGCGGTGAGCCGCCTGTACTCCACGTGAAAATCGCCGTTTTTATGTGCTCGTCTCAATGTAAACGTGGCGTCAAACTTCTGCCATTTACGACATTAGCGGCACATTTTTTGCGTCACGAAAATCCATTTTGACATCACCGTATAATGTTTATGCAAGACGTATTTCCCGTTGCACATTGCCAGCCAACCAGAATTCAGGAAAGGGACCTTGACAGCAAGCAGTACATTCCATGCCATTCGTAATACAAGCACAACTGTTTTCCTCCCTGCACATATGCATTCTTTCCCCCCTGCAGTTACCTTTATTTACCATCCAGGCAGCTCTGCTAAAAAACTGTTTGCAAGGTCATATTAACCATTTGCTGCACTTCATCAACCACTTTTCTATTTTCATGTATGCTGATGACACTGCCCTATTCTATGCTAATGATAGTACGGATGAATTAGTAAGCATTGCAAACGGGAATTAGAAACTTTAAGTAGCTAATTTTTTTCTAAAAGACTTAAATAGACATAAGACAAAATGCATTATGTTCAGGAGATAGAGCAAAACAATGCCTTATAACTGCCTGCTGTGCAGAGGCTTGGCAGACCAATTGAATATGTAGCTAACATTACTTATCTTGGAATAATCCTGGATGAGAATACGCACTGGAAGCCCTACACTCAGATACATTGTAAAATTTTAGATATAGCGTGTTTTTCATTGTATAAGTGCCTTCAGCACTTCGGTAATGCAACACTTCGAACTATTTATTTTTCAATTTTTCAGTCAGCGGTCATACTGCATTGAGCCATGGGGTCACACTCGTATTTGGAGGCACTTGGGATATTACAGAAAACGGCAATTAGATTTATTACACAGTCGGATTATGACGCTCACTTCTTAAACAATTAGATAACTGCCACGGCGCTGCCGCTGCCGTTAATTCAGTGTAGAACTGTACACTGTAAAAAATGTGTGTGAAATTACAGGTACTTTTAAAGAAAATTTCAGTCCTCGTACAAAGAATATCTGTTCTAATTCATTGCCCTAAACGTGTTCATGAAAAAAATAGTAATTTTCTGTTTTCTAGCCGAAAACTTGCTTGGAAGGCAAACAATCGGATACATTTTTGTCGTCTGTTGTATTTACTAACGCACACTGATTTTTACTTGAATAGTAGGTAAATGCCGAATAGAAAGTGAAATGGTATGACAACCTCGAAGGCGCTATCCGACGATCGCCTGCGTAACAATTTCGATTCGAAAGAAGATAACTAGTGGCGCCACATTGAGGTCCATTGTTGGTTGGCTCCCTGCTACAGGTTGTATCTGTTATGCATTTTTCCACTTGCGTTTTTCGGTGGCTAGACGACGCCTGTTGCACGGCCAGCTTCATGGGTGCCATCAGAGATATTCGTGAGATGGAGTTTGCAAGTCTTTTGCCTAAAAAATTGTGTTCATTGAAAAAATTCGCGCTTAACGCAATTTAATTGTTACTGGCAGAAAAACATTGGAAATGAAAGGCGAGTAAAAAAAGTATATCCATCATTCTTCTAACCGCGACAGAAAAAATAAAAAACAGCAAGCGCCGTATACCAGAAAACTTTTGTCAATTTACAAAAAATTTCTATCAGCTGTAAACAGAAAAAAAAATTGTAAAATCACAGAAAAATTAAAAACAGAAAACATTGCAGAACAGAAAATTTCTAACAGGAAAGCTACCAGAAAATTTCTGTAATTTTCAACAAACATTTTTTACAGTGTACTGACCGATAACTCATGCCTCAATAACAATTGTCCGGCTTTAAATTTATCTCTATTCACTGTGCCTTTAAGAAGCACTCGTAGCGCCATAATTGGAAATCTTCATCTCCCCAAAGCTAAGAATGTCTATGGCGAAAGGACTGTTCTTTGTGTTGGAATTAAACTTCGGAACCACTTACCAAATACAATAAAACAATGCAATACCTGTGTTGTTTAACCTGTGTTGTTAAAGAAGCATTTTAAGACAGATTGTTAAGAATGCGTGTATTTTAGTGTAGCCTATAGTGTTGCTCTTTTTTTTTTCGGCTTATAAAGAGACCTTGGTATACTGATTTTGTTTACTTTTTGCTTTTCTGCTTAGTTCTTGCTTAGATTAGAGTGTAATCGATAGTAACAATGTCTGAAATGTATTTTTATTGTGAGAGCCTAATGCAAAATACTTGTGCAATAATGCTAGCAAATTATTCCCAAGACATTTGTTGCATGCATCCCAACTAACTTCTAGATAGGGATCCAGATGCTGTGACATACAAGCCTGTACTATTTGTCCGAAATGAAATTAATCAATCAATTTGGACGTCACCGCAAAAAGCGATTTCGACAGCTCAAAATTTCGCGCCACAAATTTGAAACATGTGACAATTCTAAGAACCAATCAAAACAATCAGGCGCTAAACAGCGGCCATGCATTACAAGAACAGGGCCCCATTTGAACACGCCATAAGCAAGAATTTATGCTTCAAAAGTACATTTGTGCCAACAGTGTTGATATTGTTTTCTGCGGGCAGTATGCGCAAATGGAACTGTCTTGATGAGGTGATTATTTTGCAGCCATCCCCAGAAAGTGTTCTACAATATGCCAAGAAAGCAGTGCTATGAACTAGCCAAAATTGATTTTGCTAATGCCTCCTCTTATTGTGCCTTTTTTTATTGTTTCTTTGCTTGCTTGTTTGTTTGTTTGTATAAGATTGCTGCGAGATCTCCCTTTTTTAGTTCATCCGGTGTATGCCTGATTGTATTCAAATCCTGTACATCAACCTACTCCTGTAATAGTCCCAATTGAGACTGATAGTATCTTCGAATCAAATAAATAAACTTTTGCAATGGCAGCTGTATATTCAGTGCGGCATCATGCTGCCGGCAATTGTCGCCCCTCACTCTGTGTAAAATCGAGAAATTGCTCATAGCGAAAAAGAGAAGCATTTTTAATTGACGCTTGGCAATAGAAATGAGGAATAACATGAAAATAAACAGATACGATTAAGCGCTGGGGTTTTTTATCTGTCTTGATCTCTGTTGGCCAGCCGCATTCATCTCGGAATGGTGCGGCGCCCAGAACGCCGGTTCGTCTAGTACTGAAGCAGATTTTAGCACACCTTGCTTTAAGAGTGCAAGGTATCTGCCGAACAGTTCCGCGACGGCTGACTGCTTGTGTAGTTTGGTTTATGGGGTGTAATGTCCTAAAACGACTCAGGCTATGAGATGCGCTGTAGTGGAGGACTCCAGATATTTCGACCACCTGGGGTTCTTTAACGTGCACTGAGCACATGGGCGCCTTGCTTTTTGCCGCCACCGAAAAGCGGCTGCCGTTGCCGGGATTCGATCCCGCATCTTTGGGAACACTAGTCGGGCGCCGTAACCGCAGTGTAGTTGCGAAACGAATGGTTTCACAGCAACAGGCGACAGCAGTTGAAATAGATAAAACCACCTGAATTTTTCTACTATTCGTTTATTTTTATGTTGATTTACTTGTTCCTTTTTTATTCGCAAACGTCAATTAAGCGACACTTGAATTCTTCGCTACGAACCGTTGTCCCGCCAAGCGAGAGTGGGATCAGTTGAAAACATCATAAAACCCCATTGCTTTTTAGCTGCAAAAGTTGCGTCTAGTGCACAAAGTATAGTAAGAAGATGGAGCAGCACCACTCTCTCCACATCATTTCCAACGCCGCCGTCGCATTTCGCCAGTAGTTCTGGGGGAGGCTCTCTACCATGCGCCTGCGCGTTCCTTTTCATAAAGCTGATGACTGTACATAAGACAGCTGAATCGTAAAACGAATAATTAATATAAGTTACCTAATCAGCTTCTTTATTTTTCATTCAGTGACACTAGTATATTCTGAAACTGAACGCGTCACCTTCGCAGGTTAGCGCCGTTATTAAACATTGGTTGTCGGTAAAGTGGTTCGAAATATCAAAGGTAAAATATGCGTTGAAACTGCGTTGATACACCTATACTACATGGAGTAATTATTAAATAGCGCCACCCATAAATCTTAAACGAGAAAAAAGACGCCGAATCTGATGATGTAAGTAACCATTTCTGCGACAGTATCAGGCACAGCGACATTATTTTACAAATTCGCACGAAGCAAAGCCCCCTGAATTAGCTTCAAAATTCGAAACTTTGGCCTTCAAAATTTCTAACCACATTTCACATCACGAATGTTGAAAACTTTGTCACATTTGATGCTTACGGCCTATATTTCGCAGTAGCATATATATTACATCTCAAAACCAAAGCTAAAAAGGGTAGTTATTTTACTTATTGTCAGGTAATTATTCTCTGTTACAGACATATATACTGCATAATTTATAATACAAATTACATACAGAGACCGCTGTCTTGTAGATAATGAGTAAAAGATGTAACTGTCAAAAACATTATACTATGTACTTGTATAGCAAAACACTGAAGTTTACACATGCGCACAATAAAATGCAAGAAACGTACGCGCTCTTACTGTAGTTCTCACCTTCCTTAAGGAGAACAAAACCAAATACGTGCACCAGCAGAAGTAAACAAATATGATAGACATCAAACGATAGTCGCCTACAGACTCCGCGCAGCGCTGCGGGTGGACAGCAATGCAATATGAGGCCTTTCTTCGCAGCCACCCCAACGAAGCCGGAAAATCAGGCGCTGAAAAAAGAAAAAAGGAAAGAGAAACGAGACTTCCACGAACAGGCGTAAAAAGAGCCGCTGCGGCATCGAGCGTTAAGAAAACACCTGTCATGCTCGCAAGGTTGGGTCTTTTAATTGTGCTCGGGCTGGTCTCGGCAAAATACGACGATGCACAACTTGCTAAAGCTCACAACCACTTCGCTGTAAAGCTCCTGAAGCATCTGCCGCCTCAGGAAAACTCGGCCAATGTCTTCTTCTCACCAACGAGTATCGCCGCTGCATTTGGAATGATTTATGCTGGCGCCAAGGGAAACACGGAAGCTGAGCTCGCATCTGTGCTCGGACACAACCGGGTCGGCCTCGTGGAGAAAACCAGGGTCTTGGCAGCGTACAAGAACCTGCTCAAGCTCACCTCCTCGTCGAACGGCACTTTGGAAGTGGCCAACATAGTCTTGGTACGGAACAGCTTCCAAATCCTCCCAAACTATAGGGAGCAGCTGCGCGACCTCTTCGGCGCCGAGCTGAGATCTGTGGATTTTGCCAACGAAACTCGTAAAGTCGCCGCCGAGGTGAACTCCTGGGTACGCGAGAAGACACGTCGAAAGATTGACAGCATCGTGAAAGGGGATGAGCTGTTGGACGCTCTTTTATTAATCGTCAACGCCATCTACTTTAACGGAACATGGCTGACCAAGTTCGATCTGGCGGAAACCCAGAACAAACCCTTCTTGAACCTGGGCACCACGGAAGTCAGCAAGCCGGCGATGCACCTCACAAGCCACTTCCCGTACACCTCTGTAGACGCCCTTAACGCGCGAGCCGTGAAGATACCGTACAGTGGAGGCAGGTTCAGCATGGTGGTCATGCTTCCTGACAAGTCGAAAAACCTCGAAGCACTTAGGGACGGTCTGTCCTTCGCCGTTCTAGAAGACGTCAGCCGAAAGTTGGCCTCTAGGTACGTCGCGCTCAGTTTACCCAAGTTCGACATGAGCCTCCGTTATTGGCTGGTGCCCACCAAGAAAGCCCTAGGACTAAAAGCCATCTTTAGACGCGATGCCAACCTCACTGGCATTAGCGACAGCACGCGGATTCTCGTTTCGGACTTCGTCCACAAGGCGGCAGTGGAGTTGAACGAGGGTGGGACTGTCGCAGCTGTCGGCACAGCTGTCATGATTGCCAAGCCTGTGTCCGCCACAATTACCATGAAGCCTCCAATTGAGTTTTTTGTGAATCGTCCGTTCCTGTTCTACATAAGAGATAAAAGCAACAACCGCATACTCTTCTTCGGTGAAGTTCACAGCCTTTGAGATACAATTTGTCTTTTATCTTCCAGAGGAGAAAATTTCACCAGCAGAACGTTGCGTATCAACATGTGGTTCGCTAAAAGCAGCAGATGAAAAACACAGAAATGTTCTCGCCGATGTTTAGTTTTCGAGCATTTCCCTAGGTTGATCTTTTTTCGCTCCCGGTTATTGGAAAATACTAGCGTCAGTAATGAGCTTTAGGTTATACACTTTACAATTCCACTTGGAATTCGTATTATCGGCATCACGTGGTTAATAAACAGACCTTTAAATCAATGGTTGCTGTTCAACTTTTTCCTCTTCGTGTTTCAATCTGTTGAAACGCCTAACCCCTTAAATCGAAGAATAGCCCTATCCTGAATACTCGACGCCATTAGAATGCGCAATCCCTCTAAATCTTTATTATTTTAAAGCTCGCGCCCTTTTACGTTAATCTTTCCTGGTGTTCCGCTGTCTGCGTTCGAAAAACGCATTCTACCTCCAGTCATATGTGGAAGCAGGCAGCAAGTCGACCACTTCAGGTATATTGTGATTCCATATGAAGAGAAAACAATATATTTGATACGTGTCTCAATAAAACGTGTGACGATAAATAGCTGACACTGAAGTCCCATTTGATTGAAGCTTTACTGGATGTAATATACAGCGAATTAACCAGTGTCCTACGCATAATGACGGCTTAAAGTTCAGCACTGGAAAAACAGTTCCAGAGTTAAATGGAAAATTCTAAATCTTCCAGTGAATTCAGCATTATATATAAAATGTTTTACCTTTATTTTAAATAGTTCACGTTTTGTCATATATAGAATAATTTTTCTTGTGCCAAAAGCTATGGTGACTCGCGTTGTTCTGAAGTTCTTTCTAGATTTTAGCATACATATTTTCGGTTTGTCAGATTGTTTCTCGCACAGCTATTTTTGCGCAATGCTCGAGCGTTGTATAGCAGCCGCTGCCTGTCCACCTAACAAAGAAGACTCTTTATTATCATTTAGTCTAACGCAATGAATTT
Source organism: Amblyomma maculatum (assembly GCF_055883805.1). Taxonomy (NCBI): domain Eukaryota; kingdom Metazoa; phylum Arthropoda; class Arachnida; order Ixodida; family Ixodidae; genus Amblyomma; species Amblyomma maculatum. The sequence continues at coordinate 52,443,703 of NC_139347.1, read as the reverse complement.
ATCCCAAATAATCGCGCCAAGATCACCAGCAACCACTTCACTTCTCGGGACAATCGAGCAGTCGACCAAGTGATCTGCTTGTCGTTTACCATCCAGAGGCAAGGTGCATGCTATCTTTTTTTTTTTTTTTTTTTTGCTCATGCCACACAATCCATTCGTGCAGGAAATGTTCCTGAGTGCCTTGGAATGGCATAGAATAGTGCAGTACTCAGCGTTGCACAGTTGCCTTTGGGCGAGCACCCGCGGCTAGGTGCAGCTCGCAGTGCGGTAGTTCAGCCGCTAGTCGAGATAGAACGCGCAAGATTAGCGACAGGCGCCGAGAGGGGATGAAAGCCAGAAACACGGAATTAGGGCGGACACATATCCGCTAGCCCGCGTCGTGGACTCAACCCACGCCCCATGCATGCGTTATACAGAGAATGGTGGAACAATAAAGGTTTGAAGGTTTCAAGGTTTAAAGGTTTATTTTTGCAACTGGTGCTGCGAGGACAGCCAAGGAAAAAGCTGTATAGACAGCTTGACAGGTCCTGGCTTCCTCTTACAGAACAGCATTGACGGTCGCGGAGTACAACATCAAAGAAAACGCGAGGAGAAAAAAAAAAAACACATATGTTCGGTACAGAGAAAGAGACATGTACAGGGTGATCCACTTCTAGGTATAACACGGCCAGTACTTTCAAAGCATCACTGCGTCCGACCCGGTCGTTCCATAAAGCTAGGCGGCAGGCCATGCGAAGCACCACCTCCGCGTCCCACTGTGCATATATCGCTTTGCTTCGATAAGCGCCCGCATCCGACGCAATGGCGCTTTGAAAGCTGTGACCGTGTTATAGCTAGAAGTGGATCACCCTGTACGTTCAGTACGCAGTACATTGTACTTGTACAATATACTGTACTTGTACAAAGCATAAACACAACGCATTCATAGAAGTCAAGGGTTCTCTTTCTTTTCTAAAGGAAAGCCAACAGACATAAGTACCAACTTTTCCCCCCTCTCCTCACTACCACTATCATGATATTCTGCTCAATTATGAACTCACCAAGGTTTATCTCAAATGTTTAGTTTTCTTTTGTAAGTACTGGTTTCTTCTTTTTTTAATTTCGGCAACCGGCTTTTTATAAATGCCTACCTCTTGTTTATAAACGCCTACCCAGGGAAGGAACATTAGTTTACGTTAGGTAACTAAGCACTGGACGTAGTAGGCAAATATGTCTACTTAGGACAGGCAGTAACCGCAGATCCGGATCATGAAAGGGAAATAACAAGGAGAATAAGATTAGGAGGAAGCGCATTTGGCAAGCACTCGCAGATTATGACTAGCAGCTCACCGGTATCGCTACGGGGAGGCCTTCGCCCTGCAGTGGTATAGTCAGGTTGATGATGATCACGATGACCTCTTGTTTACGCTCACACCTCTAAATGCAAAACTCGAAACAAAAAAGTAGCAAGAGACCAATGTTCCATCTCATCCGCGCACTTGTGCAACGAAGTTCGACCGGATGGGCTGCGCACAGAATCAAAAGACGGCACACCCGGCTTTGGTTGATTAATCCACTGGGAGCTCGCTGGACCCACAAGAGCATCCCCGCGTAACCTAGTTTTGAGAATCCTTAGTATAAGTTATAGGACATATAAAATATGCTGTCATATCATATATATCGCCGGGTTGCAAGCAGGAAGGCAGATAATGTCTTGCAAAGGTCAGGAACTAGAATCTCTGCCCCTCTCAACCCCGCTGACAATAAAGCTTCGAGACAAGCCGCTAGAAGCAACAATGTTAATCTAGAACAGCAGTATTCAAACTGTTCCATTGAACCCAGGGGACACACGGAGTGCTTTAGTGGGTTCCGCGAGCTCTCCCCCCCCCCCACCCCCCTCGTGCTGATAGCGCCTGTGCCGCGTCTGAAACATTGTCTGTCCGTGACGTCACTGGTCACATGTGTGCTTGCTATATAAGATGCTGTTCGCGTGAAATAAAGGGTTGTTGTTATCGTGCCGGGATCGGGGCAAGTCTCAGTTCCTTTCTGCCCGCTGCCCGGCCGCGCTCGGCGTCCGGCCAGGGACCGAACGCGACATGGTGTCAGAAGTGGGATCCTCTGGCATTTGAGAGGCGTTGCCTTAACTTCGTCAACGGGCGCCATGTCAGAGGACAACGCAGCCAAGCCCTCCCACGGCATGTTCGCGGTTCCAGCTCCGCCAAGGTTTGACTTCGACCGGACGTCTGAATGGCCTTCTTGGATCCAACTCTTTGATGACTACCGCTTCGCCTCGGGCCTAAATGAGCGGAATGAAGAAGCGCAGGTCCGGACGCTACTTTATACGATGGGCAGGCTAGCAAGAGAAATCTTCTCTACTTTTTCATTAGCCGAAGAAGAAAGGAAGCAATACGAAGTCGTCAAAAAGAAGTTCGACGAGCACTTCGTCGCCGCAAGGAACCTTGTTTATGAGAGCGCGTGCTTTCACCGTCGCACTCAAGAACCTGGAGAGTCCGTCGACCAATTCGTTACCGCGTTGCACACGATGGCGGACCGGTGCGACTACGAGGAAAAGGAACGCATGATTCGCGACAGGTTCGTGGTCGGCCTCAGGGACGCTAAGCTCTCTGAGTCGCTTCAAATGGATGCGAATTTGACTCTCGCCAGCGCTTTGGCAAAAGCGCGTTTAAAGGAGACCGTCCAACGACAGCAGCTGCAACTGCGAGAAACCGGCGACGAACCCTTGGTAACGGCGACCGGCAATCTTGACGCGGTCAGCAACCACTGGCAGCCCAGAAAGTATTCTTCAGGACAGCACTCGGACAGCTCGTCAAAGAACTATTCATCTGGAATACAAGGTCCGCGTCCCAGAGTCCAGTCCTACCGACCGGGCACCCCCGGGTCATGCCCCAACTGCGGTCAAGGAACGCACCCCAGAGCTTCGTGCCCGGCAAAAGCAGCCAAATGCAACTACTGCGGTTGTTCCGGACACTTCGCAGCTGTATGTCGAAAAAAGGCTGCACGTGATGGAAAGAAGGTACAGCTTTCTTCTCTCCATATGGACAAGGGGGCGTTCTTCGTTGGCGTGGTGAACGGGGAGTACTCTAATTCTCGGTATGTACAGGTCGTCATTAAAGGCACTCCGGCGTTCGCTAAAGTTGATTCCGGTGCCGAAGTTTCTGTTGTGCCCTCGACGCTTCCCGGTTTACCTACCAGGCTAGAAAAGTGCGGCCTAATCCTAACAGGCCCTTCCTGCATCCCACTTCTTGCTATGTGTGCGGACCAGGCACATGGCCTGATTCACTGAAACCCAATTACATCGTTAACAATTTTATCCTTAGCTTGCTCCGCAGTTTGTGCCGTCACCGTAGCCGTCGTCCGCAGATAAGACTTTCGTGTCGCGCCAAGATGCAGCGCGCCATCGGCACATTCATTCACGTGACCACTGATGTTGCGGGCCGCACAGCCGAGTTAACCAAGCCAAGATAGTAAATAGTGCCCGTCTCGTAGGGCGCTTTTTGAGCATTTCTACCGCGCAACGAAAAGTAAGAATACTCCTGTTTCTGTGTAGGCATTTGGTAGGTTCTGCAACATGAGCTGGTCGCTGTTCCCCTAAAACCGCATGAAAAATTGAAACAGTTTCAGCCTTAAGGTGGCGGCGCCCGTCAGGAATATCAGGCTCCTTCGACGCCGTAATTTCCGCGATTTACGAGAGAGAAATACAAATCGTCACATGTCAGCAGTGCCGCAGGAGGTTGATGACGACAAAATGCAGGCGCCAAGAAACTTGGTGACAGCACTTATAATTACTATCCACGTGTTCAAATAATTTTACTTTTCTTTGAAGTAGGAAGAAAGGCTTAATTGTAAGTGTAAATCTTCTGGGTTGTTCGCACTGTCCAGGGTCTGTTACGCCTCTCGGTGGACACCTTAACAGCACCGTGAGGAAAGGCAGGAAGGTCGGAGTTAAAGAACGAGGGGGAGCTGCAGTTAAGGCTTGGCGCGGAGTAATTTCGACCGCCTGGGGATCTTTAGCAGGCACTCACATCGCACAGCACAAAAGAACAGCAGAGCGTCCGCCATGACGAGGATTGCGGAGCTCAGTCCCGTTGTTCACCCGCACTGGCCCTGCCGTGGTGACTCAGGGATTAAAACGCTATGCTACTGAACCTTAGGACCCGGGCTCGAACCCAACCGCGACGGCCGTACCTCGGTGGAGGCGGAACACAAAGGTTAGTGAATGTTAAAGATCCCCAGGAAGTCAAAAGAATTCTGCAGCCCTTCCGTCCGAGCATCTCCTCAGGCCAGGCTTCTCTCAGGCGTAGCCTCAGACTGGGGTCATCATCATCATCATCATCATCATCAGCCGGACTATACCCACTACAAGGCAAAGGCAGCTCTCCCATACTACTGCAACTAAGCCGGGTCTGTGCTAGCTGCATCCACTTGAATCCTGCGAATTTCTTAACCTCATCTGTCCACCTAACTTTCTAGCTACTGCTAAATGGTGCAAGGCGAGGCGCAACCCCTTAGCCACATTTAAAAGGGTGAGTTGCAACCGGAGCCAATAAATGTTGTCGAGTCATATATTTCACTTACAAATAACCACTTAGAGTCACGCTCTGTGGAGATTAAAATAAGTTCATGTATGTTCAAGCAATGTTCCCGCGACCGTTGTGAAACTAATTAATACCACTTATCAGTATTTCCATCACTGTCACCCACTAAGAATGTGGAAAAAGTGATTGCATTGAAAGCCCACAATAACCATCAAATTCTTTGGTTACGAAATATTCTTGCCTATTTCAAAAGCACTGGTGAAGAAACCTAGTCAACAAGTGCACACAGACGTTCATCAGATTAACTGTTCACAGTTCTGGACAGCATAGCAAATACTGCTCCTACCGTGCGCAAATGTAGATGAGGCAAACAAAACCTTAATGGCAGATGTTGAGTGTCCCCCAATTTCGCTTCTGTCTTCAGCACGAGGCAATGCATTGTCCCGAATAATGGGCAAATGGAACTTCGGTTGTGGTCTGGATATGGAAATTTCGCAACGGCGACCACGGGCGAGATTTAACACAACTTTCTTAGCCATAAGCGCAGCAACTGGGCCATGTGCTAAAAAAACCATTTTGCAACAGATTGTTAGGAAGGCTGCGTGTACATTAGAAAAGCTTTTGGACTAGGTAGCACTGTACACAACAAGCACCATCGTTGTTAGAGTAAAAACCTTCCATCGAAAGATGTACGGCAGTCAAGAGGAAGCGGTCTACGGTAGAACCAGAAAAATGCTCGAATAATCTTCATTCAATGAATAGTAGCGATATAGCAACATAGTATAATGGGCAATCGCGTAAATACAGTTCCGTTAGCAGCCGCCAACTCATGTAGATGAATACTAAACTGAGCAGTAAAACGGAAAAGGATAGCATTAACCGGCCAAGCGGGGTAACACTTGTGAAAGCACAAAGCCAAACGCAATTCAAATGTTTTATGTCAGAGTTACGTCCATTGTCAAAGGGAAAAATGCGAAAGTGATGGCCACGTTCAAAAAATAAAGATCAGTGGTCAGGAATTATGGTCAGTCGTTGTGAAAGATGCCCATGATTAGTCATCAGCTACTTACGGTATGTTATGCATCCACGAGTATAGAAGCTCACCGAAGCTCACCGAAGCTCACCATTGCTATGCTAATTTCCAAGATATTTTCAAGAAGGACCTGGGAACCTGTGTTCTTATTTAGTACTAAAAATGCAGCGTTTCCCGAAACCACTGCGCGATGTCTGCTATGTACGTAGCAAGAGTTTTACAGCCGTGCACAATTAAATTTATCATCACTCCAACGTAGGCTGTTTTAGGTGTTCGATATATTACGTTTTGCATTTTCAAACCATTTATCCAGGGTATTTTCTGGCTAAAAGCGAGATGAAAATCCCGGAAATATATTAAAGAAGCCGGAAATTATTGAAGCCAAGTTATCTTTACCTGTAGCATATGTGGGGCAGTATGCTTAATGCATTCTGTTTAATTCCTCATATTCGTGAATTTGTCTCAGTACTCTACGAGGAGCACAGCTGCACGGAGTACAACTTGAAAGCAGCAGTAAACTCTGTAAATGGGGCGCCACTTCAACTTTTGTTGTGGTGGTCGTAGTAAGCTCTTCCAGGAGCACAGCTGCACGAAGTACAACTTGAAAGCAGCAGTAAAATTTGTAAGTGGGACATCACTTCAACTTTTGTTGCCGTGGTCTTAGTAAGTTCTCCGAGGAGCACAACTGCACGAAGTACAACTTGAAAGCAGCAGTAAACTCTTTAAGTGGGGCACCGCTTCAACTTTTGTTGCAACGGTCATAAATAACTACATGCACAAGAATTGACATGCGCAGTTCATTTGAATTTAGCTGATTGCGTATGTTTTGTACAAGACGCGGCAAGTCTTGAGACTTGTTTAGCTCTCTCGGCGGTCGATTGTACATGAATGTCGACTCCTCCGGCCGAACATAATTCAACTAATCGCTTTTAAAGGCTCACTGGTATCTGCAAAGCAACGTTAAGCTCTTTCAGGCTGTCCAAAGCAAACTTAGCGCGGCTCCGGGTTGTTCTCATATCCTAGGGACCCACGAAGCTTGGCGAACTGGCCAAGCTTCGCACATGATGTCGCACCGAGGAGCATCTGCGGTTTGGGTCTGGAATATTTTTTAAAGTTTTAAATATATTTTTCGTTCGTTATGAAAACTTTCCATTACTCATTTAAAGGAGGTTCTAAAAAAGCCGTTACATCGAAAAGGTTGAAAAATGCCGGACTTTTCTTGAAAGTTTTTTACTACTGCCGGTTTAACGCACTCTTATGGTGCGTCGAAAGAATTGAGCCCAAAACGCGTGCTACCATTAACTAGCCCTATTACTGGCTCGTCACGCATTTAGTACATCCTTTTTAATTCCCCTGGGACTAATGCGTCGGTGTCGACCGCCGCCGACGTTTTTAGGCACCTAGCTTTTAAGTACGAAAAGACTACTTCACGACAAAAGATGCAAAACCATATTCGGTGTGCGGACTAACCTTGGATTGGGCATGTAAGTGTAGCACTGCAACAGCAAGTCATTGAGTTAGACCGAAGTGTAGTATGGTGTACCATGTCTACTCATGAGCCAACACACTGACCGCTGTTGACTGTGATGGATCTGACCTTTGACCGTTGGCCCGAGCCACACCGAACATTTTGCCCAAGCCGCCTCAAAAATTTGGTCCGGGTCACCGGAAGATTCACAGTGGCAATACTACACCAAAATTGATATTCATTATAAATGGGATGAGCCCGATCTCATGGTAAACACCTAAGTTGGCCCGGGATCACCTAAAATGTAGTCTAGGTCACCGAAAAATTGATTAATATAAATGATTGAATGGGCAGTCTTCTGCGTAAGTTGACGATGTAACCATGTTAAACCGTTTGACCGTATTTTGTAAGGCGATTGTCTTTATAGTATTAAACGCGAAAACACAAGGGTTGTTCAGTAAGTACTGAGTCTGATGCAGGGGTGGGGCGCTCGATGACTGTGCCCAACGATGCGGGATCGAACCACGGCCTCGGCGGCAGCTTTTCAATAGAGGCGAAAAGTAAGGTGCCCGTTTGCTGTGCGAAGACAGTGCACGTTAAAGAAACCCAAGTGGTTGAAATTTCCGGAACCCGTCTACTACGATGTCTCTCATAGCCTTAGTCGCTTTAGGACGTTAAATCCAATAAACCAACCAACCAACCAACCACTAATTAAAAAAAATGCTCATCATGACTTAGATCATCTTTAAAGTGCTCTGCCCTCAACTAAATGGACGTTTCCCGTCGTTTTTATCATGCCGGGAAAACACGGACGACGCCATTTTTAGCCACCTGCTTAAAGACCGCCTCCAAAGCAATGACTCTGTTCTGCGCTGTTTCAAAATGGCGCCCCTTTAGTTCCTTTTTTTTTTTTTTTTTTTTTTGACGTGGCCATGTTAGGACTGTAAGGTAGGTGAAGGACTGTAGCTGGTTTTTCCCGGGCGAGAAATTGCACCAGAATATTTGTAACGTAATTCCTTGAGTTTTGGTGCAGTTCCCAATTTCTCACAATTATGGTCCTTTTTTTTTTTTTTTGTAAGGAGTATTGTTTCATCAGCACTTCCAAAACACTTGTGCAGTACTCTGCGTTTATCATCCACCATCCAGGAACAGCGTGGGCGCATACAATTCCCATTTGAATTCGACATAAGCGGTGCCATTGACTTGTTTACCAACATTTGTTCCTTCGTCTCCAATGGTCTAAGCTCCCCTTCTCAGGACTCTGAGTGCTTCAGCACTTCATCTTCGGGCCATAACAATATATTCAGGTCTCATCTGCAGTGACAATGATCTTCCGTCGGTGTTCGCCTTCCTCTTCTACCCAACTCTTCCACTGGGACAAACGCCTGCACGGTTTTGTTTCTGGACAATCGTAAGAAGGCGGGCGATCCGCTGAGCACAGACTCTTGCATGTAAAGATGTACGTCCAAAATTATTTCGGTGCTTTCTGCTGCATGTTGTATAATAGCGAGGCGTTCATCAGTATTTATGATTGCATCCGCCGTATTGATGGTTTCTTCAGAAACCCCTGTAAAAGGTACACCACCGCCACCCTGCAATTTAGGTTGTTTCCTGCCGTTCTTGAAGTCCTTGAACCATTGAAAACACCGTTGCACGAAACACGACGTCCCCACCAAATGCATGCGTCACATAAGCATATGTTTCCATGGCCCTTTGATTACGCCGCACGTAAAACTTGATAGCGTAGTATCGGTCACACAACAAGCACACTTGGAGGTGATGAAATACTATATCCTGTTAGGATAAATATTGCTGCCGCCTCATTAGAGGCAAAGTGATCGGGCTATGGTGCCATATTAGTTGAGCCTGACGTTAACCAAAAACGCCGAAGGATGGCGCAGTGAGCGCACAGTAAAGAGCAGTACTCAGCCTCAATCTTTATTGAACACTTGTGTACTATATCCGGCGAAAGGAAAAAGTACTCAACACCCAAGGATGCGTGAGTGGGCAGCCGAGTAGATGTGCGAAGCATATCATCATCATCATCATCATCATCATCATAATCATCATCATCATCATCATCCTGATTATACCCACTGCAGAGCGAAGGCCTCTCCCATATTTCTCCACTTAACCCGGTGGAGCTTATCATAGGAGGTTGAGGCCAATTACTGCACCAGGGTGGCCAGCTCCTGTTCTGGTGAGGGAGTGCGTTGCCGGAGGTGTTCACCGGCATGAAGCATATATACTGAAGATCAAAATACAAACCACCAGCATTAATCTTGTATGTTACCTGGCCAAAGGCGGTAAGCAGAAGAAGATGTATAAATAATCTTTCACTGTAAATTCAGCATGTTACAAGATATATTGATGGTTTGGTTTGTTGGTTTGTTGGTTTGTAGGGTTTAAAGTTCCAAAGCAACTCAGGCTACGAGAGGCGCCGTAGTGGAGTACTCCGGAAATTTCGACTACCTGGGGTTCTTTAACGTGCACTGACATCGCACAGCACACGGGCGCCTTTCTTTTCACCTCCATCGAAAACCAGCTGCCGAGGCCGGGATTCGATCCCGCATCCTTGGGAATAGTAAAGATATATATGGCTAAAACAAGGAACGCTAACATCTCATTGCATTGCATCTCTATAAAAAAATCATTCTTTGCCCTCCCCGCATTAGCGTATCACTGCAGTGAAGCACTGCTGACGTCTTGTAGCACCCCTGGAAGTAACAGGCGAATTACTTATACAGGGCACCTCTTTCTCGCAATTAAGCCTGCGTGCTCTGAGTGCGACCGTATATCCGGACTTTTTTTTTTTTAACGTTTAGAAATTTTTGTTCGAAAAACTGTGAAAGATGCTGCTTTTCGGTCGGTGCATGTAGATTATTCAGCAAGGCGGACATCATGTACGTTACGGAGCTTAATAGTTAGCCGAATAGTTAACCAACATTTACAAAACAACTTATTTATTTTACTTTGAGTGATAATATTGTGCTGTGTACAATGATAGAAAGAATATGGCTATATGGTATGAAAGAGCACTGAACAGCGGTTAAGGGGAGCGTCAGTTGCAAGTCGAGCCAACGTTTTGACAAGCGGACTTGTATTCGTCTTGTCTTCTCCCAGACGAAAACAAGTCCACTTGTCGAAACGTTGGCTCGGCTTGCGACTGAGACTCCCCTCAACTCTTGTTCAGGGCTCTTTCAAGATAGTATACTGCGAAATTCAAGCTGTCACCTTGAAAGGTCAGTGTTGTTATTCAACTTTGCTAATGGCCACTGTGGCTTGAAATATTAGGCGTCGAAAATAAGCACTGAAAGCTCGTATAGCATTGCCCGTTAATTCCTCTTCATTAGATACAGACGTAGTTTCGGAATTTCATAAAGTAGAATAAGATAGTATGATTTTATCGACAGTGCCAAGCACAATGACATAAATTTATAAGCATGTATGAAGCAAAGCCTACTGAACCAGATCTGAAATTTGTATTTTTAGCCTTTGATATTTCCAACTACATTGCCCTAGCGAATACTTAAAAGTTTGTTACATATATGCTGACCGCCTCTGTCTCGCTGCGCTATATTGCACGTTAAAAGGTGTAGTTATTTTACGTATTATCTAATATCGCTGTGCTATGTTACGAATATAATGGCAAGGTTGTTGTACCATCCACATTCACAGACAACACCGATGTATATCGTGTAGATAATAATGAGGAAAAAGATGTGAATTTTAAAAGAAAATACACTATATACCTGTACAGAAATACACTGAGACTTACACATGCGCTTAATAACATTAAAGACACATGTGCGTTTTTCTTTCATTTTTTTTTTCGTCTTCAGGAAAAAGAAGATCAAATACACGCCCAGCAGGCGTAAATAAATGCGGTACACATCAAACAATAGTCGTCTACGTACTCAGAGCAGCACTGTGCGTGGACAGCGGCGCCATGCGACACCGTTTTCCACAGCGGCGAAAAAGGAACAGCAAAATCAGGTGCTGAAAACAAAAGCCAGGCTTCCCCACAGGATTAAAAGGAGCCGTCTGCGGCATCGAGCATTCAGAAAACATCTGCCATGCTCGCACAGTCGGCTCTTTTCATTGTAGTCGCGCTGGTCTCGGCGAAGGCTGACGACGCACAACTTGCCAAAGCTCACAACCACTTCGCTGTGAAGCTCCTGAAGCATCTGGCGGCACAGGAAAACTCGTCCAATGTCTTCTTCTCACCAACGAGTATCGCCGCTGCATTCGGCATACTTTATGCCGGAGCCAAGGGAAACACGAAAGCCGAGCTAGCATCAGTGCTCGGACTAACCGAGGTCGGCCTCACGGAAAAAACCAGGGTCCTGGAAGCTTACAAGAGCCTGCTCAAGCTTACCTCCTCGCAAAATGTCACGCTGGAAGTGGTCAACATGGTCCTGACACAAAAAAGCTTCCAAATGCTCCCGAGCTACAGCCAGCAGCTGCGCGACGTCTTCGGCGCAGAGCTCAGGTCAACGGATTTCGCCAACGAAGGTCGTAAAGTCGCCGCTGAGGTGAACTCCTGGGTACGCGAGAAGACAAGGGGAAAGATCGACAGCATCGTGAATGAGAGTGACCTGTCAAATGCGGTTCTGTTAATCGTCAACGCCATCTACTTCAAAGCGACCTGGCTGACCAAATTCCGTTCGACGGGAACCCAAAACAAACCCTTCTTGAACCAGGGCACCATGGAAGTCAGCAAGCCGGCGATGCACATCACAAGAATCTTCCCGTACACCCGTGTAGGAGCCCTTAAAGCACGAGCCGTGGAGGTGCCGTACAGTGGAGGCAGGTTCAGCATGGTGGTCTTGCTTCCGGACTCTCCCACTGGGATCGGAGCGCTCAGGGACGGTCTATCATTCGCCGTTCTAGAAGACGTCAGTAGCAAGTTGGCCAAAAGGTACATCGCGCTCAGTTTACCTAAGTTCGACATGAGCCTCCGTTATCGGCTGGTACCGTCTATGAAAGCCCTAGGACTGAACGCCGTCTTTGGGCGCGATGCCAACCTCACTGGCATTAGCGAGAGCAACTCAATTCGCTTATCGAACGCCGTTCACAAGGCGGCCGTGAAGGTGAACGAACGTGGCACTTTCGCGACGGCCGTGACGGGTTTGGAGTTCGCCTTTATGTCGGCCAAGATACCCATTGAACCTCCAATCGAGTTCGTCGTGAATCATCCGTTCCTGTTCTACATCAGAGACAGAAGCAACAACCGCATCCTCTTCTTCGGTGAAGTTCACAGCCTTTGACCCCCCCCCCCCCCCCCCCCCAAAAAAAAAAAAAAAAAAAAAAAAATTGCTGCCTTTCACCTTCTGCATAAAAAAATTGTCAGGCCCTGGAACGCTGCGAATCAACATATTTGACTAAATTGGTCAAAAGAAAAGCACACAAGCATTGTCATTGAAGTTAATTTTGTAAAATTATGAGCATTTCCCTAACTTGCGTTTGCGCATGTGTTCGTTTGCGAATAAAAAAGCCTATAATAAGCTCAGGTTGCGCGCTCACAGTTTCAAATTTTATATTTGGTATCACTATTTAATAAATAAATCCTAAAATCGGGGACTGTTGTGTTTGACCCCTATTTTTTCCCCTAGTGTTTCAGCCTATTGACAATTTATGCCCTTAGGCTAGTAGCAGGTCCTAAATATGGTGCAGTGGTTAATTGATCGCTAACTCGTAAGATTCAGTGTATAAAGGCTAGCGCCATGTTCCTTGATTTCAAGAGGCTGATTAGCCTCTTATCTATTTTCTGTCGCTTGGCTGTATAAGCACGGAAAGTGCCTCCAGTCTTTCGATGAAGCAGGCAGTATATTCGACGACACCGACTACATTGTTATTAAATATAAAGGAAAGAAGTGTTTTACTTTGTCACAATAAAAACACGGTGGATGATCATAAATGCAACATTAGAGCCCACCTGAAATAGCTGAAGCTGGACCCCACGTAATAGGCAACAGGCTGGTGTCATGCGTTGAATCATGATCATCGTTATCAACCGGACTATACTCACTGCAAGACGAAGATCTCTCCAATATTCCTCTCGTCCAGTGCTAGATGCATCCACTTGACCCCTGCAAACTTCTTAATATCATCCGCCCACCTAACTTTCTGTCGCCCTGTATTATGTTTCCACTTCATTTTAATCACATTTGTTACTCTTAGCGCCTATTGGTTATCCTCTCTCCGCACTATTTACCCTGCCCATGCCAATTTCGTCTTGATTTTAAATAGAATGTCATCAACTCAAGTTATTTCTCTGACCCACTCAGCACGCTTGCTATCTACCTTCTGACGTTACACCTACCATTTTCCATTCCATTGCTGTCCGCATTGTCCTCAACTTAAGTTGAACCCTTTCTGTGGGCCTTCACGTTTCAGCTCCGTAGGTGAGTACTGGTAAGATGCCACGTTTATGCAGTTTGCTTGTGAGCGACACCAGTATGCTCCTAGTCATAATCTGCGAGTACTTGCCAAATGCGCTCCATGACGACTTTATTCTCCTAGTAATTTTCCTTTTGTGACCCGCAGTTGCAGTTAATGCCTGTCCTAGGTAGGCATATTTGCCTGCCAACTCCAGCTCCTCGCTATTTAGAGCAAACTGCTGTTTCTTTCCAAGGTTGTTAAATATTACATTAGTGTTAAGCATATTAATTTTTTGGCATGCCTTTCTGCGTTTCTGTCTAGGTCATCAGTCATTCTTTGTAGTTCGTCCCCTACGTTTCTTAGCAATGCACTTTCATCAGCGAGTCGCAGGTTGCTGAGTTATTCTCCATCATCATTTATGCCTAAAATGCTCCTATTCCAATTCTTTGAATAATTCCTCTAAGCAAGCTGTGAATAGCACTGGGGAAATCGTGTCTCCTTGCCTAACATCATTCATTATGGGGATCTTACTGCTTTCTTTCGGAAGAACTATTGTACAGCCACATATATATATATATATATATATATATATATATATATATATATATATATATATATATATATATATATATATATATATATATATATATATATATATATATATATATATATATATATATATATATATATATATATATATATATATACATATAAACAGGATGGCACACAACTTTCCCGATTATCTATTTTATTCCAACAGTTTCGGACGGTGGACCGTCCTTCTTCAAGGTTTATATATATATATATATATATATATATATATATATATATATATATATATATATATATATATATATATATATATATATATATATATATATATATATATATTGTAGTGTGGTAATCTTCATCGATATAACCACTGACATGCGTCGCGTGCTGCCGCTCTCAAGGACGAAGAAGTTGTTCGCTGCCTTGCTCTTTCGCCACGCCTGACGCTTCGCTGCGAGTCTCCCCTGAGCGGCTGGAATCACCTGGGTTCACCGAATAAACACACCCCTACAATTGGTGCAGGTGCTGCTGGGTACGTTCCCATCCACCCTGGAACTTAGAAGCCGCACGTTGACCACTGCTTCCACCATGCCAGACGAGACCACCTCGACATCGGCGCCCCTACCAACCACGGTACTGTGTTCTGGCGTTCTACGGCAGCGTGATCCATGCCTCTTCAGTGGCACGGCTGACCAAGACGTCGACGACTGGTTGTCGGCGTATGAACGTGTCAGCAGTTATAACAGATGGGACGACACTATTAAGCTAGGTAACGTAATCTTTTACCTGACCGACGTGGCGAACCTCTGGTTTCGCAACCATGAGGCAGACCTGCCATCTTGGTCTGCATTTAAGAAGAATTTTTCGGAAGTGTTTGGCCGTCCTGCAGTTCGCAAACTCCGAGCAGAACAACGCTTGCGTGAGCGCACACAGCATGCCGACGAGTCATTCACAAGTTATATAGAGGACATCGTTGACCTGTGCAAACGTGTCGACCCAGTAATGTCCGAAGCGGCTAAGATCGGACACATCTTGAAAGGTATCTCCGAGGACGCGTGTCAGATGCTCTGGCTGAAAAATCCTGCCTCCGTCAGTGAAGTGATTAAACTTTGCCAGAGCTACGACGAGCTTCGAAAGCAGCGCGCTTCTACCCGGCGGTCCGGTTTTAGAGACGACACCATTTCTACACTAGCACTGGGTGGTTCTACTTCATCTGAGGACAGCCCTTTGATTCAACAGATAAAAGCCTTCGTTCGCGAAGAGGTCGCCCGCCAGCTATCCCTGGTCCCTCAATTGCAAGACACTGGTCGCCTTGTTCCTGACATGGCTCCGTCTTTGGCCCCTACCATACGGCGTGCCGTGCAAGACCATATCGCTGATGTCCTTTCGCCCAGTTCCGTGCTCTCGCCCAGCCCAGTGCTTCCGACCAGCCCCGTGCCACCGCAAGTAACGGCACCACTAACGTACGCCCAAGTTGCGGCCAGGCCGCTAATGCCAACCGCACCTGTTTCCTACCAGGCCGCCCCTTCCAACCATCCTTCACCATCGCCTGGGTCGGCGTTCCATGTCCGTATTCCAAGGGTACGCCAACGCCCTACGAACCCTTGGCGCACCGCAGACAACCGGCCAATTTGCTACTCTTGTGGGCTGCCGGGCCATGTAGCCCGTCTTTGCCGCCAACGCCTTCCACCTTCTTGCCCTGACCCCTGGAACTACACGTACGACGCCGACCAGCCCTCGCCGAGAACTCAACCCGGTTCCGAGTTCGTTCCTCGGGACAATCAAACGTATACCTCTCGCCGATCATCTTCCCCTCGTCGCCGTTCACCATCACCGCTTCCCCGACGTTCTACCGGCGCTGTTGAGGGAAACTAACAGTCGCAGTTCCCGGGGCAAGAACTGCGCTTGGTTCGAACTCTTCAAGTCCTCCGTCTTCTCCCGCAAACGTAATACAAGTGTTCGTCGACGGTGTCGCAATACTCGCTCTTGTTGACACGGGCGCTGCCGTATCCGTCATCAGTGAATCTCTTTGCCGTCGTCTTCGCAAGGTGACCACCGCACTACCCGACTTTTCGCTTCGCACCGCTTCATCCCAGCGCATTCATCCCTCAGCAGCGTGCACGGCCCGTGTTCTCATCGAAGACGTCTTATACACCATCGAGTTTATTGTACTGGCTCACTGCTCACACGACATCATCCTGGGCTACGATTTCCTTTCCGCTCATCATGCCGTTATTGACTGCGCCCGCGCGGAAGTTTCCTTTTTACCTCTTTGTGATACCGTCTTGTGTGACGTCCCTACCCGGCCTGCAAAACTCCTCGTCGCCAGTGACACAGACATTCCTCCATTTTCTGCTGCCCTCGTTCCACTCTCCTGTGAAAGCGTTATTAGTTCGACTGTCTTCTTCACACCTTCCGACGCCGCTTCACGCCATCCCTGCCTCCTGCTTCCATTTGCTGTCCTCAAGTTCGAAGATGGCCTTAGTGCAATGTACGTCTCAAATCCATTTTCGTGCCCGTCCGTCCTGCTACGCGGCGAGTGTCTCGGTCGTATTGAAGAACTTGATCCCGAGCTTGTAAATACTCTTCCTGCAACGCCTACTTCATTAGACGTTAATGTGCTCAGCTCTTGCGATACAGTGACCGCTTCGTAAGACATTTCGTGCGCGCTTGCGAATCTTGTCAACGCCGAAAAACGCCTCAGAAGTCCTCTGTTTCGTTGCAGCCGTTACCCTGCCCTGCTCGTCCGTTTGACCGCGTTGGCATAGATCTCTATGGCCCTCTTCCGACTACTCCTGCTGGAAACCGGTGGATTATTGTGGCAGTAGACCATCTGACTCGCTACACTGAAACATCACCGTTACCCTCTGCCTCTGCAAGAGACGTTGCTTTGTTCATTCTCAACAACTTGATTCTTCGCCACGGGACTCCGAAGGAACTGCTCAGTGACCGCGGACGCGTTTTCTTGTGCGACGCTCTCGAGGCCCTACTGAAAGAATGTCGCATCATTCATCGCACCGCTACTTCTTACCACCCTCAGACGAATGGCCTGACAGAACGCTTCAACCGTACTCTGAGTGACATGCTGGCCATGTACGTCAACGACGCTCATTCCAACTGGGACCACGTTCTTCCCTTCGTAACCTACGCGTACAACACTGCGATACAGACCACCACCGGATTTTCTCCCTTTTTTCTTCTTTACGGGCGCGAGCCAACCTGCACAATGGACGCGCTTTTTCCCTACCGCCCTGATGTTTCTGAATCGACGCCACTCTCGGACGCCGCCCAGTACGCAGAAGAATGCCGTCAGCTCGCTCGTTCGCTTACAAAGGAAAATCAGTGGCAACAAAAACACCATCGTGACACTGGTGAGGCGCCTTCATATGCGCCCAACTCCCTGGTGTGGCTCTGGGTTCCTGCCACAACCGCCGGCCTGTCAAAGAAGCTTCTTGCTCGGTATCACGGTCCATACCGAGTCCTTCAAAAAACATCTCCTGTGAACTACGTAGTTGAGCCGGTTACGCCATCTGCGGACTTGCGTCGCCGTGGACGCGAAATAGTTCATGTGGACCGAATCAAGCCCTACTACGATCCGTCTGTCCTTTCGGCACCATGAGTCGCCAGGATGGCTCCTTCTCTGCCCGGGGGGAAACTGTAGTGTGGTAATCTTCATCGATATAACCACTGACATGCGTCGCGTGCTGCCGCTCTCAAGGACGAAGAAGTTGTTCGCTGCCTTGCTCTTTCGCCACGCCTGACGCTTCGCTGCGAGTCTCCCCTGAGCGGCTGGAATCACCTGGGTTCACCGAATAAACACACCCCTACAATATATATATATATATATATATATATATATATAATCTTTTGAGGGGAAATCAATATTATTCAAAATATTTCATCCTTTTAAACCCTTGAAGCTTGCGCATATATTGTTTAATATTTCCTTTTACTAACTGCTATGATCATTGGTGGTGGTGTGAAATTCTTTGATTTTTATGTACACGATTTTTCTGTACACGATGTACACGATTTTTATGATTTTTATGGAATATCTTTTCTCGACCAGCTATTAGTGCACGCTGTCTGATTATTGTGTTAATCTAACTATCTCTAATGTACCTAACAACAAATCATACTTTGATTATTATTAAACTTAACGCATTTCCTTTTTCCCAGATTAAGAGCGAAAGATCAACAACTGCCTTACGTCTCTAGGTAATCCAACAGTCGGCCAAACTATCCGCTTGTCGTTTACGGTGTCGCGTCCAATTGAACACTCATTTCATCCCGGTCAAAAGAAACTCGTAACACTGGCGATGCCTCCAAGGTGCCTAAGCCCGTGCTATCCCCTAATGCCTTTTTTTTTCCTCTCCCCCTGTTCAGAACAGTGAAGGGTGATCGGTGTCTTGAAATGGCAGAGAACAGTGCACTACGCAGAATCGCCTAGACACTTGAGGGCGGGCACTGACCGCCGCACTTCCTGGAAGTCCCAGCGGCCGGGCTCAGCTCGCAAAGCGCGTTAAGCCACTCGGTGAGATTGAAAGCGCAGGACGCGCGACAGACACCGAGCGGTGGCGAAAAACGCAAGAACGCAGAAGTAAGGTCCGCATGTGTCTCCTACCCTGCGTCGCTGTCTTAACAAACACCTCATAGTTATGCAGATGATGAAGGTTTAGCACTGCACATTCGTACACGTTACAAGGACGACCTAAAATATTTTAAAATATTGTACCTGTCTTGTGAGTATTTTCAGGTCGCGGGTTGCTGAATTTTCATCCGAGTAAGAAGACTGGCGCTTTTCCTACCTGTTCCCAAAGCCCGCGGCCACCAAAATAAATAGGCTGAGACATTGGTATGAAAAAATATTTCCATCGACTGTGACGCAACTACAATGGTGAAACTAAGAACCTATAAGAGAGTATAGGCATCATTTCAAATTTCTGAGAAGCACAAAGGAAATGATAAGTTGTAAGTCAAACTTCCGAACAGTTCGCATGCAGTCTCCGGTGGACACACCCGACTGCGTCAAAGCGTGTTGCCCTGTGTCCTCGTGACTGCAGCCGCTCCAAAGCTCATCCGGACACTGAACATAGTTGAAAACTCATACGAGAGGACCAAACGCTCGATCTGCATGCCCCATATGGATCAGGACCACGTGAGAATGTTATCTTTGGTCAGCGGCTGAATGTCTGAGCTTTTTCTCCCGAAGTAATACGACGCCTTTTAAACCCAGCAAATGGCCTTCCCAAGGCCGCGGCATAAAACCTAAAACGCGCGTAAAATGCAATATCAATAACGACGCCATATCAAACACTGCTTTCTTTAATGCGATGTCAGCAAAAAGCAAAATCACGCAGTTCCCTTGTGGCCTCCTAGTTTTCAATGCATTCCTTCTTTGTAAACGAGCACTACCCATCCCGGCAAACAAAGAATAAAAACGCGGCTTTCTATGATATAAAAGCGCTGTTCGAATTCACGGGTGTCTGCGACTCTCGTAGGCTGTGTAGGCTCCTTTCTTTAGACGAACTTTTGGCTTCAGTAAACACAACATCATGCTTGAAAGTACGATAAGAAGTCGTGAACACACACACACACAAAAAAAAATAGACGCACCAGCCTAACTGATGATGCATTAGATTATTCCTCACAAAACGTGCTCTTTGTCGGTAAACATGATGGCGGGACGGCAGCATCGCAAGATCCCGCTATTTCTCGAACTTTCTGGTGCCACGCAACGTTGTTGTGATGTGAAGAGAGCGAGGCGTATATCATCTACTAATTCAGACGCATGTTCATTATTGTTTCGAAGCAGCCAACCGCTGCGACAACCTTGATAAGTGTACCAGGTTTCGGGGAAAAGGAAATGACATAGTAACTGCCTCACTTCTCCCTGGACACCTAAAGCCTATCGCAGCTTTGACAGAAGAGAGGAAGGTGGAAGTGAAAAAATGACGAGAAGAGTGGTGCTGAATAAGAGGGCTTCGGAATAATATGGACCCCCTGGTCCATCGAAACTGTAAAGCATCACTCACGCCGAGGCTTTCGGGAATCTGTCGCGTTATTTCTTTGCACCGCGGGAGGTCACTGTGGCGCGTCGGCTGAACGGCCGCTTGTGTTTCATATACGCGGCTTCGGTATTCGCGATTTGCCTATTTACCGTTTTAGCTCGCAAATGTGGATCTTCTACCTACTGGAGTCGACATGCTAGCTACACCATGTTTTCAAATTTCAGTTACACAATGACATGTTCAACTGGACAATGAATGACACACCGGTCAGAATCGCACGTGTACTTCCCCGTGGACAGCATCATTCCTCGGAGAGCCCCTCTGACCTCAAAGAAGAACTTGACATCGCTCTGCAAGTCAAAAGAAAGGCGGCTGTTTGGATAATCAGCAACTGCGAGGCTGACTGTAGATAGGAGGCTTTCTATGCCGAGCTGGAAAACCACTCGCAAATTGACGTGTACGGTGTGTGTGGTCCCTGCAAATGATCTAAGTTTCACAGTAATTAACGTTAAGAGGAATTTTAGAGCACTCACTTTTACACGCTTTCCTTCGAGAACTTCCTTTGCATTGATTATGCATTGGAGAAGCTTTTTCGACTTCTGAAGTATCATATTTCATCTGTATTCTCGGGGCCGAAATTTGCCCTCCAATAGCAACACTTAAACTTACACATCAATGCGCTTAATTTCTCATCGTCAAATAAGTTTGCTGAACACCTCATCGCTGTATATCTACCAAAAACTATCCAACATATACATGTATACCTCCTATTTCAAGTGGAAGGAACGTCAAGCTATGCAACTGTGCGATTCTGCCTTTTGTCAGCTTTGTCAGAAGATGCATAGTTGCTATAAAAATAAAAGCAGCTTCTTTTAGGGTGACATGCAGGCTTGGTGGGTAGATGCAAGCCTTGGCCACAAGTAGGGCTTGTAAAATCTCGTTAATTACTTTAACTCGCCTGCTAGGTTCAAGGGTGCTGACAAATGGGTCAGTTATTCTCCCTGCCTCTTGAATTTTAGCAGTGGAGTTTTATGGCTGCAGGTGCAGCAACCTGCCCCATTAAGTGCGGCGAGGGAGACTGCAGTTAAGCGGTGGAAAGGGGGGGGGGGGGTAGCTCGCTGGCGGGTAGCTCGCTTGATTTCGACATGTCGCATCTTTTATTTCCCCGCGAGGAAATGAGGTTTGTTGATGCCGAAGCCGCTGAACCCATTATCCGCAGAGCACAACATTATTACGCCCTTCATTATTTGTTAAAAACGTCCAGTCCAAATGAAGATACAGTTCGCATTTCCGTGCTTGCAAAAATAAAATAGGTCATCAAATGGCCCATATATTGCTTATAGTAAAACTGTGACATTCACTTCTTTGTTGTGTCTGCGAGTTGGCTTTCCTTGCAATGAGAGGTAATGGACTACTGGTGTCGGCTCTTCCCATTGAATGCAGATCTTGCAGTGACTGTTATTTGTCCAGACCAGTCCTGATTAAAGGACGCCCTTTCCACATGAGTTGTGTTTAGAAACGTGTACTGGTGACATAGTACTGAACAAATACGCCTAACAATCATGGCGGAAAGTTGTTTTGAATCAGGAGTGCGTTTCTGGGCCACCAGAGCCAGGAACCTGCATGTCTCTTTTGCAGCGTGTTAACAGAGGAAAGCGAGAAACTGAGCTGCCTATTATTCCGTTCTCATTTGAGTATATTTAAGCATGAAAAGGATTTATTACCGCCTCTGTCCTGTCGTCTTCCTCCACTGCTCGGCTTAAACAAATCTGACGATGACGCCATTTCTTACACTCGACTCTTAGCGGCTTTTGTGCGTAAATTTGGGGCCGTGTACAACTAATAATTTGCTTAGTTTAACGTGCACCACGACGTAACTAATCTGTTGTTCGGTTTCCCGGAGGATAAAAATAGTATAGGACGGGACTGTAGAGGGAACTTTTCCGCCCTTGATAAAAGACCTTGAAGTCTCCAAAAGACGCAGGTCCAAGGCCAACACGTGCGCTACAAGATGAGCAATCATCGAGCTGTAATCTTTTCTCGAGTACAGTGTCATCCTTGAGAGTTACTAGATATGCTGCTTGAGTAGATAGCATATTTTTCTCATCTCGCGCCCTCCAGCGTTTGCTCCCACGTTTTCACGATCCTTCTGCAAGAGATCTTTGCTCATTGTTAATGTGCGCGTGATACATAATTCCCTAATGGTTGTTTTCGCTGCTTACTTTATCTTTTTTGTTTATTTCACTTTTTAATTCAACTGCACTTGCTGTGGTAGAAACTAAAATTGCTCAGTTTATATTGTATCTTAGCACTTTTGTCCTGAGCGGTGTGTTACGTATACATTGTAAATTGTGTGCTCTGTGCCCGTATTCGGTTTCTTTCTTTGTGCAAAAAGGAGTTGCTGATGCCGCTATCTGGCACTAACGTCTCCGGTTATGTCCATGTCCACAAAAAGAACAAAAAGCTAAATGTTTTCCTGGCTGAAGAAGATGAAGCGCAGGCCAATGATAGTCGGTCTCGCTTCCAAAACAGCGCTCTGTTTAGATAGGGTGTAATCTGAGACATGATTCGCTGGCAGCCGCATCAGTACCGCAAGAAAAAATGCCGACAAAAAGCTACTGTTACCAGCTTTAAAAAGAGGCACCAGCAACCCCGGAATACGCAAACCATCAATGATGCTCGCCAAGTTTGTCTTTCTCGCGGTTTTCGCGTTGGTTTCTTCAGAGACCGACGATGAACTCCTCGCTAGAGCTCACAACCATTTCGCTGTGAACCTTCTTAAGCAGTTGGCGACAGAGAATCCCTCGTCTAATATCTTCTTTTCGCCAACGAGCATCGCCGCTGCCTTCGGCATGGCTTATGCCGGCGCCAGGGGCAACTCAGAAGCCGAACTGGCATCGGTGCTGGGACATACCCAGGTCGGTCTCACGGAAAGATCAAGGGTCCTTGCGGCTTACAAGAACCTTCTCGAACTTGCTTCCTCGCCGAACGTCACGCTGGAAGTAGCCAACATGGTCCTTGCGCAGAACAACCTCCAAATCGCCGAGAGCTACAGGCAGCAACTGCACGACATCTTTGGCGCAGAACTCAGGTCGGTGGACTTCGCCAGTGAAGGTCCTAGAGTCGCTTCAGAGGTCAACTCCTGGGTGCGTGAAAAGACACACGGAAAAATTGATGGCATTTTGCCGGAAGGTCAGGCCCTGGACATGATTATGCTTATCCTCAACGCCGTGTACTTCAAGGGAAGCTGGATAACCGCTTTCGACCCGACGAAGACAGAGAACCGGCCCTTTCTTAACTTGGGCACCACGGAGGTGAGCAACCCAGCGATGCATATATTTCATCCATTCCGATATGCTCGCCTCGAGACGCTCGAGACGTCCGCCGTTGAGCTCCCTTACACTGGCACCAGATTCAGCATGGTTATCATGCTTCCTGACTCTGTGAGAGGTCTCGCACCGCTCAGAGAAAGTCTGTCGCTCGCCGTTCTCGAAGAGGTCAGCAACAAACTGAGCTACAGGCGAGTCGGGCTCAGTCTGCCCAAGTTTGAGATGAAACATCTTTATAGCCTTGTGCCCGCAATGCGAGCCCTAGGACTCAACGAAGTTCTCGGTGGTGGAGCCAACTTTACTGGCATCAGTGACAGTACTTTGCTAAGCATCTCGGACGCCATGCATAAGGCAGCTGTGGAGGTGAGCGAAGAAGGAACCGTTGCGACCGCAGTGACGGGTGTGGCGGTCAATGTTGCTTCTGCTGGGTTCGACGCGGAGCCCCCTGTCCAGTTCATTGTGTACCGCCCGTTCCTTTTCTATATCAGAGACAAGACCAACAACCGCATACTTTTCATTGGCGAGGTTCAAACTCTTTGAGTAGGGAAACCTCGTCCACAATTTTCAGCTTAGGAAGAGTTCATGCAGATGAACGCTACCGGCTGGCCTATTTTGTCGAAACCGCGAAATGAAGATTTCGTCGAAATAAAGTCCGTACTTTTCGACCATTCCCTTTTATGTGTTCAGGTCTCGGACTTCACAATGCTATTTTACATTCCTGTTAACCGCGTTACTGGCCAGCAAATGAATATTTGTTTGCCGGTTCAATATTTACGAAACACTTATTTTCCGATTTTGTCCAGAGCTGTGCCTTTCAAGGATAATGTCAATTTTTGCTTCATTTTATGTATCTTCATTTTTTTTTTTTGCATTTTTAAGGAACGCGTTTCTTAAACTGCCCGCTGAACGTCAAGCAGAGCGGAAGCCTTTGCCAGACATTGGGGCCTTTATCTTTCATTCCAGGTTTCTGTGAGAAAAAAAAAGTAAAAAAATAAAAAAGACAAAGGCTTTAGAGATATTTATTTTAGGAGGCAATAAATACATTACTGGGGTACATGAACGTGGACTGCACACTGAAACGAACACTATGCATGAATCCTGCAGCTATGACAACGCCTGCTGTCCTAGATCACGTGATGTATTGAGGCGATAAGGCATACTAATAGAAGTATGTCGGTTAGTATCCCTATCACAAACTAGGAAGCAGATGCATGTAAATTAGGAAGCGAAATGAGGCTACCCAAAACGCTGCAAGAACGTTCGACTCACATACGCTACGGAAAGAGCCACGATAGCACAGGGGAATATCTGAAGCATGCCCTGCAACGAAACACAGCATGAACTTATTGTTACTTTCGCTGGCAATCTGGAGAAGTAATAAGAGAGGCGGCTTCCTGCTGCCTGTAGAAACCGCTAAGTGTGGGAATGTGTTGTATTCACTTATTGTTAGAGGCGTGAACGTCAATCTAAAGAAGATGCAGCACTGGAAACCAATGCCAGCCTCCAACATGGAATACACTTTGATTTGTCCCGTGTTTTCCGTAGTTCAAAAAAGCATGCGAGGCGAGCGTTCGTGCCCTGGATGGCTATACAGCCTTCTGGCATGGTAATCGCGCGGGGGGGGGGGGAAATGAAACCTTAACCATTGTAGCAAACCTGTGACTCTAAACCATCTTTGAACCTACAGTTTTCTATAAGCCATCCCTGTAGTTCATTCGCCCACAATGGACATACCCTGAGGACGGTTCTCGACCCCCGTTTCTACGTCATATCTCGTGGGTTGTCAAACACCGCGACACGCCGCCAGGTGCATGCGCCGTCCGCTACACAGCAACTTTTTTATTCATTTTTTTTACATCGACACTTAGTATCAGCAAACATCTGTTTTCCGTTCTGAGCAGTTTGACACCATTTAACGCATTTTTATTAAGTTTATTTCATCATCATACTTTATTAACCCTTAAGGCCCCCCCCCTCCCCCCCTTTTGGGGTATTACATAAAGGGGGGGGGGGGCGCAAACAAAAATAGGTACAGAGCAAAGGTCAATATAAATACAATAAGATAATCAAAACATAAAAAGAAGCAAAGAACGCGCTAGTCATGAACAAGGGCTATAAACATCGCCTTAGTACCAAAAGCATCACATTCGTTGGCGAGAGGCCCGGGCAGCAGGGTGAGAACACAGTGGGTAACAGAAAAGGTTAGTATAAGAGAAAAAAAAATTTACATGAACATGAATTGAAGCAAAAACAATATGTAAGTCCAGAAGGTAATTTACCAACATTGCTCTAAACCTAGTCGCGTCAGTCTCATTAGTGATTAGTTCGGGAAGCAGGTTCCATTCTTCAATTGCGGTCCGGAAGAAAGACTTATTAAAAGCGTTAATGAAACCATGAAGTCTCTGGACGCTATTGGAATTAAACAGGTGGCGTGATGTACGAATAAAGATACGAGAAATTGAAATATAACTTATGAAATAAACACAGGCGCGCAACTTTGCGTCTGAGAATTAAAGAAGTGAGGCCAAGTGATGACTTGATTGAGCTTGTGCTGGCATAAAAATCTTAGGTTGACGAAATGAGGCCGGCTGCACGGTTCTGAATGGATTCAAGCATGTTAATTAGGTAGGACTGATGGGGACACCCAATTGCGGATGCATATTCAAGCTTACTGCGAGCAAATGTTTAATTGATGAATTCGATGCTCAGTTTTATATTTAGCATAAACACGCACTGGCTTTTTAATGCTGATTATTTTGACGCCTTTGAAGCCATTTTCCCAATTTTTCATTTCTTCAATAATTTAAATAAATAATTTAATAATTACATAGTCTAAATTAGCATTTAATTAGCATCCCCAAGCATTTGCATTTCCATTTTGAGCATTTTGACCTGTTTGAATCCCCCGTTGTTCAATTTTATGATTTTTTCTTTAAATCATCAATTAGTCGATAATTTCCGATTTTCTTCGCTCACCATCGCCTCTCACACACCAATCAATTATCCATCATAGGAACCACAAATTGCTACAATACAATTTTTTTGCGCAGCCCCTATTATTTCCGACACGCGGTGCCGACTTCGATGGCTTTTCGAACGAACCATGTGCAAAACTATATTGCATAGAAAAATTTAAAAATTCTAGAGAGGATTACAACACCCCCTAATGCGAAATTTTAGTGTAGCTACTTACCGTTTTTGCGACATACTGAGGCAATGAATTTGAGAGATGTATGTATGTATGCATGCATGCATGTATGTATGTATGTATGTATGTATGTATGTATGTATGTATGTATGTATGTATGTATGTATGTATGTATGTATGTATGTATGTATGTATGTATGTATGTATGTATGTATGTATGTATGTATGTATGTATGTGTGTATGTACATATGTATTGTCACGTGGTGGTGACCAAGTCGATGACACAAATGAAGGGTCGATGATTTCACTGAAGAAACTCTTTATTGGGCTGACTTGCGCCCGCAAAAGAACTAAGCAACTCGGCGGCGGTGATAGCAACAAACGTGCTCGTCGATCGTCGAACAAAGAATGCTCGTCACACTCGTCAACGCTCAATTTAAAGGCGGCACAGAACAATCTAGATAACGTCGCAAACAGCTACCAGCACGGGCTGGAACATTGTGGAAAGGCACCCGAGTCGCCGGAACCTTCGAGACAGATCTCGGTGCATCTTGCGCTACAACAAATCTGATAAAGGTGTGACTCGCGACATCGAGCATTAACAAAGATTACGGAACTAATACGCGGTCCAGAATCAGAGTGATAAGCCTGTATGCCGGCGGCTGTTAAAAAAACAACAAATACTGTTTTGAAGGTTTCGCGGCATTACTCCCCCCTTAAAAAAACATCGCCTCGATGTTCCAAAACAACGAAACTTAAACATAAACACTGCAAAGTTTAAACACCACAGATTCTTTAACGCGCGTAATATGGCTTCAGTCGTACAACATGTACAATTTCTGGGCGTGCGCGTCGCCGTTGTGATGCTGACGTTCCGTCGGGAATGACTTCATAGTCGAGTGGTCCGACGTGGCGAAGGATTTTGTATGGCCGAAAGTATCGACGCAACAACTTTTCACTTAATCCGCGACGGCGAATTGGTGTCCAAACCCACAGTTGGTCTCCTGGATTGTACTCTGCGTGGCGTCGTCGTAAATTGTATCGTCGACTGTCGGTGCGCTGTTGGTCTTTAATACGCAGCCGTGCGAGTCGTCGGGCTTCCTCTGCGCACTGCAGGTAGGCGGCGACGTCAAGGTTGTCTTCGCTGGTTACGTGCGGCAGCATTGCGTCGAGCGTCGTCGTGGGCTCCCTGCCGTACACAAGCTTAAACGGGGTCGCTCTGGTCGTCTCCTGGACTGCCGTGTTATACGCGAAGATCACGTAAGGCAAGATGGCGTCCCGGGTCTTGTGCTCAGCGTCGACGTACATAGCGATCATGTCCGCGATCGTTTTGTTCAGGCGCTCCGTAAGGCCATTGGTCTGGGGATGGTACGCAGTTGTTCGTCGATGGCTTGTGTGACTGCATTCCAGGATGGCTTGCGTCAACTCTGCCGTAAACGCCGTTCCCCTGTCCGTGATGAGCACTTCTGGGGCGCTGTGTCGCAAGAGAATTTGTTCGACAAAAAATTTGGCGACTTCTGCCGCGGTACCATTTGGTAGTGCTCTTGCTTCGGCGTAACGGGTAAGGTAGTCAGTGGCCACGATGATCCATTTGTTACCCATAAACGAAGCTGGAAAGGGGCCAAAGAGATCCATCCCAATTTGTTGAAAGGGCATGATTGGGGGCGGAATCGGGTTCAGCAGTCCTGCTGGTCTGATCGGCGGCGTCTTGCGTCGTTGGCACCCACGACACGTCTTCACGTAGTGGGCAACTTCTGCAGACAGGCGCGGCCAGTAGTACTTCTCCTGGATTCGATGCAACGTGCGCGCAAATCCGAGGTGACCTGCTGTGGGCTCATCGTGCAACGCCTGCAGAATTTCCTGCCGGAGGGTTTTAGGCAATACGAGAAGCTGCGCGGTCTTGTTGGGTGCGAAGTTCTTCACGAGGAGGCCATTGTTTAACGCGAACGATAATAAATGTCGCCTGAACACACCAGGAGGGGAGGCGGTCTTTCCTTCCAAGTAATCGGCTAGCGCTTTCAGCTCAGGGTCTGCTCGCTGTTGTTCTGCGAAACTGCTGGCGCTTACCGGTCCTAAAAAGGCGTCGTCGTCATCGTCCTTCGGGGGAGCGTCGACGGGAGCGCGTGATAAGCAGTCTGCGTCGGAATGCTTCCGGCCCGACTTATAAACTACAGTCAAATTCTTCAAGTCGTAGGCTCCATCTGGCAAGGCGGCCGGAGGGATCTTTCAAATTAGCCAGCCAGCAGAGCGCATGATGGTCGCTTACCACCTTGAATGGTCGGCCGTATAGGTATGGACGAAACTTGGCCTAGATGATCGCGAGGCATTCCTTCTCGGTCGTCGAGTAATTGACTTCGGCTTCCGTGAGGGACCTGCTCGCGTAGGCGATTACTTTCTCCTGTCCGGCACTCTTCTGGACGAGAACGGCTCCTAGGTCCACACTGCTCGCGTCGGTGTGGATTTCGGTCTCGGCGTTTTCATCAAAGTGGCCAAGTACAGAAAGGCATTGCAGGCGGCGCCTAAGTTCATCGAAGGCTTCTCCTTGCGGCGCTTCCCATTTAAAGGTACGTCAGCCTTTGTAAGCTGCGTCAACGGTTCGGTGATCCGCGAAAAGTTTCTGACAAATCGTCGATAATAAGCGCACAGCCCAATGAATCGGCGCACAGCTTTCTTGTCGGCAGGCGGTGGGAATTGTGCGATTGCAGCTGTTTTCTCCGGGTCTGGGCGAATACCGTCCTTGCTAACGATATGACCTAGGAACCGGAGTTCTTCGTAGGCGAAGTGACACTTTTCTGCTTTTAGCGTTAGTCCCGATGACTTGATGGCTTCCAGCACTGTCTGTAGTCGTTTTAGGTGGTCTTCAAAGTTTGACGAGAAGACAACAACGTCGTCCAAATACACCAAACAAATTTGCCCCTTCAAGCCTGCCAGAACTGTGTCCATTACTCGTTGAAACGTGGCTGGTGCGGAGCAGAGGCCAAATGGCATCACCTTGAACTCATAAAGGCCGTCCGGTGTGATGAATGCGGTCTTCTCGCGATCTCTTTCGTCGACCTCAATTTGCCAATATCCGCTCTTCAGGTCCATCGATGAGAAGTACCTTGCATTGCAGAGCCGGTCGAGAGTGTCGTCGATGCGGAGAAGCGGGTAGACATCCTTCTTCGTTATGCTATTCAAGCGGCGGTAATCAACGCAGAAGCGAAGTGTGCTGTCTTTCTTCTTGACCAAAACGACTGGTGCCGCCCAGGGGCTGTTCGATGGCTGGATTACGTCATCACGCAGCATTTCCTCAACTTGATCGCGAATGGCCTGCCGTTCTAGCGGCGATACACGATAAGGGCTTTGGCGCAGAGGTCGGTCGTGTTCGTCCGTTATAATGCGGTGCTTGGCCAATGGTGTTTGTCGTACCTTCGATGATGACGAGAAGCACTCCCTGTAGCTTCGAAGAAGACTGCGAATCTGGTTTTTCCTGCTGTGGGTCAATGCTGGGTTGATGCCAAATATGGGCTGACGGAATTGGTCCGGTGCGTCTTCCAGTGATTGGTCGTGGAGGGCGAATACGTCTTTGAGGTCCGCTAATTCGTCGAGAAAAGCAATGGTCGTGCCCTTGTTTAGATGCCGGTATTCTTCAGTGAAGTTTGTTACCAACACCTGAGCTTGTCCTCTCCGGAATTTCGCGATGCCTCTTGCGATGCCGACACCTCGTTCCAAGAGCAATTGGATATTTCCTTCGACGATGCCTTCAGCGGTTTCGATGTCTGTGCTACCTACGCTGACTGCGACGCTTGATCGGGGTGGCACGGTCAATTCTCCGTCGAGGACGTTTTAGAGCGACGTGTTGCGTCGAAGTAGTCGTAGCAGGTATGGCTTTGTCTGCGGTGAGCTTGATGAGCTTGGATCGGAGGTCGATGGTAGTCCTATTTTCATTTAGGAAGTCCATGCCTAAAATCACGTCGCGGGAGCACTGCTGCAAGACCACAAAGCTGGTGGGGTAAGTACGCCCATTTACGGTTATTCTTGCAGTACATCGTCCCGATGGAGTAATCAGGTTGTTACTTGCGGTGCGAATCAGCGGGCCATCCCAAGCGGTTGTAACTTTCTTGAGATGGGAGGCTAACGGTCCACTGATGACTGAATAGTCAGCTCCGGTGTCTACTAGGGCAGTGACTCTGCGACCGTCGACATCAACTTCAATGTCACTTGTTTGCGTCCTCGCATTGCACGTGGGCCTTGGTGTTCGATCTCGGCTCCTTTGTTTCTTAACGTGATGGCCGGGGCATACCGTTGTTACTTCGCTGGGCGGCGGTGTCGGCTTGCACTCTGGTCGTGTTGTCGTCGATGTCGTCGTGTGGAGCGGCGATGAAATGGTTGCGTCGTTGTTAGTGGTCGTCGGCGGCGGAGGATCTTCGTCTTTTTGCCGTTGAGCAACCTCACCTCCAAAGGTTGCTGCCTTTAGGTTCCCCTACGGGGGCTAGGAGACCTTCCTTGCACGTAACTGCGGCCCGGCGACGCAACTCGGGTATTGTACGGCGATGGGGAGCGTGACAGACGCCTTGGCGACGAGTGCTCTCCGCTGCGCAGGAAGTCGTTGATTTCCTGTGGTCGCTCGCCAGGACGGGGTCCTGGCGCGTCGACAGCGAAACCACGGAGGCCGATCCGCCTGTACGGGCAGTGACGGAGGATGTGTCCTGCCTCACCACAATGGAAGCAGAGCGGTCGGTTGTTTGCTGTCCTCTAGGCGTCGCACTTTCTGGGGCTTGGGGGTAGTTGGTAGGCTTGGCAGGCGGGGACCAAGGGGCGGCTTTCGGAAGCAGGATGGTAGCGACGAGGGCTTGGGAGGTCGCGTCGGCTTGGGAGGTCGTGTCGGGGTGCAGGATGACATAATGCAGCTGCATAGTCCATGGCTGCTGATTCATGCTCTGTAGCCGTCGGAGTCGTCGCTTTAGGAACGCCCAGCGCCTGCTGAACTTCTTCACGGACGACGTCCGCGAGCGTCGCCACCTGGGGTTGTTGCGATGATGGCAGCATTCGGCTAAGCTCCTCTTGCACGATTTCCCGGATGAGGTCCCGAAGGTTCTCTCCGCTTGCAGATGCGCCGAGGTAGTGGCATGAGTAGTCTGGTTGAAGTGGTCGCTCGTAGTGGCGCATCCGGGTGTCCAACGTCTTCTCGATGGTCGATGCTTCACTTTCAAATTCTTCCGCAGTTCTCGGCGGGTTCCGGACAAGCCCCGCAAAAAGCGACTCTTTAACGCCTCGCATTAGGAATTTCACTCTCTCACCTTCGGTCATGTTAGGGTCGGCGCGGAGGAACAGGCGTTTCATCTCCTCTACGTAGGCCAGGACGGGCTCGTTTGGTAGTTGAATTCTTGATTGGAGGAGGGCCTGAGCTCTTTCTTTTCGGACAGAACTTTTAAAGGTCATCAAGAACTGTGCTTTGAATATCTCCCAATCCTTGAAAGAAGTCTCGTGATTTTCAAACCAAACTCGGGCATGTCCTTGAAGCACGAAGCAGACCTGCTTGAGTTTCGCAGCGTCGTTTCAACCATTGAATTCTGGCACACGGTCGAAAAGGTGCATCCAGTCTCCCGCATCTTCATCCGGTCGTCCATGGAACCAGGGGGGCTCACGGGGTTGGACGAAAACAACCGGTGCTGTAGGCTGGGCCATTGTCAGCGTCGATGCCTTCCGAGATCGAATGGGGTCAGGCAGCAGACCGTGTTCGGGTTGTAGGCCTTGGAGTCGGCGGCTGGCTCGGTGACCTGTAGGCTGGTTTTCCAGGGCGACAGGAATAAGGCTGAGGACTTCGCTTGAAGGATCAAGGACAGCACCTCCACCAGATGTCACGTGGTGGTGACCAGGTCGATGACACAAATAAAGGGTCGATGATTTCACTGAAGAAACTCTTTATTGGGCTGACTTGCGCCCGCAAAAGAACTAAGCAACTCGGCGGCGGTGATAGCAACAAACGGGCTCGTCGATCGTCGAACAAAGAATGCTCGTCACACTCGTCAACGCTCAATTTAAAGGCTGCACAGAACAATCTAGATAACGTCGCAAACAGCTACCAACACGGGCTGGAACATTGTGGAAAGGCACCCGAGTGGCCGGAACCTTCCAGACAGATCTCGGTGCATCTTGCGCTACAACAAAACTGATAAAGGTGTGACTCGCGACATCGAGCATTAACAAAGATTACGGAACTAATACGCGGTCCAGAATCAGAGTGATAAGCCTGTATGCCGGCGGCTGTTAAAAAACAACAAATACTGTTTTGAAGGTTTCGCGGCAGTATGTATGTATGTATGTATGTATGTATGTATGTATGTATGTATGTATGTATGTATGTATGTATGTATGTATGTATGTATGTATGTATGTATGTATGTATGTATGTATGTATGTATGTATGTATGTATGTATGTATGTATGTATGTATGTATGTATGTATGTATGTATGTATGTATGTATGTATGTATGTATGTATGTATGTATGTATGTATGTATGTATGTATGTATGTATGTATGTATGTATGTATGTATGTATGTATGTATGTATGTATGTATGTATGTACGTACGTATGTATGTACGTACCGTCTTTGCCAAAAGTAACCAGGCAGCGTGTTCCGCTTTTCAGTCGGGTAGTAGAGAATTCGCACGACTTCTGAAGCTGTAAATCTGTGCAAAGTAAAGGCGAGCTCCTCTCCTAACTTCTTAGCAAGTTGAGGTACTCTGGGAATCCACGTCGGCTGTACAATACAAGCGAGAAGCAAAACATGCAGCCTGGTTACTTTTGGCAAAGACGGTACGTACGCACATGCGTACGTATGTATGTATGTATGTATGTATGTATGTATGTATGTATGTATGTATGTATGTATGTATGTATGTATGTATGTATGTATGTATGTATGCATGCATGCATGCATGCATGTATGTATGTATGTATGTATGTATGTATGTATGTATGTATGTATGTATGTATGTATGTATGTATGTATGTATGTATGTATGTATGTATGTATGTATGTATGTATGTATGTATGTATGTATGTATGTATGTATGTATGTATGTATGTATGTATGTTGGTTGGTTGGTTGGTTGGTTTGTGGGGTTTAACGTCCCAAAGCAACTCAGGCTATGAGAGACGCCGTAGTGGAGGACTCCGGAAATTTCGACCACCTGGGGTTCTTTAACGTGCACTGACATCGCACAGCACACGGACGCCTTGCTTTATGTATGTATGTATGTATGTATGTATGTATGTATGTATGTATGTATGTATGTATGTATGTATGTATGTATGTATGTATGTATGTATGTATGTATGTATGTATGTATGTATGTATGTATGTATGTATGTATGTATGTATGTATGTATGTATGTATGTATGTATGTATGTATGTGCAGTTACAAAGCACTCTATTTTTCTCGCGAGCCAGGACTCAAGCACGCGCATTTTATTTTTGCTCCTTCTTGTCCCCTATTCACCGCAGAAGAAATCAAATGCGTTCTCTGCCTGGCGTAGATAAATATAAAACGGAGACAGAAGATGATGCGCGCATTCCGCGACAACGCTGTCTGGTCAGTGAAGCAATCCGAGACCTTTTTGGCTGGCGACCGTAGTGAGGCCGCAGAGAGGCTTCTAAAAAAATACCTTCAAGGCTTCAGGCTTAAAAAATAGCGTCCGATAGTGAGGGCCGTGACCAACGGTCACGGCCCTCCATGTACATCCATGGAGTGCGGCTTTCGTTAGTCTTGTCAGAGATAAGCGACACACCACTGACCGTAGCTCACAACCAGTTATTACGTACGAGTTCGAGCGTCCCTAAACGTAACTGGCACACCGTTTTAGTCTTATCTCTACCTCACTGTACTAAAATGTATCATATCGGCATCAAGCTGATGTAATGCACCCGTGTACATAACGTCTATATGGCTGAGTAGAAGCTATGCGAGTACACCCCCATATCGGACGCCATCCGCAAGAATGACTCGATCAGGTCATTGCATGTAAGATCAGTTTTTTTCTCTACCAATGTATCTAGGAATGAAAACCGTTCACACACAAAAAATGAACGGAAAGTGCGAGCAATAAAAAGTTTCAGTGTAATTTAGTAAGCGGAATTCGAAAGCGATGGCTGTCGGTGACAGCGACCAGGTTGATACCAGAAATGACCGCTGATACCAACGTCCACGTGACAACATCCTGATAGAATAATTGGGGTCGCCTTCTGGCAGCTTTTGCCCTCCTGGGTCAACAGCTGCCGTGTAGTGTGGGAACGCACCAACATAAGAATTAGAGTCGTGCCGCGAAAACCGCACCACCTCGTGTCTCCAACGGCTTCGACTTAACTGAGTGAGCACGCGTGCATGAAGCCCTAATTTTCTACGCTCTCTCTCTCGGAAACATAAGGTGCTTACATTTGCAATCAAACGTTTTTCCATGTTTGTTTTTTGCAAAGTTATGGAACGGGGGGCGGGGGGGGGGGGGGTGTATTAAGCTCGGGGACGCTTAGAATCGCGACAATATACTATATAGTTTTTCAACTCCCATTTCAAATCAGCCATACAAAAAAGAAAAGAGGTAACGAAACGCCCAAAAACACATTTTCATGTCTGAAGGCTTGTATGTAAAAAGTAAACGTTGTTACTTTTTGATTAACTGCATGCCAGTAGACTCCGCTGCCTATTTCCACGCAATGCGTTTTCAGGAAATTACACCTCCACTCTCCACAAAGCTCACAAACAGTGCGACATTAAAGCACTGCGAGGCAGTGGCATACGGAACTCCACTACCGTCGACGCCACCGATGACGTCAAGTAGCTCTTTCTTTTTCTTTTTTTTAAGCACTCATCAAAGCACTTAATTTAGTGAAAGGTAAGGGAAAAGTTAAATGGCATAAAGAGGAACATTTGGAAGAGGAGGAGTCAGAACGAAACCGGAAACGGAATTGTCAGGAAGGTGTAATAGAAGTGTTTGTTTGCATCCTGCGACGCATATGTGCTTGAGCAACGTTGAGATGACGGTGGAGGGGTGCGTGTTGATGTGACATTTTTATTACCAGTAGCCTTATTTTTGATGTCGTAGCCCCAGTGCCTTTTCCCCCATCAAAAGACTTTACCATGGAATCACAGGCGCTTGGATGTGTGTATGGTGGGTTAGCTGATATGCCAGCTCTTTTCCAGTGATCCCGTCATGGCTAGGGACACTCCGTGTTGTGACGGACAATAGGGCCAAGGAATGTAGCTCGTAGCCTAGTTCTGCTGCTTTTAGATCAGAAAAGATTAGCCGGCGTTGAAGCGAGCGAAAAGCATTCATGCAGTCAGTGTAAATGGTGTATGAAGAAGTGTGGTCAAGCTAAGAAAAGGACATGATGGCATGAGTAACAGCCACATGCAGTCTCTAGAGTAACGGTGGAAGGAGGACAGCTATCTTCGGTGTTCGGAATAAGGCTGCTTCGCCTGGGCTCTGGATATTCAAGGCACCAAAGCGAAGCTACGGATAAACATGACCATAACATAAACTACGAACGAAGCCATTTCACTTCTTAACTGGCCGAAGACCAAAAACAAAACACTTTGTCTTAATACTTTTTCATTACGCATCCAATATAGAGCAAGAGTATGACCCCGAGCCCCCGAAAACGTCGGCCTTGTTCTCCTTGCACTACATCTAAGTTACAAAAAAAAAGAACAATTTCGCCCTCTCCATACGACAGAGAGGATAACCTAAGCACTGCACTGCATATGCCTTCTCCTCTTTTGAAAGTCACAGAGGATAACACTTATGCCGAGTAAACATTTCTTCTTTTTTTTTTTTGCAATTCAAACGGCTTCTATCAAGCGAACAGGGCATGCCCTATATATACTTATGTTACGCCGACCACTGATATGAATACAAGAGCGTGATAAAAATTAAGAAAGCATGGGCATTTTTCTTTAGTATTTTGGCAGTTTTTGTTTTTTTACTTCAGGCGAAATAAAACACGGCATCTGGCAGACATAGATAACTATGATACACAGGCAAAAGATACTCAGTCGTCTAGACTCCTTGAGCAGCACTGTACATAGCGAGCAGTGCAATCCGAGATCGTTTTCTAAAGGAGGCCTCAGCGAAAACACGAAAATGCACGCGTAAAATAAACGACTCTTGCTAGCAGCTTTAAAAAGAGGCATCTACGGTCCCGGCCTACGCAAACCGCCAACGATGCTCGCCAAGTTGGCCTTACTCGCGGTTCTCGCGTTGGTTTCCTCTGAGACCGACGATGCACTCCTCGCAAAAGCTCACAACCATTTCGCTGTGAACCTCCTTAAGCAGTTGGCGACAGAGAATCCCTCATCTAATATCTTCTTCTCACCAACGAGTATCGCCGCTGCCTTCGGCATGGCTTATGCCGGCGCCAGGGGGAGCTCGGAAGACGAACTGGCATCGGTGCTGGGACATACCGAGGTCGGCCTCACGGAAAAATCAAGGGCCCTCGCTGCTTACAAGAACCTCCTCGAACTTTCGGCATCACCGAACGTCACTCTGGAGGTGGCAAACATGGTCCTGGCACAAAACAACTTCCAAGTCGCTGAGAACTACAGAAATACGCTGCAGGACGTATTTGACGCAGAGCTCAGGTCAGCGGACTTCATCAACGAGGGTCCTAAAGTCGCCGCTGAAGTGAACGCCTGGGTACGTGAAAAGACACGAGGGAAAATTGACGGTATCCTACCCGAGGGTCAGCCGCTAGAGATCATTCTCTTCATTCTCAACGCCGTGTACTTCAAGGGGAGCTGGATGACAGCGTTCGAACCGGGGAGGACCACCAACAAGCCCTTCCTCAACCTTGGCACCACAGAGGTCAGCAGGCCGGCTATGTACCTCTTTGAGCGTTTAAGGTACGCTCGTCTCAATGATCTCCATTCCGCCGCTGTGGAGATCCCGTATAATGGGCACGAGTTCAGCATGGTGGTCCTGCTTCCGGACTCCCCGACGGGGCTCGCCTTGCTTAGGGAAAGTCTATCTTTCGCCATTCTGGAAGACGTCAGCAACAAGATGATATTCAGGAAGGTCGCGCTAACGCTTCCTAAGTTTGAGATGAGCCTCCGCTATGACCTCGTGCCCACCATGCGCGCCCTTGGACTGAACACAGTTTTCGGAGGTGGGGCGAATTTCACTGGCATTAGTGAGAATACGTTGCTGACCGTCTCGGACGCTGTCCACAAAGCGGCCGTGGAAGTGAACGAAGAAGGAACAGTTGCGACTGCCGTGACAGGTTTGTCGATCATGGCTGTTTCGGCTCAGGTCGAAAGAGAGCCCCCGGTCCAGTTTACTGTGGATCGCCCGTTCCTCTACTACATCAGAGACAGGAGCAACAACCGCGTCCTCTTTTTCGGTGAAGTCCACAGTCTTTGAGACAAGATGCTTATATCTTTCTTTTAAAAGAACGTATTAATTATTTTGTGCAGCGGAATGTTTCACCCATCATATTTTGTGAAAACGCAAGAAGAAAATAAAAAAAAAGTTGTAGTCGAAATAAAGTATGCACTTTTCAATCATTTCCTTTTGCTGTCTTCTCATAAATGCTGCGCATCCTGTTGTTCCTTAAGCCGTTGTACGAATCCTACAGTACCCTTGCTTCCCTACTCCGACAACCTGCTCCTAGGCTTGGGAGATATTTTATAATGCTTGGTTAAACTGGAGTTTTAAACATATTCCTGGTTCCTGGGTGTTGTGGTTCCTGTTCCTGGGTGTTCCTGGGTGTTGTTGTTGTTGTTGTTGTTGTCGTTGTTTATCGGAAAAAATTCTAGTTTAAGGCTGCATGCAGATTATTAGGTGGTACCCGGAACAGAATATAAAAACAAAGTGCTAGAAAACGCAATTCTGTCTACTCTAAACAGGCCGTTATTTTTAGAGCGGTTGCTCTGGGAGCTTAGGAAAATAATTTTCCTTCTCTGACCTTATAAGAAATGAAGTAAACATTGTGGGATTCGGGCTTGCTGCGGCTGCCCTTTGCGCGGCCGCCGCCCGCTTCCCAGTTGTTCTCCCCGTTCCCTTTCTCCCGCCTGAGGCGGCGGAGAGGGGCTCGAGCGACTTGTCACTGTCGTTCGGGCCACAGCTCCGCCCTGGCGTCCCAGTGGCTGTTCTCATTGGCGCCTTTTGGCGGGAACACGGCACCGCTTCGACAGCCGCGCTCGCGCGACTGTCCGAGCGGAGCCCAGAGAGAGAGACTCCTCCGAGACATCGCAAGGTGCGTACGCTACTGTTCTTGTCTGCCGGCCTTTGTCCGCGCAGACCAGTGTGTACTCGAGTTCGTCTGCTCCGGGTCGTACCTGAGAGCGAACTCGAGCCTGTCGATCGTGATCCAACGATCCGCGACAGGCGTACCTTGCGGTGGTTGCCCAATCTCTCTCAAAGGAACCCTTTGGTTACTGCGAGAGAGAGATCACAGCACGCCCTTGCGTGCTTGCGGCGCGCACTCCGTGTCACTTCGTGCGCGCAGGGGAGCCTTGCTCCTCGCGCGCTCCCTTGACACGGTGACTGCGTGTGTGTGTATGTGCGTTTGTAAATATGCGTATGTGCGTTTGTAAATATGTGTATGTGTGTGCGTGTGTGTGTGTGTGTGTGCCGCTGGAGGATGGCGTTTCAATAAACGTCTCCTTTGTGAACTTGGAGGTTGGTGTCCTTGCAGCGAAGTGCTCTCCTCCCGGTGGAGGTTGAGTGCGCGCTGCAGTGTTTCAGTGCGCGCGCGGTGACGGCTGATCGGGGCTTCGGCTCGCGCGACGCTCGAACCCGGTGGAAAGGAAGCCCCGCGCGGTCTTCCCATGGGCGCCTTGGATCGCCACGGAGTCACGGACTTTCCACACCCGGGGCCCCTTCGGCGTGTTCGCTGTCCCTGCACCTAACCTGTACCACCACCGACCGAGATCGTTTGCAGCCAAGGATGAACGTTGGCCACCCAGAAGTCAACGAGCGGTGAGTCACCGCAGGCTCCCTGAGCTGCACCTACGAACTTTGGAACTTCTGTACAAAGTTGTGTTTGTACATAGTTATTCTGTACATAGTGGTGTTCTGTACATGATTGTGTTCTGTACATAGCCGTTGTTACTTAGCCTCCGGAACTTTGTACATTATTCTTCATGTCATGTTGTTCATTTTTTTTTTTTTTTTTGTGCGCCTTGCTAATGTTTGTCTTTCTTGAGTGTCTGTCTTTTCGAGATCTTTCTTGCTGGAACTGAAGTGTAGTTGACTTGTTGCGTGAGGATAGCATTCTTTTCCTCATGCTGGGGACCTGCCGCGTGCTTTCACTGATGGGTAGGAGGGCAATTAGGAGAGGAGGATGTGGGATTCGGGCTTGCTGCGGCTGCCCTTTGCGCGGCCGCCGCCCGCTTCCCAGTTGTTCTCCCCGTTCCCTTTCTCCCGCCTGAGGCGGCGGAGAGGGGCTCGAGCGACTTGTCACTGTCGTTCGGGCCACAGCTCCGCCCTGGCGTCCCAGCGGCTGTTCTCATTGGCGCCTTTTGGCGGGAACACGGCACCGCTTCGACAGCCGCGCTCGCGCGACTGTCCGAGCGGAGCCCAGAGGGAGACTCCTCCGAGACATCGCAAGGTGCGTACGCTACTGTTTTTGTCTGCCGGCCTTTGTCCGCGCAGACCAGTGTGTACTCGAGTTCGTCTGCTCCGGGTCTTACCCGAGAGCGAAGCTCGAGCCTGTCGATGGTGATCCAACGATCCGCGACAGGCGTACCTTGCGGTGGTTGCCCACACTCTCTCAAAGGAACCCTTTGGTCACTGCGAGAGACATCACAGCACGCCCTTGCGTGCTTGCGGCGCGCACTCCGTGTCACTTCGTGCGCGCAGGGGAGCCTAGCTCCTCGCGCGCTCCCTTGACACGGTGAGTTGCGTATGTGTGTGTATGTGCGTTTGTAAATATGTGTATATGTGTGCGTATGTGCGTTTGTAAATATGTGTATGTGTGTGCGTATGTGTGTGTGTGCCGCTGGAGGATGGTGTTTCAATAAACGTCTCCTTTGTGAACTCGGAGGTTTGTGTCCTTGCAGCGAAGTGCTCTCCTCCCGATGGAGGTTGAGTGCGCGCTGCAGTGTTTCAGTGTGCGCGTGGTGACGGCTGATCGGGGCTTCGGCTCGCGCGACGCTCGAACCCGCGGTGGTTCGTGGCCTATGTCCAAGTAGAAACCACAACATGGACGCGACTGCACCGCACCAGGTTGTAATCCCATGGCATTGAGAACAGCCTCAGCTTCACTGATCACAGTACGAGAGCACTATGCTATGGTCCCTTTCATAAACAAGGTATTAACTAACTAAAACAATGCTCTATTTAAATAGACTTTTGGAAAACTTTGTGTAAGGGTGTCAAACACATCTGAAGATAGAAGACAGGGCACAGAACTAGAAAGGAAGTAAGGCTGGTGACGCAAGTAATTCAGGAAGAATGCCGTTCCGGTTTCAAGTCTGCTTGTTCATGGCTTAATTTTCTTAGGTGAAGGGTTATTTGGCAGAAATGAAATTTCGCTGAAACAACAAACTCACATATGTAATGATAATACATTTCAATTACTAGCTTTTAAAAAGTAATGCAGATACTTTTTTAATTACTTGCTTGTATTGAAGTTCAAAAATTTAAGATGTTTAATTTGTTGCACCGTATGGGCTTCTGAGCGTCTAACAGGGCATATACAAATTTCGGCACGTGTTGAGAAAGAGGCCCCCATGAAAGGTTTTTTTTTTTTATTATTATTAGGTGCCATAAATATTCGTCAAGTCGCTGACGTCTTTGAGGCACGAGATCTGGCTCTCCATGTTTTGAAGGTAATTTATGCATGCTCAATCCACATATACACGCAAAAGCTGCAAATGATGTAATTGGCTTATTTTTTCGAGCCGTGCATGCGTTTTTGTTTCACTCGCGGTGAGGCTGTGAGGCTCTACATGTACACAACATAACATATCAGGTCGCCTTCATCTGCTGAAAACGCATTAAGTGTAGAGCAACTAGCAGTGAACGTATGACCTCCATAACACAAGAAACTTTTTGAAATAAAGAGTGTTTATCTCTCAAAATACCGAATCCTAATATTTATTCTGCTGAAACCATTGTTCGTTTCTTCTTAGTGATAAGATCCTTTTAAGCTTCAACTGATATGCCCTGAAACTGTTCTTCATTAGTAGGCACTTGAATGACATCAAGACGTCACCTTAAAGCAGCGCTTTTTCTGCAAATTGTGGCAATTCAACCTTCCCCTCGTCCGCACGAAGCAGCGAACTCCCTCACATTTCCCTCCTCTCGGCCTCCTTCCCCCGGAGCTGCTGCGGAAAGGACGGGGGTGCTAGGAACTGGCGTAGCGCGCGGGGCGACTCCTCCTCCCACCTTTCCTCTCCTCTTCGACAAACATATTTGCAGCGGAGAGAGGACGCCGTGACGCCGGAGCGCGTGGACGCTGCTACAACCGAGGATGAAGCTTGGCCCACTGGCTGTGCCTCGTTGTTTTGTTCTTCCTTGCCACGGATCTGGTCAGAGCTAGCGGCGAAGAGTTTGGCTCTGAGAGCAGAGCCCGAGCGACGTGAGAGCCCCCACAAGATATATATCTATTTAATTTGCGCATATTGCCCGTTGCGTGCAGTAGCCAATAAATAACTTCATGTCTTGTTTTCTTTTTACTGTACCAATCACATTAATTCGCAGATCAAGTGATACGCAGCGGTGGACAAAACAAGTATAGGATGAAAACAAACCGTGACCCATATCAACTATGAATTAACTGTGATAATGAGCACAATTGTGTTCAATGTTGTCTGATTAAATGTAAATGTAAAGCAAGTCATAGAATAGCGTGGTGTGCAATGCGCTAGCGTGTGCTGCTAGCTAGCAGACTCGACTCTGCCTCCGAAGTCGTAGGTATCCACCTACGACATGGGCATACGGTAAGTATAAGGCACAAGAGAGGATTAAATAAATCGGTGTAGGAGAGGCTTTTCTCCATATGTTTACATAACTGAACTAACAACGACAAATCTACTTCCTTCGACAGCCGTTATGGGCCCGTTTCTCGGTTATGCGCCGTAGGAATTGGCATTGACAGCGTAACACCACGCCACACTTTTTGGCGAGCACACACTCTCGGCACGTGTTGTCTCCTCTATGTTGATTGTTCTACATTTAACGATGGCACGCTTTATGTCACTCCCAGTCGAAAAAGGAAATCTAGAGAACTGTGTCAAAAATACGGCAAGCCATTAGAGAGCTTTATTATAGCGGGCTGCGCGCAATTGCGGGGTTAGCGGAATAACGGGCCTAAAGTGTGCATGCACAGAACGCTATGCACGTAACTGAGAATTTAGCGGCGCGACTCCTGCGTACTTTGCGGGAAAACATGGTTGCGTCTTTCAAAGCGAAAGCCGCTCGCTCCGGCTGATTATAGGAAGTCTTTGAGGCCGTGTCTGACACTTTTATCGATGTTCGCTGGTGCTGCTCTCGCCAGTGTACTTTTCACAACTTGCTTAAAGGAAGTATTCAGAGACGTGGAATGGGAGCAGTTAGCTAAATGAATTGATGAGTTCATAGAGAATAGTAATCTGCAATTCACTTATGATCTTGTCTTACTAAGCAACTCAAGAGACGAATTGCAAAGAATGACTGATGACCTAGGCAGGCAAAGCAGAAAGGTTGGCCTAAAGAATAAAATGCAGAAGGCTGAGGTAATGTTCAACCGCCTTTGAAAGGGTCAGCAGTTTACAATACAGTAGATAGCGAAGCAATGGAATCGGTAGGCGAATAGGTCTTCTTAGGACAGGTAGGTAGTAACCGCAGATTCGCACGAAAGATAGTGTAAGGAGAGCAAGATTGGGATGGAGCGCATGTGGCAAAAACCCGCCAAATATATAGCACCATGAAGAGGAAATAACAAGAAGAATAAGATTAGGATGGAGCGCATTTGGCAAGCACTCGCAGATTATGACTAGCAGCTTACCGGTATCGCTAAAGAGGAAAGTATATAACAGTTGCATCTTACCTGTACTCACCTATGGCGCT
Source organism: Amblyomma maculatum (assembly GCF_055883805.1). Taxonomy (NCBI): domain Eukaryota; kingdom Metazoa; phylum Arthropoda; class Arachnida; order Ixodida; family Ixodidae; genus Amblyomma; species Amblyomma maculatum. Next base: position 52,400,204 of record NC_139347.1, on the reverse strand, counting down.
GAAACGTGGAGGCTAACCAAGAGAGTTCTACTTAAGTTGAGAAGAACCCGGAGGGCTATGGAACGAAAAATGGTAGGGGTAACATTAAGAGATAGAAAGCGTGCAGAGTGGTCCAGAGAAATAACTCGTTACCGACATTCTAGTGGAAGAAGAAATGGACATGGGCAGGACATGTAGTGCGAAGAGAGGATAACTGATGGTCGCTTAGGGTAACAAACTGGATTCCAAGGGAAGGAATGCGTAGCAGGGGGCGGAAGGTCAGGTGGGTGGATGTAGTTAAGAAGTTCGCAGGGGTCAAGTGGATGCAGCTAGCACAGTACCGGGTTATTTGGAGGAATATAGGAGAGGCCTTCGCCCTTCAGTGGGTATATTCCTAATGATGACGATGAGTGGTGACGATGACCTTACTTATATGACCAAGTTGGCGCTGTAACACAGCACAGTTTACGAGATACATTCTCGGTTCTGGACCCCCAAAGCCTTTTGGGGTCTCCATCTGCCATGAAGCCATCTGCAACGTCTGGGAATGGGGCAGAACTTGTAAGGAAGAACCATAAATTGGTGGGGAGCTTCGTGACGGTGTGTAAACGCGATAGCGTTGTTCCGGCGTCCAGCAACGAACACGCAGCGCTGAAGCAACAAGAAGATGAACGTTTATTCCCGATTGCTGGTCAGTATATATAGTCTGCAGACGGCTGCGTGATAACAGCCACGAGTTACAGATAGTGTGCTAACAAAGTCCCACACAAAGAGCGCATGCGTGACCAATGCAATACAAGCGTTTAGGATCCCGGGTCGCATAAAAGCCGCTGAGGGCGTTGTTATTCTCCTTTGTAACGCGAAAATTTGTGCGGAAGCAAATAAATTCTTTAAAAATGTTACGAAAGTACAGGGAATCGAACTCCAGCAATTCAGACAGCGAGATGAGCAAGCAGCCGATACAGTCAAGTAAAAGGTGCGTCTAGTGTATGCTTTGAAGTACGATTACATGCTAACGAACAGCTGCGTCATTAGAAAGAAACTATTACGGAACTAGCTAGTAGTTAAGCCAGTAACAAATTATATTTCCGCTAACTTCGCTCTTTGCTTGCGTGCAGCTTTAGGGCCAGCATCCAGCGCCCGCAGGAATCGCGATCGTACTGCGCTGCCGAAGCAGATTGCACGCGCCTATTATGAAATGTATGGTGTTTAAGAAGGTTGTTTGCTGGGATAGTTGGTGTAGCTTCGTAGCTTTTACTAGCGCTCAAGCAGACATACACGTCAGAAGTGGAAACGCTTCCCGCCCACTTCTCGCAAAAATATACGTATTCTAGTATAAGTTGGTGCGAAGCGTACGTGCTTCTAGAACTACATGTACATACAATGGATACGCTGCCGTCTACCAGCGCGGGACGTTCGTATGAGTCGTTGTCGTCTTCTACGAGTGCGGATGGTGCATCTGTGCCTACTTCTGCTCGAAAGCCCTCTACGAGTGTGGATGGCGCATCTAAGCCTGGTCTTCCGCGACGGGGTCGGCCAAGTAAGTCTGAAGCCGAGAAGGCGGAGACGAAGGCTAGGCGTGCAGAGTCGATGAAGGCTAGGTGGCGCGAAAATGCCGACATGCGGGCACGCAAGGCGGAGGCAATGCGACAGAAGCGGGCCGGAGACACAGATTATCGCAAAAAGCGCGTTCTACTGAACGAGCACTGGCACTCATAAGTTTCAAGAACTGACGTCCGAACTTGGCGGTGCACGTCATCGCCAAGCAGGCAATAAGAAAAAATATAAGAAATTAAAATTATAAAAAAGCGCGCGCGCGCATGCCCAGGTGCGTGTGTGCGTGCGTGTGTGTGTGTGTGTGTGTGTGTGTGTGTGTGTGTGTGTGTGTGTGTGTGTGTGTGTGTGTGTGTGTGTGTGTGTGTGTGTGTGTGTGTGTGTGTGTGTGTGTGTGTGTGTGTGTGTGTGTGTGTGTGTGTGTGTGTGTGTGTGTGTGTGTGTGTGTGTGTGTGTGTGTGTTTGTTTGTGTGTGTGTGTGTGTGTGTGTGTGTGTGTGTGTGTGTGTGTGTGTGTGTGTGTGTGTGTGTGTGTGTGTGTGTGTGTGTGTGTGTGTGTGTGTGTGTGTGTGTGTGTGTGTGTGTGTGTGTGCGTGTGTGCGTGTGTGCGTGTGTGCGTGTGTGTGTGTGTGCGTGTGTGTGTGTGTGTGTGCGTGTGTGTGTGTGTGTGTGTGTGTGTGTGTGTGTGTGTGTGTGTGTGTGTGTGTGTGTGTGTGTGTGTGTGTGTGTGTGTGTGTGTGTGTGTGTGTGTGTGTGTGTGTGTGTGTGTGTGTGTGTGTGTGTGTGTGCGCGTGCGCGTGCGCGTGCGCGTGCAAAGCACAACTGTTCTAGCGGTTTTTACTTTGCTTTTCTTAAACTGGATAACGGCACTGGGTTTACTTTTCTGGTTGCACGTTTTAGTTTCCGACACATTGTTTTGACGTTTTGATGGCGGAAACGAGTGTTTGTGTATTTATTGGCACTAAAAGATCCTGACAATTTTTTTTATATTAGCATCATTAACAATCAACGATAAAGGGCATTTCGCGTCCATGCATTTTAATTTATTCAATTGTACTAAAGGTTTCTTTGGGGACAAGTTGCTTGCTACACTTTAACGTAATTTCCCATAGTTCCGCAATCACGTTAACCCTATGCTAAACCTCTGTATTCTGTAGTAACGTCAAAGTTTTCCTTAGTTCTGTAGCATGTTTCTGTGGCTGCTTTATCCTACAGTGGTATGAAAGACAACCCGACATATAAATAAAGCCCCGCTTAACCAAGCTTAGTGTCTATATGAACTTAGAATGGAAGAGTCCCGGAAGGTTGATACTGATCTCGCCTTTCCATATGATGCCCGTGTTGGCAGCTCCTTCCGAATCTACCACGTCATTGTCGTCACGTGTCGTGTCAGTCACATGTCGTCAGGCAACTCTGCGTCCTATCAGTGCCCGGCCATGGCAACCACCAATTGCCAGCTCCAAGAGCCATGGCCGTCATTTTTCGACTATAATGCCCACGCGGGACTTTCTGAGGAATTGTACAGGGTCATCCGCTTTTAGCTATGACACAGTCACTGCTTTCAAAGAAATCTTACCAGCGATACAGGCGCATGTCGAAGCAAAGCGAAGCAAGCACAGAGCGAACCGAAGGTGTTGCTTCGCATGGGCTGCCACTTCGCTTTATTGCCTGGCCGGGTCCGACGCAATAACGCTTTTAAAGCAGTGATCTTGTTATAGCTAGAACTGGACCACCCTGTACCTTTAACGCAGGCGTTTTAAAGGCGTAACGAGCCGCTTCAAATAAAAGAGCCTGTGGCCTCCGCCGTTTGCAAAATTACCATGATGCTCGTCAAGATCTTTCTTGCAGTGCTGGCGCTGACCTCCTCGCAACGACCTAGAATCTCTCTTAAAATGCCTTGTGCTAGCCCGTGAGCATCGCGCTTCGTTCGGCAGGGCTTGCGCCATGTCGAAATAAGCCAAAGTGAGAAAAGCCCAAAGGCCAGAAAAAAAAATTACAAGGGTTGAACGCTGCTGAGAGAGAGCAGAACTTTTTATTTATTCCAGCGGATGAAGAGGCTCCGGCCCTCCGTCGCTTGGGATGGATGGCGGGTGCCCCGCCTCAGACACAGGCCGGCAGACGTTGTTGGCCGGCGGCGTCCCAGGCCAGCTGGATGGCGGCTAGCTGGAGCCCAGGGTCCGAGCAGCGCAGCATGGTCTCCCAGTGTTGCGGCGTCAGATTTAGACCCCTCCCGGGAGAAAAGGGGCAGTTCCAGAGGATGTGTTCGAGGGTCCCTCTCGAGTCACAGTTTGCACAGAATTCAGATCTTTCTCCTGGGAGCATATGGCTCACCAGGAGCGGGTGTGGGAATGTCCCAGTCTGAAGGCGACGCCAGGCGACGGCCTGCCTGCAATTTAGGGTAGGGGCTGGCGCAGCAGCCACCCGTCTACTGAGTCTATAATGCTGCAGAATTTCTGTGTAAGATTTGGCACACTCTATGCTCCCCGCTCCAAGCCCCCCCTCCCTCTCTGCCGCCGGCTCGGTGGTAGAGCCCTCGAGCCATGGCATGGGCGGATTCGTTGCCGGCAACGCCAGTGTGCGCTGGAGTCCAAATCAGCTGTATAGTTCGCGAGATTGGTGATTGCTGTAATATTCGAATTGCCTGGGGAGCAATCAACCCCCGACTGTAATTTCGTATGGCAGTTTTGCTGTCGCAGATCACGAAACGCGTCTTTGTCTGGGCGCAGGCTAGAGCTACAGCCACTTCCTAAGCTGCCTCAGGAGACCTTGTTTTCAGGGTGACCGTGGTGATCGGTCTACCCGACCCATTCGTTATCGCTGCAACCATAAAGGGGCTTGCCCCTCCGGCAGCATCTACAAAGGCTACTTCCTCCGGCGGCAAGCGGCTAAATTTCTTACTGAGCATTTGAGCTCTTTTTTCCCGACGCTCCGTATGGTGTTCGGGATGCATGTTTTTTGGCAGCGGAGGTAACCAAATATTGAGCAAAAGCATTAGCTGCGGGTGACCGAGCGTTCTTCTTCTTCCTCAGCCCACATATAAAGCCCCTCTTTAACCAAGCCATATGAACGTGCCTTAGTGGCCTATAGGGGTAACGTGAATGCCAGGGTCCTAGCAGGCTGATTCTGACATAACCGTCCACGTGAAACGAGAGACCCAAATTGGCAGCTCCTGCCAGCCCGTGTGTCACGTGGGGTGTGACGTCACAGCGTTACGTGGGTAAGACGTAACTGCCGCCGGGTCACGCGAAGGCTTAAAAGTGCGAGCAGTATTGCTTTCTCAATAAAAAAAAATATGGGAGACACTTAAGCTCGGCCTTTAAGGGGTGGGACCAACGCGGGACTCTCGCTTCGCTGTTTTCATTTCAAAGCCTCCTCTGGGACGGGGACCGTTGGGCTAAATCGGTAATTGCAAAAAGCAGCCGATTTTTCTCGCACTGGCCGCGAAGAGGAAATCTTTTTGCTTTTTTACGTTGCCCAATGACCTACATATGGCTGCTGCAGAGCATTATGTGGTAACAATTGGTGACTGTTCTTCTTTTGTGGGACGTGCAATGTGTGTGACTGAAATTTAGAAGCATGTTCAGCTAAATACCGTGTTTAACGGCACAACCTCGCACTCTGGCTTCTTTTAATCAGTCTCTCAGATAGAGGAGTCGGGAACACAAAATTATGGGGGACACTTAGGTTCTACGCTTTAAGGATGTAACGCGATAGCGTATTCTACCAGCCTACCATTCGGCCACCGGCCACAACGGGCTCAGCTTGAAGACGGTTCTCGAGTGACATATCCGACGTACACAGCTACTTGCTGCCATCTACAGCCGCCCAAATCTTTAACAGGCGCACGTGACGGCCGCATTTCTTGTGATTCTGAGCGTTACAAAGGAGATAACTTGCGAAAAGTCTACGTACAGGCAATGTCTTACCAAACCGTTAAGATTTGGGCTGCTGTACATGCGTCGTCTGCTATGCAGCATTTAAAACACTTGTAACTACAGGAATATACTCTTCGAAGCAGTGGAAAGCCTCTTTACGAATAGTTTCAGCACTCACCAAACACAATGCTAGGCAATGTAGCCAACGTAAAATTTTGTTCCTGTCAGCCTTTAATTTTAAGAAGTTACGCCTCTACTTTCCAAAAAGATATAAAGATTACGACTATGAAGCACTGCGAGGCAGAGACGTACAGCACTCCACTACCGGCGACGCCGCCGATGACATCAGAGAGCACATTTTTTATTTATTTTTTATAGAGCAATCACCACGGAAAATCAGTGAGTGTAAGGTAAAGAAAAAGGTTAAATGGCGTATAAAATGGGTCAGTTGGAACAGGAGGGGTTAGAACGAAGCCGGAAGGGGAATTTTCAGGAAAGTGTAATGCGAGTGTTTGCATCCTACGAAGCACATATGTGCTTGAGCACCGTTGGGATGTCGATGGGGGCGTGTTACGGGTCGGTGTGACGCATATTTGTTGGCAGAAGTGGTTGTTTTTGATGTCGTAGCCCAGCACCTTTTCCGACGTCAGAGGAATTGACCAGAGGATCACAGGCTCCTGGATGTGAATATTTCGAGTTAGCTGATAAGCCGCTTCATTTCCTGTTATCCGAAAGCAAAGCTAGGAATTAAAATTGTAATCAAAACGAATATAAGGCTACATATATCTGTAACATAAGCTACGAACGCAGCATTTTGTTTTCTATTTAACTGGCCGAAGACAAAATTAACATTTATTCTTCATCATTTTTTATTACGCATCCAATATACAGCAAGTTTCACCATGCGGCCCGAAAACGTGAGCCTTATTTTTGAACTCCGTCTAAGTTACAAAAAAGAACATTTTCGCCCTTTCCGTATGGTATAGACGACAAGCCAAGCAATGCCCTGCAGATGCCTTCTCTTCTTTTGAAAGTCACAGAGGCCAATCCCTTATGCCAGATAAACATTTCTCGTATTACAAATAGGCTCTATCAGCGCACAGAGAGTACCGTATATGTGCTTACTGTAGCGCCAACCACTGAGATAAACACAAGAGCGCGATAAAAATCAAGAAAGCGTATGCGTTTATCTTTGTTATTTTGGCCCTTTTACAGCAGGTGAAATCAAACACAGTCCTTAGCGGACGTAGATAAATATATGATGCACAGGCAAAAGATACTCCGTCGTCTAGACTCCTTGAGCACTACTGTCCATGGCAAGCAGTGTAATCTGAGACCGTTTTCTAAAGGAGGCCTCCGCGAAAACACAAAAATACACGCCTAAAATAAGAGAGCTCTGCTAGGAGCTTTAAAAAGAGTCATCTACAGCCTCTGCGTACGCAAACCGTAAACGATGCTCGCCAAGCTTGTCTTACTCGCGGTTCTCGCGTTGGTTTCTTCAGAGACCGACGATGCACTCCTCGCAAAAGCTCACAACCATTTCGCTGTGAAGCTTCTCAAGCAGTTGGCGACAGAGAAACCGTCCTCTAATATCTTCTTCTCTCCAACGAGTATCGCCGTTGCCTTCGGCATGGCTTATGCCGGCGCCAGGGGGAGCTCGGAAGCCGAACTGGCATCGGTGCTGGGACATACCGAGGTTGGCCTCACGGAAAAATCAAGGGTCCTGGCGGCTTACAAAAACCTGCTCGAACTTTCGACCTCACCGAACGTCAAGCTGGAGATGGCCAACATGGTTCTGGCGCAGAACAACATCCAAGCCGCCGAGAGCTACAGGCAGCTGCTGCAGGACGTATTTGGCGCAGAGCTCAGATTGGCGGACTTCGCCAATGAGGGTCCCAAAATCGCCGCTGAAGTGAACGCCTGGGTACGCGAAAAGACACGAGGAAAGATCGACGGTATCCTGCCCGAGGGTCAGCCGCTGGAGATCATTCTCTTCATTCTCAACGCCGTGTACTTCAAGGGGAGCTGGATGACACCTTTCGAACCGGGAAGGACCACCAACAAGCCTTTCCTCAACCTGGGCACTACAGAGGTCAGCAAGCCGGCGATGTACCTCTTTGAGCGCTTCTGGTACACTCGTCTCGATGAGCTCCGTGCCGCCGCTGTGGAGATCCCGTATTACGGGCGCGAGTTCAGTATGGTGGTTGTCCTTCCGGATTCCCCGACGGGGCTCGGCCCGCTCAGGGACAGTTTCTCATTCGGTGCTCTGGAAGGTGTCAGCAGCAAGATGACATTCAGAGAGGTCGCGCTAACGCTTCCTAAGTTCGAAATGAGCCTCCGCTATAGTCTCATGCCCGCCATGCGCGCCCTTGGTCTGAACACAGTTTCCGGAGGCTTGGCGAACTTCACTGGCATTAGTGAGAATACGTTGCAAACCATCTCGGATGCTATCCACAAAGCGGCCGTGGAAGTTAACGAAGAAGGAACGGTCGCGACTGCCGTGACTGGTTTGTTTCTCCTTGGTAGTTCACCTCATGCCCAAATAGAGCCCCCAGTCCAGTTCACCGTGGATCGCCCGTTCCTCTACTACATCAGAAACAGGAGAAACAACCGCGTCCTCTTCTTCGGGGAAGTCCACAGTCTTTGAGACAAGAGGCTTTGTCGTTCTTTTTGAATGCAATAAGTATTTCATGCAGCGGAACGTTTCGCCCAACATATTTGGTTAAATGCGGTAGATTAAAATCAGAGAAAAGTTATGGTCGAAATAAAGTACAGACTTTTCAAAACATTTCCTTTTCCTGGTTTGTTCCTTTAGCCCTAGTGCGAATCCAACGGTACCCTTGCTTCACAACGCGGACGCCCTGCTCCTAGGCCAGGTAGATAGTTTATAATGCTTCGTTAAAGTGGTGCTTTAATTCTATGTCGGGTGTGGTTGTTGTTTTTTCTTCAAATTTTATAGTATAACACTGCATGCAAATGATTACGTGCAAAACCCAAGTACTAGCTATTATAATTCTGTCTAGTCTAAATAGGTTGTTATTTTTAGAGCGCATGCTCTACAGCATCCATTCCGCCGAAAATCGTTTGCTTGAAATTTTGGCTGCCCTTTTAGCCTTGAAAGAAATGAAATATAGACGCGACTGCACCGCACTAGGTTGTAATCCCGCGGCTATGCGGACAGCCTCAGCTTCACGATCCACTGCACGAGAACGCTATTGACTTTTTTTTATAAACAAGTGGATTAAAACAATTCTCGATTTAAATAGACTGTTAGCAAGCCTCAGGCAGGGTGTCAAGCACATCTGACAGTAAACAACAGGGCACAGAACAAAAAAGGGAGTAAGGCTGGCCGTGCCAGCAAGGGAGAATGTCGTTCCGGTTTATAGTGTGGTTTGGTTTTGGTTTGGTTTGTGGGGTTTATGTCCAAAATTCGACTCGGCTATGAAAGACGCCGTAGTGGAGGACTCCGGATATTTCGACCACCTGGGGTTTTTAACGAGCACTGACATCGCACAACACACGGACGCCTTGCATCGTTTGGTGTCTGTCTGTTCATAGTTTCTCTTAGTTAAAGTTAAATTAGTTCACAGGAAGGGAAAGGCGCAGTAACTGTCACACTTGCTCTGTGGACACCCGAACCGCGCCGAAGGGAAGGGAGGAAGGTGGGAATGAAAGTGGAAAGAGAGAAAGAGGAGCCGTAGTGGAGGGCTACGGAGTAATTTCGACCACCTGGGGATCTTTAACGTGCGCTGACATCGCACAGCACACGGACGCCACTTCGTTTCGCCTCCATCGAAACGCAGCCGCCGAGGCCGGGATTCGATCCCGGGAACTCCGGCACAGTAGTCTGGCGTCTTACCACTGCACCACCCCGGCGGGGCGAGTTTCTCTTAGATGAATGCTCATTTGGTAGGAATCAATTTTCGTAGAAACAGTAAAGTCGCAATTGTAATGATATTACATTGCAATTACTTCCGAGAACTAATGCAATTACTTTTAATTATTACCTTGCTTCCACGTTCAAAATATTGAGACCTTTAGTCTGCTGCATCGGAGGAGCTTTCGAGCTTTCAAGCGGGCATCGAAAATTTCAGCACGCATTGCTTTTCAGATGTACATTACGGCTGCATGAAAGGTTTTTCATTCCTTAGGTACGAATAAAAAATCATCAAGCCGCCGACGTCACTTTCATCTCACAGTGAAAATCTGCATGAAGCTGGGTGCGTCAAGCAGATGCGCCCAATTGGTTTTGAAGGATTTTCTTCGCGCGCGTCACCTCTAAGTGCAGCTGTGATTTCTTATGATTCCTAGTGGTGTCTTTAAGTTAGCGCAACAAGCTGCTTAGGTCTTGCTCTAAAGAGTATCTAACAGTAAAACCTACACTAGCTCGTACGCCGAGTTTTCTTCCACACCACTCAACCTACACTGTTTCGGCAGCTCTATGCCAAAGGAAATGGAGTACGTGTTCACCAGGACTATCACTCTCCAAGTTCTCACGGCATTTACGCTGGTCTCTTCGGAAACTGATGATGCTCTGCTCGCTAAAGCTTACAATCACTTCGCCGTGAAGCTACTCACGCAACTAACGAAAGCAAATCTTTCATTCAATGTCTTCTTCTCGCCGGCGGGCATCGCCGTCGCCTTCGGCATGGCTTACGCCGGCGCCAGAAGCTAAGAAGTCGAGCTGGAGTCGGTGCTCGGGCATACTATCGTCGAAAAAATCAAGGGTCCTGGCTGCTTACAAAAACCTACTCGAACTCTCGTCCTCACCGAACGTCATGCTGAAAGTGGTCAATCTAGCTCTGGCACAGAACAACTTCCAACTCGCCACGACCTACCGACTGAAGCTGCAGGACGTATTAGATGCTGAGTCAAATACGTCCTGCGCTGGTCTTCACCAACGAAGGTCCCAAAGTATCCACTGAAGTGAACGCCTGGGTACACGAAAAAACACAAGGGAAGATCGACTGTATCTTCAGAAGGGTAGATACTTGGGCTTTTTGGGTTCATGATCGAAGGGAACAAAATGTAGCGCACCAAGACAAGGACAGAGAAAGAAGACACACAAAGCGCTAACTTCCAACTAATGTTGGAAGTTAGCGCTTTGTGTGTCTTCTTTCTCTGTCCTTGTCTTGGTGCGCTACATTTTGTTCCCTTCGACTGTATCTTGCCCGAAGGTCAGCCACTGCAGACCATTTCCTTCATTCTCGACGCCGTGCACTTCGAGGGGAGATGGATGACAGCGTTCGACCCGGCCAAGACTCAAAACGCCCTTCCTCAACCTGGACACCACAGAGGTCAGCAGGAAGGTGATGTACCTTCTTGAACGCTTCCAGTACACTCGTCTCAGTGAGCTCCATGCCGCCGCTGTAGAGATCCCGTATAATGAATGGCCACTAGTTCAGCATGGTGGTCCTGCTTTCGGACTCCCTGTCGGGGCTCGCTGCGCTCAGGGGCGGTCTGTCGTTAGCCGTTCTGGAAGACGTCAGCAACAAGATGACGGTCAGAGAGGTCGCGCTAACGCTTCCCATGTTAGATATGAGCCTCCGCTATGGCCTCGTGCCCACCATGCGCGCTTTGGGACTGAACACATTTTTCGGAGGTGGGGCTGACTTCCCTGGCATTGAAAGTATGTCGCTGAGCATCTCGTACGCTGTCCACAAGGCGGCCGTGGAAGTGAACGAAGAAGGAACTGTCGCGACTGCCGCGACTGGATTGTCATTAGTCGCTCTTTCGGCTCCGGTTGAAGCCGAGCGATCAATACAGTTCGTCGTGAATCGACCATTCCTCTACTACATCAGAGACTGCAGCAACACCCGCATCCTATTCATCGGTGAATTCCACAGTCTTTGAAGCGAGAAGCTTTGTCATTCTGCCATTAAACAAAGGTACCATAAAAAATCAAGTCACTGACGCCGCTTTCTTCGCTCAATAACTTGCACGTTGGATGCGTCATGCAGAGCTCCCAGGTGATCTTGAAAGATTTTCCTCGCATGCGTCACCTCTAAGTGAAGCTGTGATTTCTTATTATTCCTAGTCGTGTCTTTAGAGTTAGCGCAACTGGATGTATTGGTCTTGCTCTAACTAGCATGCAAAAGCAAAACCTGCAATAGTTTATACACTGGGTTTTGCTTTGCGTCGCACCGTTCAACCTACACGGCTTGAGAAGCTCTCTGCCAAAGGAAATGGAATGCAAGAAACCTCCTATTTACACGCAGAACCCAACGCGCTCATCCTTTGGTGTTATCGCCAAACTCAGAACCACTCAATATTCTCCTCAGTTATATCCTCTTCAAATCATTCCTTATATTTTCAGGGAAGCCTGACCATTTACTAAAATCTCAATATTGAATTTATTTGTCTATCTTTAAATGTGCAAATTCTCCGTCAGGTTGCTGCCTGTATAGACGTGAGATCCGTTCCATTTCCCCTCCGTTGTTTCTAGACCGTTCCCCTCAGTAGTCTTTTCTCGCACAGTGTCTTCAACCAATAGGCCCTTCATTTTCGCCGCCCAAAAACACGCAACGATTACTCAGGAATTTCTTGGAAAGCCGCGGCCGTTATACACAGGCTTCCCTCATTTCGGTAAAAGGCTTGCCCCGGAGGGAATGGCGGAATGAGTATCTGTATCTTTTTTCGAGTGCAGAGAATTTTCCTGCGGCTAAGATTGCTAAGCTAAGATTTCTGCCAAAAAAACGAAAATATGGAACACAACAGCCGTGTCGTGACTACAGAACAAAAAACACAGAAGTCGGGAAGGAGCAGTTTGATTTATTTATTTATTTATTTATTTATTTATTTATTTATTTATTTATTTATTTATTTATTTATTTATTTATTTATTTATTTATTTATTTATTTATTTATTTATTTATTTATTTATTTATTTATTTATTTATTTATTTATTTATTTATTTATTTATTTATTTATTTATTCATTTATTTATTACCCACTGCAGGTGGCAAAGCTGAAGCACTAGTGTTGAACAAACAAAAAGATAACAGAGGAAGCACTCATAAACGATGCACCAATAGGTGTACAGAATAAAACACGAAAAACGAGGAGTGTTAAATAATGTAACTTACATGGTGAACAGATTGCACGCAGTACTCAACTGGCAAACTATTCCAATAATTTGTTGTCTTCGGAAGGAAGTGTTGAAATAAAATTGGTCCTAGCAAAGTACAGAGCTAAAGAAAAGAGGCGAGAGTGTCGGGCTTGTCGAGTTTTCGATACCGATATGCATAGTACCGGACTTAAAGCTAGCTTGGGATTAAATACTCAATGCATAAATAATACCGAAATTTACAAAAACACGTACAGGAAAATATGCCGTGACTGTACATTCGATTCAATTAGTACTGTGACTTCGAAAATATGAAGCGGATAACTTTCTTTGGACTTCTTTTTTCTGATATAATGCGTATCCCATACAATACACATAAAACTTCAAGGGCAGTCTTCCTCCTTCTAAGGCTAGATCAGGTTACATTAAAACAAGGCCGTTCTATTTATTTTCTCTCTTTTTTTTTTTTGTCTTGTTTTTTACTCACCGCCGAAAAATGTAGAGGCAGTAGTCCGCGCTTCAGACATCCGGCGCTTTTGTGGCGTGAGGTGCAATCTGAAACCTTTATTGGCAGCCGCCGGAAAGAATAAAATAAGCATATGAGAAAAAAAAAAGTCAGTTAGCTTTAAAAAGATGCGCCTACGGCCTGCAGCATTCGAAAAACGTCCACGATGTTCGCCAAGACTGCCGTCCTTGCAGTGCTAGCGGTACTCACGCTGGTCTCCTCGGAGACTGACGATGCACTCCTCGCAAAAGCTCACAACCATTTCGCTGTGAAGCTTCTCAAGCAGTTGGCGACAGAGAATCCCTCGTCTAATATCTTCATCTCGCCAACGAGTATCGCCGCTGCCTTCGGCATGGCTTATGCCGGCGCCAGGGGGAGCTCGGAAGCCGAACTGGCATCGGTGCTGGGACATACCGAGGTCGGCCTCACGGAAACATCAAGGGTCCTGGCTGCTTACAAGAACCTACTCGAACTTTCGGCATCACCGAACGTGACGCTGGAGGTGGCCAACATGGTCCTGGCACAGAACAACTTCCAAGTCGCCAAGACCTACAGGCAGCAGCTGCATGACGTATTTGGTGCAGAGCTCAGGTCAGCGGACTTCGCCAACGACGGTCCCAAAGTCGCCGCTCAAGTGAATGTCTGGGTACGCGAAAAAACGCGAGGAAAGATCGACGGTATCTTACCCGAGGGTCAGCCTCTAGAGATCATTCTCTTCATTCTCAATGCCGTCTATTTCAAGGGCCGCTGGCTCACCCCGTTCGACCCAGCCAAGACTCAAAACAAGCCTCTCCTCAACCTCGGCACAACAGAGGTCAGCAAGCCAGTGATGCACCTCTTTTATGACTTCCCGTACATACGACTCGATGTTCTCCACGCGGCCGCAGTGGAGATCCCGTACTCTGGAGAGAGGTTCAGCATGGTGGTCCTGCTTCCGGACTCTCCTACGGGGCTGGCTGCACTGAGGGACGGCCTGTCGTTGGCTGTCCTTGAAAGTATCAGTGCGAACGCGACCTTTAGGCAAGTAGAGCTCATGCTGCCCAAATTCGATATTAGCCTGCACTATGACCTGGTGCCGCCCATGCGAGCTCTCGGACTTGACATCGTTTTCGGAGACGAGGCCAACTTCAGCGGAATCAGTGAGAGCGCTTCGGTGAAAATCTCGGCCGCCATCCATAAGGCGGCTCTTGAAGTGGGCGAAGAAGGAACCGTCGCAGCTGCCGCAACAGATGTGGGTATTACTTATTTGTCGGCTGAAATAAGCATCCTGCCGCCCGTGCAGTTTTTTGTCGATCGCCCGTTCCTCTACTACATCCGAGAGAGAAATACCAACCGCGTCCTCTTCATTGGGGATGTCTGCAGTCTTTAATGCCCGAGATCCGGTTCTCCACGTGTTCAAGGTGATTTACGCATCCTTAATCTATATATTCACGCAAAAGCTGGAGAGGATAAAATTAGCCTGTTTTCTTTTTGTTTTGTTTTTTCGGACGCGCATGCATCTTTATTCCAATCCCTGTAAAGCTGTGGGGTTCTACCCATAAACAACAGAACACATCCGGTTGTTGTTCTTTGTTGCATGTGTTCAGTGTAAAGCTGCTAGGAGTGAGAATATAACATAGATGACACAGAAACTCGTTGAAATAAAGCGTGTTCTATCTCAAAATACTCAGTCCTGTTACTCCTTCTTTGAAAACCATTTCTTGTTTCTTACTGGAATTGTATCATTCAATGTTAGTCCATTGCACGTTTAGAGTAGCCAATAATTTTAGTTTTTTTTTTTTTTTTTTTTTGCTGTATGTCTTCCTGGACCAATGATTAATGCGAGATGGACAAAACATATATAGGAGAAAAGCAAACCGTGGACCATACCACGTCTGATCATAGGTACAATTGTGTTCAATGTTCTCTGCTTAAATGTAAATGTGAAGCCAAATAAACTTAGAATTAAGTGATGTGCAATGCGCTAGCCATTCTGAGCAGCGAGACATTTGACATACACGCGTTAAAAGCGCTCCAAACAGTTTCATAAAATGAAACCTGAGACCGCCGCCATTTGCAAAGCTTCCATGATGCTTGTAAAGATATTTCTTGCAGTGCTGGCGCTGAACTCCTCAGGGCGACGCAGAATTCCTATTGAAATGCTTAGCGAGTGAGCATCGCTGCTTCATTCGGCCCGACTTACGCGATACCGAAAGAAGCCAGAATCCAGGAGTCTCGCGGCGTACAAGAAGCTTATCAAGTTTGCTGCGGCACCAATAGTTAAGCTGAGATCGGCCAGCGGTGTCCTTACCCTAACCAAGTTCCGGATCGCTATGCACAACTGTGACGAATGTGTGGCGACGCCGGAAAGCGGTACCGGGCATCTCGCAGAGATGGCGCCACACCAACGGTCATTATCACCAGGCGGTGATGTCATGACGGGAGGGAGCGACGCGGAAGGGGTAGCCATCTTTGGCGCGGACTGAAAGGACACAGGATGTGCGCGCGTGTGTTGTGTGGGGACCGGAATGAGCCACGTGTGGACGGAATATAACTCATAACTGATGTGTCACACAGCATAAGCACCCAACGTATTCGGCATTAAGCTTGTGTCCATGGACTTCGCCAAAGAAAGTTTCATGGTTGCCACAAAATTAAACACCTTCGTACGTGATAAGTCGTGTGGAAAGATGGATAGCAGATCATGGCTGATAGACAGCCATTGAATATCGTCTTCTACATTCTGAACGCTTCGAGAGGAACTGTATTCCAGCATTCGACCCGATGAAGACTGAAAACAAGCCCTTACTCAAAGTGGGCATAGCCGAAAATGCAAACCTTGGGCAGCCTGCCATACACTCGTCTCGACATATTCCGCGCGACCGGCGAGAAGATCTGATATTCTGGAAAAAGATTCAGCATGATTATCCTGCATGCTTTCGTACTCGTTACCGTACTCATCAGTAGCGTTAGTCGGGTGAAGAAACGATCTATCATTAGTTGTCCTTTAGAGCATCGGCACCAAGCTGACATTCACGAAAATCCCGCTCAGGATTATTAAGTCCGTCATGAGGCTCAGTTACGGCATAGTGCCCGCCAGAGTTTCTTAAACCCGACGTTTTCAAAAATGGGGACACCATTACAGGCGTTAGTGAGAGTACTTTATGGAACATAACGGACGCCATCCTCAAGACAGGTATAGAAGGGAACCAACGAGTAACCGTCGTGGCCACTGCCACGGGTTTGTCGATGATGCCTGTGTCGGCTCAGATAGGCAGGCCACCGCCCGTGGAGTTCGTCGTAAATCTCCTGTCTCTATATTATATCAAAGATATAAGCACCATTTTCTTTTCCAGTCGTGAAGCTAGTCTTTAATGCAAGAGAGTTAGGTCTGCAGGTGTCCTCGTACGAAAATAGCACTTGCGCGTCGCCCCACCATGTCGTCCAGCAAAAGGGGCGGAATGCATGATCGCCTTCTCTTACTGGGGCGTGCATATGTCTATGAAAACAAGGCATGGGTGACACAGCTAGCAAACTTTTTAAGGAAAGTACTTAAGGGAAAGGGAAACAACTTAAGGGAAACTACTTAAGGGAAAGTGTGCTCTTTTGGTACAATAGCAAAACCTCTCACTGTGCCTGCTCAAACTACCGCTTGTCTTTCAGTAAAATCAAATCCTTTCCTAAAAAAAAGAGCAAGCTGCCACATCATGTAGGTTAGTTTAGTAGCTCTTACTTGTTGGGCATGAAGGTAATCTAAAGGCGACCTCTTCCTGTCGATATATGTATTTAACCATGTGCAAACTTTACATTCAGTAGGTAACAGATGGGATATTGCCTGTCTAGCCTCTCCGCCTTTTCCTTATATTACTCTCGCATCTATCCGTGTCCTTTAAATGCAGATGCAGCAGCAAGCCAGCGCCCGCGTCCTCTTCCTTGTCGATAATTTCCTAGCTTTCACGTGTACATAAATACTTAGTTCATCTTTGTTAAAAACTAAACTGTGTATATCAATCTTCAGTTTTTGTTATTTATCGAATAAGACCGAATGACTGTTTTGCTGGGACGAAGTTTAGTGTACAGGCGATCGAGTTACACAGTGAGAGACAAAACAGATAAAAAGTAGAACCCCTACCAACTATGATGTCGCAAAAATACTTATGTCAGCTTCGTAAGATTTAGCGCGTCGTAATATTATTCTTAAACAACTGAAACTTTAGCATAGTGCTAGTTCCGACACACTAACGTGACAAGAATGCGCGAGAACCCAACTTTGCCCCCGCAGTGACTGCCCGCACGTAACCGCGATTCAACAGCTGTCAGTTAAAAGGTGCTCATATGTATTCGCAGACAGCGTTTCGTGGATCACGCCATGTTATACCTCTCGAATATTTATTGATAGCCAGCTGAAGCAGAAAGGTAGGCTCCTCGAGAATATGTCCTTAGTATCTGATGGAAAACAAAAAACAGGCTTTCGAAACTAAGAAATCTTGAAAATTATAATAGCAATTAACCCATCAGCCTTTCATTTTACGAGGCTCCTTGTACCTAGAAACCCTCGGATAGTGTTCAGTGCAGGATGAGACTGCAGTCGGAAGATTGCAGTAGTCCGACTGCCTGCTAGAGCATGCAGTTGCTGCTCTATGTACGAGTGAGACCCGGCAAACGGAGAGCGCGTGCACACAGCCACAAGGAAACTACGCAGTGGCTTCTTAAGCTGCTTAGCGGCACAGGTTAACCTGATCGGCAGCACGGAGCACGGTCGCTTTCCCAGAAGTTTATAATATGACACTGCGTGCAATACGGCCTTCAGTAGGCACCTAATACGAATCAGCCTCCTAAATTTTCACCTGCTTTCACACGTACAGTCTTCAACGAAAGAAGGGAGATGCGAACACGTGACATTCAGCGCATTATTTCCCGCGGGGGAGCATACGTGCTTCTAGAGACTCTCGAGAGTAAGTGTTCCAGTAACGCAGGAAAATATTCCTACGACAGATTGCTGGGAATGTTGCGCTTCACTCGTTGAGTGCTGTAAGCCACGGCTAGCACTCTCGCCCCCTTTGCTCCTCCCCGCATCCAAAACGAAAATGAACGCATAGATTTACATCGGAAAGGTTATTACGAAGTTTTTATAAAAAAGTTTTAATTGCTTTACAACTTACATGTTTTCTAACCAACCTAACATATTGTTTTTGATGATGGCATGTACTAAGAATAACTATTAGACCGCCCATTGCATTGTTCAAGCAATATTTAAACTGCCTATTGACTGCCTATCGAAAAGGAGGGGTACAGTATCACTGCAGTAGCGGTTCAAGATTTCAGTATCTTTGGAATTCAATAAAAAGACCTAGGGTGCGGCCGTATCCTGACTACCGAGCAGCCCGCTCATTCTCTCCGGAACATGCTTTGGCAAACCCAGTGTACAGACGAAGAAGGCGGCGGAACTTGTGACCCGGAGTAGAGTGCTGAGAGTCACTGGCAGGCTGGTAGCAGATAGGTGCAGGGCGTGGGTCAGGACAAAAAGGGGGCCAGAGTTGTGACCCGGTGAATGGTGGTAAAAATCGCAGGTTGCGCATATGCGCACCGCATACCCAACTGAATATTCGACCATGGCTCTACGTTGGCCCAACGTCGGCATGCAAATTGACCGACTTTGATCCAAACTTGGTGAATAAGGTTAGGCCCCGCTATTCCGAGCAACTGGGCTGAGTTATTGGCATTAGACCGGCTGAACTAGTAGGCCTCACGCTGTCTCTGTACAGGCCCGACGTCGACAAGTTGCCTGGTCGACTTTGGCCCAAGTATGTATGATACCAAGGTTGGGCCAATGTCGGATGCCGACCGTGCAGACAATGTCGAATGCAAAACGTTGCTTTAATAGTTTCAAACGTCAGTTGCGTTGCCAACAAAGCACGTTATTCGCGAAAAAAATGTGGGTATTTAAGCGTGGGTTGAACCAATTAAGATCGAAAGCTCCGAGTGTTGCAGCGAGAAGCTCTGTAAGACCGCCTTTTCAATCCGCGATTTTTTTTTTCGTAGTATTTCTTAAAGTTAGAGTTTGGGGAAAGGCATTCGCCTTGTACTTTGGGGCGGACACTGCAAAATGATGGACACCTACACCTAATCAGGTCTTGATCATGTTTTCATATTTTTCTTGTAAATTGCCTATAAGAAAGTAAAGACGTTGTATCTGTCAGACTTGAGGAAAGGGTGGAAGGTGGAAGTGAAAGTGGAAAGAATGAAAGGCGTTCGAAATAGCTAGGGCGGCATAGCTACTCCCTTCAAAGCATAACATGGATAAAACATACGAGAACAAAATTTGGCACACACTTTCCGGGGCAATGCTAGTCTCTAATAGGTTCAAGTGTAGAAATTCATACACGAACAAAGGTAACAAACAGTATGTGGCTACATTCATATAATATCAGGCACGTGTCTAAGAAATGCATTAATAGGAGAAAGTATATCAAGATGTGTCATTCATTTTACGAAAGGGATTTTGTATTGCAAATGAAGAAATGTTGGCAGTCGTTTGGATCATGTGGTAGGCTGTTCCATATTTTTACACCTGTAAACTGTATAAGACGTTCCCGGCATACGTTCCTTATCACTGAGCTCCAGACAAGCATTCAAAGCTTTTCCACTACATTCCATTCGCTGTTTAAAAAAAAAAAGAAGCTTTCTTTTTTGAGGGGGGGGGGGGTAACATTGAGGGGAAAAAAGCTACACGCGAGGCTGACGAGAGGAAGAGGACCACATAAGGGGCTTTTGCCGCACGAGGGACTTATTGTTGTCCGATGGCGGACTGGATCCCTGTCCCATCTGCGCAACTATATTCAAGTGCAGTGGTAGCGTTTCCTTGACGTTCGCAGGCAGCCATCGAGAAATGAAACCACAGCAAACCGTGTTTTGCCATGCCTAGTCGAACTTCCGCTCTGTAAACTAGGTTATCTATACGAGTCTCACCTAGCTTGACAACATAGCATAACCAAGCATAACAAAAGTATAACAGACCTTTCGCTTGCATAACCAGGCTTAACCGAACTAGGCCGCGGCCACTTTAAGCAACACATTTGGCGACTGTTGGTGCGATGCCAGTCACGGCTACAGCAGACTTTCGGCGGAACGAGATGTATGTATGCGCAATTGCCTAAATGGCCGATGTTTAACTCCACTTATACTAATTAAGACATGCAAAAGCACTGTTTGGTAAGGTTTTTCTCGGTGGTTTGGCATTCGGAGGTTTGCACAGAACTGGGAAAGCGTTAAATGTCGTTAGTTCGTTTGGTATGAGGGAAAGAAAAGGCACAGTCTCTTTCTGACTTCTCGGTGGACACCTACGCTTATAATTAACGGCACACAATATGCATATGTCGTCGATTCGAATCCATATCGCAAACTAGCCTTTAAATTAACTAACAATAAATGCTAAGCCGGAAGCGAAATGGTATGACACCATCCAGGACGCTGTGTAAATAACAGTTGAGTCCCAAATTTTATATGAAAACACGTGCGTCGTTTTTTTTCCGACACACACTTCTCAATTCTAGGTCATGGCAACGGCAACGCATTTCCAGCTGAGCGAGCTGTATAAGCCATAGTTTAAGATACTTGGAGCGCTGCACTGAGACTTCGCATTGCCGACTGCATTAATTGTCGAGCAATTCATTTCCTCCAACAATCTAGCAATGCTATACCGACACAGCCACGTCGCCTGTGTCTGATAATTTTTTGAGGAACTGCCATTGCATGAGCGCGATAAACATACAAGCGTCTCCATTTCGTCTCTTTCGGTATCACACATATTAAGGCCAAAGGCTGCTCGTGGGTTTGCGCAGAACGTATGCGTCTTCGCGAGGGGTCCACCCCTGCTCGCGTTTGAATGAATAAAGATAAGAAAAAAAAAAGAATGATTGTATCAGATAGAGGAGAAAAAATAGGAACCTGGAAGCCATGCTTGATTACTCTAGAATAATTGGTTAATTAATTAGAGCCACAAGTGTCAAATTGCGTGCGATATATCGCCGGACATCGTTATAATAAGGGGACGTGAAAACAGCTCTGACGTCGAAATAGTACAAAAACGTCAAAATCGGGTTAGAAATGCCATATTCGTGTCGAAATATATTAAGAACGTGTAATTAATAGTAATCAATACTTAAGATCACCGAAGGACCTATAATTTGGCTGAAAAAAAGTACGAAGCAATTTGGATGATGACGTCATATTTGGCAGAAAGGCTTCGAGGCAGTGTGAGATGTCACAAAAAAAAGTAAAAATGCCAGATTTGTGTCGAAATAAAAAAAAAACGTCTAATGAAGCCTAACGTATGCTTAAGATCACCGAAGGACCTATAATTGCGTTAATTTAGGTCAAAAACGGAAACTCTTGGATGGTGGCGTGACATCCTACAAAAAGACGTGGAAGCTCTGCGAGATCTCACTAGAATGAGTAAAATACTTAAAAGAGACCTAATTAGTGCATAATTAGCAATTAGTGATTAACTAGAAGGCATCAAGTTCATAAACAAGTTCATATAGCGCGCCTAGCAACAGATTTCAGCGTGTCTGTCCTCGCCTAACACCGCATAGCAACGTCTCAGGAGTGGCCGCTTTCTCCAGCCGTGCTCGCGCTAGCTGCTCTTCTCTGCCGCTAACAAGCCCCGCCGGTATGCTGCGCATGTACGGGACGTCATACGGCAGTAAAAATAATACAATGAGGGTTTTCGCTTTACCGCACTTAAAAGATCTAAGTGCTTCGAACAATTGTTTCTACAACCCTCCTCGTTTCCGTAATATTCCTTCCGTCTACGCGTGCGAACCTGAATGCCGTCACTAGGAGCTGCCTTTCTTGCCTCTCTATCTTTTCTGAGGACCCCTTTATTCCAGAGACTGATTAAAAGAAGCCAGAATGCTAAGTTTTCCAGATAAACATTGTATTTATCTTAACATGCTTCTAAATTAGAGTCACAAAGATGACACGTCGCACAAAAGAACATAATGTTCTTCATCAATCAAGTTAAGGCCACGAAGACAAGCCGATTTCCTTTTCGGGGCCAGTGCAAGAAAACTCCGTGGCTTTGTCGCAGACGGCGCTTTGGAGTAAAAGCAGCAAATCCAGATTCCCGCGATGGTCCTCTTCTCTCGGCCAGGTGTCGTACGCCATGCAGCGACGATCGAGTACGTTTTTGTGTATGGCACCGATGCAGGCGCCTGATCACTATTCATGACACCGCTTCGGCCTGCCGCTCGTTTGTCGACACCGGTGCAGCCATGTTTCGTCTCGCTATGCAGGGCGGCTGGCAGCAGTCGTGGACTTGTCATAATTCATGGCTTCTCCGTCACCCAAGGCGTTAGATCCTTCCAGAACCGAGGACGGCCAAGAAAGATTCAGCATATCCATTATGCTTGTTGCACTTTATATAAGTACATGAATGGTCATCGACGGGATTTATGTCGCATTATGTGTAGCCATTGGCCACCGCACTGGTGCCGCCAAACTCAAACACGAACATTCAGAATGTCATTTTGATGGGCGTATTGGTAAAAATATATATCTTTCCAGGCGAACATAGCCAATAGCATGTTTTGCCTTCGCTGGGTGCGCTTACGGCAAGTACAGTCGATTTTGGTTACGTCGAATTATTTCCTATATCGAACTCTATAAATATTGTCTTGAAAATCACACGCAAAAGTGTAGGACTGCTGTTCGCGTTTATCAAACTCCCGTTCAGAGAAACATTCGATATACCGAACTACGCGCCGTGCTCCTGCAAGATGCGCCTCTCCTAATGGCGGACCTCGTTCACTTTTTTGCTCGGAGCCGGGTCGGGTGCGCACTCTTGGACGCCTGCTGGCAACACTAACGCTGTAAGACCTCTTGACGAGGTGAATGTCAAGTCCGATTCGAAGATGCCTTTGGTATTGCGTACTCTTTTTTCAATTCGGCACTGATGTAGCGCGGGGAACCTGGCCTGAATGCACAGTTTTCTGTGCGGTGCAGCCAGTCTTGTTGACCTAAAGCTTGAGGTGGTTCTCGCACAGCCTACTTCGCTCACGGCCTACGTAAAAGTCAACTGTATACCCTTTTATAGGGATAAAATTGTTAAATGAGTTTATGTGGACAACCTACCCGCACCGTGAGAGAAGAGAAAAAGGCGAGAGTGACAGAAGAAAGGAAAAAATGCGGTAGTTTAATACGCCGAAATAATTGCTGCCACCTGGGGAATTTTAGCGTGCACGGACGCCGCACAGCACGCGGACATATTTCCGTTTTGCCTACACCAAAACGCGGACGTCGCTGTCGAATTCGAATCCAGATACTCCTGTTCAGTAACCAACCATCTTAACCGCTAAGGCACTGTAGCGGGTATTTATAGTGTGCCAGCGGCAGATTAAACCTCTTATGATCAGCGGTGGCGTTTCTCGAAGCACCGTCGGCAATATTTTGATGTGAGCGTTAATCCCAATGCACTTGTGCCACGCGGCGCTACATGTAGCTGCAAGGTGCCAGCAGAGAAAGCTCCAATAACCCTATCTGTGAATACCAAATATTTGGAGTAGGCGCAAGTGGTCACTGAGTGGCACGTTGAGGTGCGCCCGATGCGCACTTCTTTTTTACGCCTAGCGAACAATTGCTCTTCGCATGTGTGCTGTCAATACAGAGGTGGGCAGCCCATTACCGCAAGAAGCGTTCCGCTAACGTGGCTACACCGTACCCACACTTCTGTGTTACAGAGGAGCTCACGTGTTCCCATGTTTTATATACCGAATGTTATGCGCCGTCAAAATATGACTAGAGCGCGTGCGCGCTCACACACACACACACACACACACACACACACACACACACACACACACACACACACACACACACACACACACACACACACACACACACACACACACACACACACACACACACACACACACACACACACACACACACACACACACACACACACACACACACACACACACACACACACACACACACACACACACACACACACACGCACGCACACGCACACGCACACGCACACGCACACGCACACACACACGGGTGGCGCAGTGGTTACGACGCTCGACTACTGTTCCCAAGGACGCGGGATCGAATCCCGGCCTCGGCAGCAGCTTTTCGGTGGCGGCGAAAAGCAAGGCGTCCGTGTGCTGTGCGATGTCAGTGCACGTTAAAGAACCCCAGGTGGTCGAAATTTCCGGAGTCCTCCACTACGGCGTCTCTCATAGCCTGAGTTGCTTTGGGACGTTAAACCCCACAAACCAACCAACCAACCAACCAACCAACCAACACACACGCACACACACGCACACACGCACACACACGCACACACGCACACACACACACACACACACACACACACACACACACACACACACACACGTTATTTAGCCCCTCCAATGGGAATGCTGAGATGTTAGCATGAAGAAACACCTCTTTGCACCGCCACAAAAGTTTTAAGGCTCAGCTCAACGTACGAATAAGCAAGCAGAATGCGGTTGTACAGTACGGTTCACTGTTAAACAGAACATGAGGTCTCATGGCCTAAACACTTTGCAAAGCGCTGCCGCCCACATCTGCCGATTGGTGGCACAATTTGCATGTTCCAGAAGAGCACCCGGCCATGTTTACTGCGCGTGCAGTTTGTGCGATCGTTTGTTACCGGCTCTCTAAGGAGTGCTTTTCAAAGTGCGGCAGCCGTGTGGTCTCGTGTTCCCTTTAACAGTTGACTGTACTGTGCTCTAACGAGGATCCGCACTGGGAGCCGAAGATGGGAGCCATTAATGTTATCGCATCAGGTCCTTGAAGGTGGAGCTTCTGTGTCTTAATTTGTTTGGCTGAGGAGGTCTGCTCGTTTCATCTATATGCATGCAGTCATCGAGAGTTTCTTGAACGAAAGGTTCAAGTATTTTACTGCATCCCTAAGAATTAAAACAACGTTAAAATACGAGCATTTATTGCGGTTTGCACCTTGTAACACTCAGTGTGATTTTTCAAGCAGAAGACAAATTCTGGTTGGCAGAGATCAAGAGTAATTGCGGTTCAATGCAAGAACAAGAGAACAGTGAAGTAAATCAAAATTCACGCCAATGACCTTCGTGTATGGTATCTTCAGAGCCACAACAAAATTAAAAAGAAGATAGTACTCTCATATAGTAACCATTCATTCTCCGTCTATAACGGTGAAACTAGCTGTCTAATATCTTTAAGTTCTTTTATCTAGACGCAGGATTCATTAAATACCTTTCCTAGTTCTGTGAAAAATTGAGTTTCATTTCATTTCATTTAATGTTTCATCGTTTCATTTCATCGTTTCATTTAATGTCGCTCATGCCTGGTCAACATCCATGTCTCATCCACGTTGCCCCAGTTTCAACGCCCCTATCTTTCCCTCACGCTGTTACCTTGACGCTCGTGTCTACATGATCTTCATTGGACGTATTGGATTCACGCACCGTATGGGACATTGCACAAGACTGTAAGCTCGCCCATGTCTGGTTCTATTTTTCTTCGAGGCATAATTTTCGTAAAATAGTGGCACAACTATCAGGGGAGAAAATGCGACATCAACGTGATCATCACGCACTAGTTTTGGCGTCGGCGCCCGCATCAGCATGCTCAAAAAGATCTCGTTTGTTGTGGCGCGGCCGACGGACAAGAACATACCTCCTCTCTGGCACAAAACAAGGCGCTGTTACTACAGCTCGCCGAAGCCGAGATACCTGAAAAGGGTGGGGATGCCGAGCGGTAAATTTTTCTGTTGACCGCGCGCTTCTATCTTTTTGTGCGCTGCTCTTTACGTTAGAGCGTACTTAATACTTCTCTTCTCCCTGTCTCTCACAGACCGCTCGTTCCCCGCAGAATTCCCCTCTCCTGTGGTAACAGCATTCGTTCATTTCTCGCTTCTTTTGTTTCTCCTCATTTCTGACAAACTCGGCGCGCGAGCCCAAGGTACGTGACCGACGACGGGACGTGACCGCCGCTTCTTTCGGCGACGGCGGCTAGCGCCCCGGGGGCTTCGGAAACCGGGTCGTAAGCATAGAGCCAGCGTTCTGTCCCTTCGCAAATTACGCATAAAACGCACATCGGACCAGCTGAGGGGGGAGAGGGGATCAGGAGGGTAGGAAAGAGGTGTCCAGGGAGGGGCGCTTAGCGGGTGCCTCGTAGATGGCTTGTCTGCTGGAAAAAGAAACAAATTCTAGAAGACCACTGTTCTCTCTCTCTCTCTTCGTTGTCGGTCTTTCGAGCCGCTCACTTTCCATCCTCCACCCCTTTTTGCCTTGCCTAAACTCCACGCGCTCTCCCGCACAACTCGTGGCGGCGTTCGTGACGTCATGGGTGGGCCCGCTTTATCCTTGCCTGTAGCGGCCCGTGGCCGATAGGGACAGAACTGCTAGCCAAAACGCCTCGTTTGGGGCAACGGGAAGGCCGTTGCGTCGCAGCCTCATTGGTCGCGCACGTCCTGGGATTTTTTACTCCTGTGCTGCAAAGAAATGAATACTGGAAATTCTTGGAAAGTCATCAACGCTTCGCTTTTCAGAAGACTCCCTCTCAACGATGACTCACTGCTGTTCTGGAAAGTCCACGCGAACGTGTCGTCTAAGGTAAAGTCCTAAAGCCAAACACTGGTGTGTGGCATCGCAGGCTTGCTGCAAGGTGCTGGCTTCCACACAGCGGATCGTTGAAGCCAGTTGCTTGGTTCGGTCACCGCCGCTGTGATGGTACGCTGCGGAAAGTGTTCTCTGTGTACGTGAGTGACATAGCGACCTTGCATCGCAAAGTGTTCGTTCTCTTCGTTTGAGGTACGTGATGTGCGCGTGAGTGTGTTTTTGCCTTGAGTGAGCGACTCGTTCGACCACCGCTCACGGTGACAGTGGATACGAAAGGAGTGCTGTGGATGTTAGGTTGCAAGGGTTGCATCTACACCTTGACGCCTATACGGGAGCCTCAAGAACGCAGGAAAGAACACGGCGTCATTATAATTTTATCAGAGCCTTCACAGTTTTGTTTCTTACGTGTTGTGAAATATATTCTCAGTGCGATCTCGTCGCAGAGCGTCAGCGCCTGAACCGATTTGATGGATAAAAAGAGATATGTTACATTTTAAGGACTTCAATTCCAAAGTTTTGCCATAGGTTTCCCTAACGTATGTGTGTCTCACAAATCAGGATTCCATTTCACGCGCTCTATCTTGGTTTACCCCTCTCCTTCTGTTTTCGGTTCTCCAACAGCACGTAACCGCTGTACTTGTGGCGACATCCTCCGCAAGGAACCAATAAAAAAAAAATCATCAGTGTTACTTGCGCACAAAAGTTTCGCCGACCTTGCTACCGTAACCTGCCAGTCTCGCTTGCTTGAACACTCACAGAGAAAAATGGCCGACAAAAAAATGAAATGAAGCCGCGTTTCGACCGAAGCGGTGCATTAGTATGACGCTCGTACATTCGCGAACTTGAAATACCCACGGGAAAGAAAAAAAAGGCGCCCTGAGCGATGGCGTCTGACAACAGTCCCTCGCAAGATGGCGGCCGTCGCCTTGGCAACCGATGGAACTCAGAGGAGGCCATCATGGATCCAATTCGTCTGCTCCAGGAGCTCGAGCGAGAGGCGAACGAGAAGCGGCGCGGCATTCGTGCAGCTGCAAACGCCGCGAACGCCTCGGGCGCCCCGAACAAAATCGCCAACGGTCCTCTATTGCTCCTGGACGACATGGCGGCTTCCAACGACAAGACACCGCTGCTTAAGGAAACTTCAACCTTAAACGGTCCTACTGGGACCGGAAAGCGGAAAGGGCAGAAAAAATCACTTCCACCTCGAAAGAAGCCCCCAAGCATCAAAGAAAAAACAGGGGTCGGTGGAGGGGTCCGTGGAGGCGCCACGCTGCCCGTCAACAAGCATCCCAAAACGTCGAACAAATCAAGCAAGTCGGCCATCAAGCCCATAGAGAATAGCATCCCAAAGGTGAGCTTCGAGGATAAAAAGGCGCTCACTCCGGTTCCCGAAGAACAAAATAAGCAGGATGCGCCGGCTCAGCTCGAGTTCAATATTCGGGAGAAACCTGACCTGCCGGTTCAGGAGGGTGACTCCAAGAGTGCGACGGCGATGCCCGCTGCACCGGTTCCCGAAGTGGTCTCTTCTGTGGAGCCGAAGCCCAAGGAGAAGACCAGCGTCCTCTCCCGGATGAGGGACGCCGCCAAGAAAATCAACGTGGCACCGAGTAAGCTCCAGCAGACTGTCATGAACGCAAAGCTTCTGCACAACAGGCTTTCTTTGTCTAAACCAAACGCCCATCAGGATTCTTCTGATCCGTCGCTAGCAGAGTCCGGTAGTGGGCAGCCTCCTCCAGACTCCTCTACCGCGGCACCTTCCATGGACTTGCTGTTCGCCGATTCTCCGGATTCCATGGCGGAAGAGGAGGCTTCCGCGGATGCGGGCGAGAAGAAGGAGGCCGCCGCTGAAGATGCGGCGGCGGCGGCCGCAAAGCCTCCCGAACAAGAGCGGCCCAAAGGAGCCACGTGGACGGGTACTACGGCGAACGCTGAACTCGCGCTGAAGATTTTGAACATGTCGAGGCGAGGAGACTGGCTCGGCGTGGACGCTTTGCTCAAGCACGTTGAGAAAGGAGACCTTCCTGCTGACCTCGCTGACGAGGTAAGATCGCTTAATTTTTTATTTTTCTATCAGACCCTCGCTAGCGCACCTTGTAGAGTTCCCTGGGTGAATCAGAAAGGTGCTTAATCGTCATATTGTTTCTTCTCAACCACGTACGAAACAAGGACATGTGATTTCGCTTTTAGTAGTGTTTTCTCCTGGTATAGTGCGCGTATAATAGTTTTTAAAATGTTTTCATTGACGTGCCGTGGTTGTCGTGTAGGACCGTGTCGACACAACTCTAATAGTCATGCACTAAAGCTGAAATTCTCCCTGGAGATTTCTCACTGGAGCTAAGCTCTCTATTACTGCCTTGGAAGCAATCACATGAGGTTCTCTTATCCATTAAGACTGATAATTGGTTCTGTTCTAGAGCTTACTATTTGTTTTGGAACAATGCATTTTTCCCCAAGAGACTGATAGACATTAAAACGTTAACGTTATATACTCTGTGACAAGATTTGAATCTTTACAGTGAATCTTTACAGATTTGAATCAGTCGTTGCAGAAACTTCAACGTTTCCAGTCTGGTAGGTTGTTCAAGCTTAAAGAAAAAGTTGACGTGATAGATCCTGGATGCAAAACAGCGGCAATCACCTCACTCAGCTTAAAATGCTGTTGTTGTTGTTGTTGTTTCATGCCTTTGGTTTTTGTTTTGTTTTTAACCATATTCAGAAAAACAGATCTCGTGTGTTTTTCTGCTAAACCTTGTTTTGGATTTTTTTTTCTCTCTCTTTGGCAACGCAGGCCACGGGATTTACTCCACTAATGTACGCCGTCAAAGACAGCCGTGTGGGATTGGCGGACAAGTTTATTGACCTTGGTGCCAATGTGAACGCCAAAGCAAAGGTAAGTAAGCTGCTGGAGATGCCTTCTTCGTGACTACCATGATCGCGCGACGCTTCAAGATGCTCTATGCTCAAAACCTTCACAGGACTTAAATCACCATTGTGCGAAGCATTCTTTCGCTACGAAATGAACCACGTGCTCCCAACTCACAGTCACGCAGACTTTAAAGGTGGACGACCATTATCGTTCAGGTGGTTTTATGCTTGTTTATCATTTGGACTGCCTGAGCACTTTGTGTCAGGTCAATATTTGAGTTTTCTCAACTTAAATAACTTAATTCAGATTTGTAGCGTTAATAATACTGCGATAGAGTCAGCGGTTTGCGTATTTCGACGCTAGTTCGTCTTTTTTTTTTTTTAGTAACGTTGTTTATTGTCCCAGGGCATAATGGAATATGTAAAAAGCAAACCACTTTAAGCTCAGTAGAATGTAAAAAGTTTCTTATATATAGGTAACATATTATTGTCGACGCTGGTTCGTCTAGATCGTCGACAATAATATGTCACCTATATATAAGCAACATTTTATATTCTACTGAGCTTAACGTTCCCATTATTCTGGTCACAAAGTTCACCCATTTACTTTCGTGACGTGCATTCAGAGGAATATCATCGGGATCTAGAAATTATTCAATAAATTTTCAATTTTCTCCTTTCTCTGTGGTTTACAGAACAAAGCCGTGAGCATACACTACGATAGTCCACAGACGCCGTAGTTGCTTCTCATCTCTTCGATTCTATACATATGCACAGCACCATATTCGCGTGGACGCAGACCTTGCTGATAATACTTACTCCCGGTACTAAAAGTTCGTGTGGAAGAATTTCTTTATTGGCCAAACCACTAACGTTAAAATTCTTACGCATTGTTTAGAAAGACGCAAAAATAGAAAAACAGGTAAAAAAATATGCTTCACCAGCAAGAAAAACGAGATTATTCCGCCGACTGCAATAGCAGTTGCCTCACAAAAATAAACAATCGAAGAACACAGTGATTAAGGGAGGGAGACAACTTGGCCAGGTGACAAACGTCATCAGAAGAAGGAGCCGCTTGTACGCTTCGCCATAGATTCGCCTGGTCTTAGCTTCGGCGGGGTTTCTCTTGATATGAGCTATTTATTACATTTCCAAGGACCTGTCTTTAACGCTACGTTAACAGTACGAAAATGGTTCTTTAATTATGCCGAGGTTGTCTCTTAGGTCAAGGTTTTTGTTTTTATTATTTTGGCACATTGCCATTAAGTACCACACATCAAGGAAACTAGTCCGAGAATCTCTTCCGCGACAAACGTCTGTGGTTCAACTCCAACGTCGTCCGATCTAGACGTCCTTCATATATAATGGTTATATGTGAGCCGCAAATGCACTGCAACTGATCGTACGTCTTCCAATGCCAGATTTGAGTGAGCCAAGTGTGCGCTCGAAAGACTCCTTTTTTTACCTCTGGTTGCAGTGCTATATACTCACAATCTTGACCAGTGCATTAGATTCGCCCTAACCTGGTAACATCAACCAACAACGAGAGTTTGAGTCGTTACCTGATACTGCGAGCCTAAATGTATACTGACTTCGCGATGTATCGTAATGCTTGTCTTTTCCCCTCTACTTTTCCCTTCTACTTTTCCTTTTTTCATTTGGAAGGACGTATACGCAAGTGGCCGTCTCCGCTTTAGTGGCAATAAACCGTAGGAGGATGGCCGTCAATTTTGCCTACCTTTTGCCGGCAGGTGTCCTTTTAGGCGCAACAAGATAGGCTGGTTACTGCTTTTTAACTCTGGGGCGAATTCTAACAGTTATCGGCTCTGCCAGGTGAGCTACATTCTAGCTCGGGGTACCTATAACCACAGTCTGCAATGCCTAAAGCTGCGTTCTTCTAGAAGCTCTTTGATTTGATTTATAAAAGGTGTCGGTTTTGCAACTGAGTTCAACGGTTTAGACGATTTAGTGTTTTCAGGATACAGGCAGGATATAACTAGCAGAGCTATCAAAGCTAATAAACAAACGTAAAGTGTTCGACATAAGAAAGTATAATATGAAGAAAATTGAGCATGTCCTAAAGAGCGTCGGTGGCCTAAAAGTGATCGAGGAGAAATTAGGCATGTGCGAAATTCAGATGTATGCGCAAGAGATAATACCAACAATGTCATCTCTTGTAAATAAGAGGTAGTCAAAGTAGATGAGGCGCAGCCAATCTATACTGCCGCCGATGTAATTAGGACAATGATGACGGTAACAATAGTGCAGATCAATCAGACATTTCACCGGTAACAAAGAAAGAAATAAAAAAACATTTGAAGCAATGAAAAAAGGGAAACAGATGGGGAGGTTCAGGTAACTGCAGTTTTGTTTGAGGACAATGGAAAGATCGTGTTATAAAAACTGGCCACCCTGTATACGCCATGCTTCATGATTTTGCCAGTACCGGAATCTTAAAAGACCCTTGAAATCTTGAAAACCTGCAGACCAATCACCTTACTACTCGGTGCATGAAAAGTATTCAGTAGTATAATCGTTAGCAGAATCAGGACAACCTTAGACTGCAGTCAACCAAGGAATTAGACAAGCTTGCGTAAAGGCTACTCTACAATGGATCATATCCATGCTACCAACCAGGTGGTGCAAAAATACATGGAGTGTAACCAATCTCTAAAAGAGAATTAATTGATTAGGTGAAAACATTTGACTCAATCGAAATCTCAGCCATCATGCAAGCATTGCAAAATCAGGATGTTGATGAGCAATATGCGAAAGCACTGGTAGATATCCATAGTGGCTGTACAGCAGCCGTAGTCCTCCATAAAGAAATTGTCTGTGAATACAAACACGCAGGCATAACACTGACCCCCGACCCACATGGGATTCTCATGTTAACAATGTCGCATCAACCGCAAGTTATTTTTCACTAACAGACACCTCTAACTAGCACCGTATGAAACAGAGTTAGTTACACGTAAAACATTTGTCAGGCCAGTTCTATAATAAGCCAATGCAGTTTGGTTTTATTTCACTAACAATGATTACAAAATTTGAAGGAAAGCAAAGGTAGGTAGTCAAATGCATATTTAACTAAGACAGATTAACAGACTCACCAATGCAACTATCAAACACGCAGGACATCTAACCCTTCAAAACAGCGAAAAACTAGCGCGCCTTAAAACGATGTATCAACTCATGCACAATCAGTTAAATGTCGAACTTCAATATGTATATCAAGATCACATATGGGACAAACACATTATAACACACTAAAAGAGTTTTCATTCCGTGCTCACTATTTCAGGTATTCGTACTTACTTTGTGCTATACACGAATGGAACATTATGAACGCGTCCATTGTTAGTATAGTTCAACATTAAATTCTTTCATCCCGTTTACTGAAAATGAACTACTAACACCTCAGTAACTATTGTGTATTTATGTCATTGCGAATTTGTACCTACCTTTCCTGTTCCTCTTACCTCCGACCTACATGGGATTCTCATGTTAACAATGTTGCATCAACCGCAAGTTACTTTTCACTAACAGACACCTCAAACTAGCACCATATGAAACAAAGTTAGCGACACATAAAACATTTGTCAGGCCAGTTCTACAATATGCCAATGCAGTTTGGTTTCCTTCCACTAACAATGATTAAAAAATTTGAAGGAAAGCATAGGTAGGTAGTCAGATGTATATTTAACTAAGACAAAATAACCGACTCACCAACCCAACTATTAAACACGCAGGACTTCTAACCCTTCAAAACAGAGCAGAACTAGCGCGCCTTAATACGATGTATCAATTCATGCACAATCCGTTAAGTGTCGGCACTTCAATCACTTCAATATATATATCAAAATAACAAATGGGACAAACACAATATAACACACTATTGCCGCAGTTGATACTCTCCGAAGTGGAATAATTGTTTAGTCTGGTTTTGTATTTGACAAATGCAAATTTTCATCATGTTATGTTACTGTACAATTTTTTTTTTCCTTTCCGTGTTTTGTGTGCCATATGCTGTTGTTTCTTTTTGAGTGTACAGTGTACACTGTTCCTTTTTTTTAGGTTTTACTCCAGTATGCTGTTTGCTGTTTACCACGTTTGCTGTAATGTTCTGTTATCGTTTGTTTTCCGTGTTGCGCGCCGCTGTGAACTGTATGGGGAACTGTGACCCCGTCAGGCCTAACCGCCTTTTGTCGCAGTTCCTTCTTTCATTTTTTGAAAGAGAAATAAAGAATATCTGAATATCTGTAAAAAAGTCTTCATTCCGTGTTCACATTTTCAGGTATTTGTACTTTCTTTGTGCTATACACGAATGGAACATTGTGAAGACGTTCATTGTTAGTATTCCAAAATTAAATTCTTTCATCCCACTTACTGAAAATTAACTACTAACACTTCAGTAATTATTGTGCTTTTATGTAATTTCGAATTTCTACCTACCTTTTGTGTTCCTCTTGTGGTATAACTATTTCTCCTGCCCGATTCTTGTCATATGCTTCTTATTATTGTTTAACTCCTATACGTGTTTCGCAGATGTATAATTTTGTGTATTGTATTGATATGTACTTCGATTAATCATCCCTGCTATATTTGTATATCATTGTAACTTTAAATGCCCTCCCTGTTGCCATGTCTGACGGGATTGGCAGTTTCAGATAATTATAATGAATATAAATAGAAAAAAAATTATCATAACAAAAAGTGTTAGGATAACAGACACAATATTCCCAGTACTATTGACTGCTTGTTTAAGAACCCGTCACACTACGTCGACGGTCGGCGCTGCGTCGCAAGACGGCTGTCAGCCGACAGTTTCCGAACTGCTATGCCACACTAGCGAGACAACCTCAGAAACGTCACGCTGGCTCTGCCCTCTCGTTCTCGATGTCGTTCTATTGTCATTATATATTATTCGTTTTCTTAATCATTTCACTTTTCTGCCATTCGGAATTCTCGCTTTTGTTTAGAGTTACTCTCTCTTTATTCTACTCGGTTTAATCACATTATTGCTGCGTAGCATAGGCAAGGAAGCTATATTTGTAATTCTTTTTCATAAATCCGACCTTACCAAAACAAGCGATGCCTCCCAGTATTTCAAGGCAGCGGTTGCTGGGTGAGAAAATGAGAAAAACGATCTTCAAAAAATAAAAGCAGTCGAGCCAAGTAAGCAGCAGGGATATTTCAAAAAAGCGGAAGATTGAAGACAAGTTGCCCTCTTTGCGGGCTCGAACCTGTGACCTTCCGTTTCATAGCTAAGCCTAACAGGGACTTTCACACTTCTAGATATGGTCTTAGCTGATATTCTGTCTTTGTGTTAAAATTGCACAGGCAGTATGGAACGATAGGAGTTCACCGCTTAACTCTATGTAGACTGTCCTGCTTGCTGAGAATAAACTACTGTTATTTCAAACTTGCCGTGCGGTGCAGTAGCAGGTAGAACCTTCAGCGGATTCCACAGGGAGGGCCGGATCTGTTATAAATGCAAGTCCTGCTCTCTTCGTGTACACAATTCTTGAAAGACTCTAAATTATGCGACGAAAATTTCTTTCATGGTGCGTAACTCATCATTGAAGTTGGCTTTGAAAAGTAGCGACAAGTATAATTTCGCATGGCTGCAAATTAATCTGTTCCGAAGTGCACGAAGATCGCCAGCTCTAATTACTAAGCTGGCTCCAGGGAAATAATCGCTTCTTGGTCATTTCTTTGTCACCTAATTTGTTCATTTCGCGCTGTTCTGTGAACTTCGGGAGCAAGGAAAGGGGGAAGGGAAGGGCCGCGGCTTCGACGCGCACTGCTGCACTTTCCTCGCCCCAACTGGAAAATGCTGCCGTTTACATTTTGCACTCATTTCACCCCTCGTATTTTTGCGGCTCGCGCTCACGTATAGTTCAGTATTATGTTGCAATTATACTTTAATATATATTAGTGCCTAAAGGCATTCGCCGTCGACAATGTCTACAGAATTGCCTTCGCGTTTCGATAATGTTTTCGCTCGGCTGCCGATCGGCCTATCGCGAAGACCTGGCCACAATTGGTAGGCTGATTCTGTCGACGTCCCCGGCCCCAAATCCTGTCACGATATATGAAATCTCGTGTTCATCGTGTTGGTGTCGTTGTCGGCCTAGTGCGACAGCTTGGTCTACCGCAGACGCGGAGTGCCGTCGAGTTGTCCGACGTCGGCTCGTCATCGGGTCTAAGTCGGCGTTGTATTGTGTTGTGCTGGTGTGATAGGCCCTTATTATAAGAAGTATTCAGAGATCAAGTTTGGCAACAGTTCAGGATAAAGGAATAAATATTGACGAAGAATACTCAATAATCTGCTATTCGCTGATGGCATTGCCTTCCTATATAACAGTACGAATTGCAACAGGTGATTAAGGATCTAGACGGGAAAAGCAAATTGCTAGAACTACGATTAATATACAGAGGACTAAACTGCTCTGCTTAGGACAGGTAGCGGCCGCGTATCCGGATTACGAAAGAGGAAGTAACAGCAACCAGTGAATAAGGTTGTAATGGTGCGCATTTGTCACGTATTTCCAGATTATGCATAGCAGCTTAACTCCCTCAAGAAAGTTTTAACAGTTATATTTCATCTGCGTTCATCTATGGGGGCAGAAACGGGAAGGCTGACGAAAAGCACTTAACCTAAATTGATGACAGCATAAAGAACTACAGAACCGAAAATAATAGTCGTAACATTAAGAGATAGAACGTGGCCTAATGACATTGTAGTCGAAATCAAGAAGAAATGGCCACGGGCAGGATGTGCCGTGCGAAGACAAGCTGATGGATGGTCACTAAAGGTTAAGTTAGGTGGATGTAAAAGATTTTGAAGTTTTGGGGGATTATGTTGATACAGCCGGCCCAAGACCGGGTTAATTAGATGAATATGAAAGATTCCCTTGCCCCATCATTGGGTTTATCCAGACTGCTGGCAGAGTTGTAGGTAATCGATTGCTTTTATTTACGTATAGCTACGTGTAATTCTGCAATCTTTTTATTACGTTCCAGATGGTAACGTTCCGGGTAATTAAATTACTATTTTCTGTAATCTATTACCGGTAATCAATTACTTCTTTGCTAAAAATACTACGGGGGCGAATTGCGTCCACGACGATGTAATTACATCTAACTGTTCAACCGCGTGACGGTGCACACGATTTCTAGCGTGTTGAAACTCCAGCAGCTTTTGGCCGAAGAACTGTATCAGCCTTGTTCTTGTTCCACAGCAGAAGTGCGCCTGTTGTTTCTAAGAAAACACATACGATTTCTCAGTTTTTCGGCGCTCTTACTTGCAGCTCCTTTTTACAGCGCCTACAATAATGAACGGTGCTTTTTAGATGACATAGGCACTGCCATCGCAGCATTGCGCAAGGTGTTCATATTGTATAGAAAAGCCCTTCCCTCTAGCACTTACATCAAAAAGAGTTTTCAGTGTAGCGACTGATCTCTTCATGAAAAAAACGTTGCAAAATCAGGTGCGATAACTTTAGAAAAACTCGTGTTCAAAAACAAGATGTAAAAAAAAGTTTCATACAAGTCACACTTGTTTGTAGAAGTTTGATCTGGTTTGTGTTACGGCAATAAAGCTCGAAGAAAAGTAACGCAGTAGTAATCGATTCCTATCTTGTACGCTGTGAAAAGAAATGTACCTGAAATTTCAGGAATTTTTAAGAAAAACTCCTGTTCCCATACAGAAATTATATGTTATACTCCATTATCAAGAACACGTTGACGAAAAAAATTAGTTGTGGTTTAGCTCCGGTAAACCATAGTTGAATTGCGAAAGCAACGGAGGAAGCTTCTTTTGCCTGCTACATTATTCCCCTATCACGTCCTATCTGTGTAAGGTGCTATACATTATTGGGGACACTTAAGCTCATCCTTTAAGTGTATGACACGAGAGCATAAGCTGCCAGCCCACATATAAAGTCACGCTTCAACCAAGCCGTATGGACGTGCCTGCGTGTCGTAGGGGTAACGAGAATGCAAACGGTTCTGGCAGGCTCATTCTGATATCACCCTCCCATATGAGAGGAGCGACCCGAGTTGGTAGCTCCTGCCCGTGGCGTGGGGGTAACGTGAATTCAAATGTCATGGCAGGCTGGTTTTTTATGCGGAGACCGTAGCGATGCCTCTTTACAGCGTAGCTGCCTGTTCAGGACGTAGCTGCGGCCACCCGAGGTCTCGCTTTGGCTGTCGTAGATATTGCTTTCGCAATAAAAACAATAATTATCTGTTTTTAGAGCCAATACCTGACACATCTGTGGACGATTGATCCTGTGGGCATGTGCCAAAACTTTTATTTAAGACGTACAATTGCCTATTGTTCTGCCTGCTGAATGAAGAGCAGATGCGTGCTAAATGGGAATCAAAGTTTTATTAGATCCCCGGATGTGCTGTCCGTAAACCCGCTGCGCCATAACCTTACTGGCGGCACATGAAAGTTCGTGATAGTGATACCTACGAGCATACAGTGGACTTGCAGAGGTGCCAGAAGTGGGCCCCTTCCATAGCAGTGCATGTTGTGCATGCCATTGTCCTATTCTTGCCGCTTCGGCGGCTAGCTATAGGCACGGCTGTTGCGAGGTCAACTTTGCGGGTGTCATCCAGTATCGACAATGTGGCTAGTAAGGCTTGAGCCTCAAATATGCTGTTAAACGACAGGAATCGTGTTAGCAGAAAATTATGTTCTACATATTTTTGCTGTTCTAGACAGAAAAACATGTGAAATACTGGTAGAATGAAAGTGGAGAAATTGAGATTATAAATTTGTGTTACATGCTACCAGAAAAACCACTGAACTGACAAAAACGTAAAAGTAGAAAACAGCAAACAGATCATTTTTGTTAATTTCACAGAACTTTTGTGTTCGTCGTAAACAGAAAACTTGTGAATTGACAGAATTAAAAACAGAAAATGCAGCAGACATTTTTCCTTCAGGAGAGCTGCCAGCAAAATATTTTCTTCGACCAAAAAAAAAAAAAAAGAGTTCATCAATATGTTTTTACTGAATTGACTGTGAATCGAAACACATTAAGAGAAAATGATTTCCGGCTTTGTCCTCGTGGTTTTCCCCCTTCATCTCACTTCTGCTGACGTCTACAGCTCATTGTACGATCATTGTACAGAGGCCAAGCAAGGGCTCCTCTTTCGGCGTTCCATTCCCGCCGCAAACTGGTCGGTCAGAGCCGGAAATGGCCTGCTAGACTTCGCGTGAGCATGCTGCAAACGATGGTTTTCTTTATGGCGCTTAGCTTCCCGAAGTGACTCAGTATATGAAGCCGTAATGGAGGGCTCCGAAAATTTTGACCACTTGGGTTTTTTTAACGTCTACTGACATCGCACAGTACACGGGAGCCTTGCACTTCGCCTTTATTGAAAAGCGGCCGCCGTAACCGGGATTTTATTCCGCATCCTTGGGTACAGTAGTAGAGAGCCATAATTACCGAGCTGAGCCGCATGCTGCAAACGATTTCTGCTCAAAAATTACCTACGTGCTAACACATGGGGAACTGAAATCTGATGTAGCGTTTATTGTTTATCTCGACAACTGATGCTAATCCAAAAACGCAATACTAAATAATTCCGGAAACCAGGCACGACGCCAAGACATTCGTAGTGTTGCGGCGGGAGAGTGGGAAAGAGGAGGGAAGGTAAGTGGGCGGAAGAACTTTGGTTACTCATCACGCCTATGTGCGATTGATTTTCCGGAGTACAGAATAAATAAAAAGAAACAAAATATATAACGTCAAGAGGGCTTAATTAATTCTCATGAAACTTGATCCCCGACTGAGAGAGCGCTCGGGCCAATTTTCTATGCTTCCCAGAAAGCGTTTCTGTTGGCGACCGCCACACCTCGCCTTCCCTTGCCTCCGTCACTGATATAAACACGACGTACAATTTGGATCATATTCACAACAGAGATGCCCTCGGCATAATTCGTAGTACGCAAGATGGCATCAAAGTTTTTTTTTTTTTTTTTTTTTTCTACGAACAAGTTAAAGTGCAGTGATGGCAAAACAAAATATACGTCTAGTTGCTAATCGAAAACATGAAGCACCCAGTAGCTTGAATTGCGACGCGTTCTGTTCTCTGTAGAGAGATAGCCATGCAGTTGTATGCTATAGCGTTTAGTTGTTTTATTTCTTTGGTTGACTTTATCTCCATTATAGTCAGCGTGGCTGTGTATACATCACGCCGAACATAATCCGTAGGTTATGGGAAAATCTCACCTGCGTCAGAGGTAACCTTGCCTGCTAATCTCATGATACAACCTTCATTCAGAAGAAAACAACCTAAAAGACAAACGCCTCTAAATATTTTGCTCCGCTTCGGGTTTTGCTCGCGTTCGTGGTTCTTTTCTTTTGGGGGAGGGGGCCAAGCTGCGTCTTGAAACGTCCAGCCTAGCAGTTCAGTGAGCAAGGTGAACCCTGAGCAGAGTTTAGGAAGCCGCAAGTAACAGCACCCAGATTCTCCTCTTACCCTCTCCTACCGGAACGAAAAAATGGCTCATCGCTATATCGTTACTCTCGCGGACAGCGAGACCAACTGTCAAGCATGGCGTCCGTTTGCGGAATACCAATTAGCTCCGTCCTTTCTCACACGCGCTCGGTGTAGGATCGTGAGCCTGAATCTTAGCTTACTGTCGTTTGTTTGTCGGCACCTCTGACCCCGAACCGCAATTTGTGGGAAACGCCCTTTCAGGATGGGGAGGGAGGATTCGCCTGTTCTGTGACGCTTCATTGTTTCGAGGGTCCACGTGCGCTGACGTTGGAGCAGGTCGGGGGTCAGGGGCGCTTTTATTGGAGCATGGAGTGTGTTGAGCACCCCGCAGCGCCGCCACCCCGCAGAATTCATTTTGGGAGCTTGTGTTTCTGTTTTTTTTTTTTTTTTTTTTGAGCACTAGATCGCATGGGCTTGTGTTTCTTAGCGAACGGGCGTGACTGGCATATAAATAAAAGTCTGACGAAGTGAACGGGCCTGAAAGAAAAAAAAATTAGTAAGAAAGAGTGCAGCCTGGCTGCTCTCTTTTTTCCTCCTCCACTTCTCGAGGACAGATAGAAGCTACTCAGAGCAGATGGAAAGCTGCACTCTATCTCATAGCTTTTGGCCATTGGCGAGTGCGTCAGGCTTTCCGCGATTATAAGAATGTATAGATGGAGCAAACTTAATTTGCATATGGACCTAACCATCTTGAATACATCTAAACGTGAACGAAGTGACTTGGATCGTCGCGGCTGTGTGCATTTTTCTTGTGGTTTTTATCTTACATACTCATTTGCAATGTAACAAATTAACCGAGGTAATACAAACAGCATTTCTCAAGGTCATTGTATTAACTATTTTCATAATAATGCTGCACGGCGGCAAGCAAGAGAACGGCACAACATGGGGACGTGGTGAAGGATAATTTTAATGGCTGGCCTAGCGCGAGGGCTCCTCTCGTGACACTGCCGATCTTCTTATTCGCAACACTTCCCGGGGCGACCAAGCGATCGTCCCGATTGGTTTGTTGAAGTTGATGGTGACGTGACGGTGTAGGTGTTCAAGAAAAGACAGGAGTGAATGATGCGCTTGCCATCACGATGGCGATGACCTCGATGATGCTTGGGCGATCCGCCTCCCCTGGAGCTCTTTGTTTCCCGACGGTAAATTTTACCGGTTAATTATTTCTTAGTCATCTGCAACAGTTCTTCGTACGACTGCCAAAATATTTTAAACCTAGCAATAAGAGACCGCTATTTATGAAAATAAATTCATATAAGAGAGGAAAAATTATATCGCCGATCGAGCATATATATAATTGTCACAAGAAATTCGGGGAAAAAAATCGACCTCAGTACTGGTGGCAAAATCTATTCGTACGAAAATGGTAGAAGACACGGTTGCAAGTTCATTGTCAATATTTTCTATGCGCGCTATAGGCCATAAAAAATCGCGCTTTCTGGGCAAGATGAAGGATGCATATTCATATTTTATCCACCGCATTATGTGTCCTCATGAAAACATCGCAGCTGGAAGCTTCGATTTTACGCTTTCAGGAGTTCGGTTCCAGTTCAGTCGTTCAGTCGTGTCCGACTATTCGTGACCCTATGGACCATGTCACGCCACGCTTTCCAGTCTCTCACTATCTTCCTAACATCACATAACTTCATCTGCAGTGCCTCGAAGATGCCATCTAACCATCGCGTTCGCTGCCTACCCCTTCTCCGGCGACACTCAACCTTTCCCAACATCAAATCTTTCTCCAGCGACTCCTCTCTTCTCATCAGATGACCAAAGTAGCTGAGCTTTAACATTAGAATTTGACCCTCCAATGAGCAGTCAAGGTTTATGGTCGACAATATAGACTGATTTGATCTTCTGGCAGTCCAAGGAACTCTCAAGAGCCTTCGCCAGCACCACAATTCAAACGCGTCAATTCTTCGGCGGTCAGCCTTTTTCACAGTCCAACTCTCGCATCCATACATCACAACTGGAAAGACCATAGTACGAGTTATACGGATCTTGGTCGGCAGACTAATGTCTCTGCTCTTTACTAGGCGGTCAAGGCTAACCATTGCTCTCTTTCCCAGAAGCAGGCGTCTCCTAATTTCATGGCTGCAGTCTCCATCCGAGGTAATCTTGGAGCCCAAGAAGAGAAAATCGTCACAGCTTCCACTTCTTGTCCATTGATGCTCCAGGACTTGATAGGGCAAGACGCCATGATCTTTGTCTTTTTAATGTTCAGTTTAAGCCCAAACTTCTCACTCTCTTCTTGTACGCGCATCAGAAGTCTTGAGTTCCACTTCACTTTCTGCCATTAAAGTGGTATCATCTGCATATCTAAGGTTGTTGATACGTTTTCCAGCAAACTTCACTCCAGCTGAAGACTCGTCTAGACCGGCCTTCCTCATGATGCACTCTGCATATAGGTTAAATAGGCAGGGCGACAGTATGCAGCCTTGTCTCACTCCTTTCTCAATCGGAAACCAATCAGTAAGACCATGCCCAGTTCTGACTGTGGCCTCTTGTCCTTCATACAGGTTCCTGAGGAGACAGATGAGGTGAATTGGAACTCCCATCTCTTGGAGAGCTTGCCACAATCTGCTGTGATCTACGCAGTCAAACGCTTTCGCATAATCAATAAAGCAGAAGTAGATGGGTTTTTGGAACTCTCTTGCTTTTTCCATGATCCAGCGAAGGTTGGCAATTTGGTCTCTAGTTCCTCTGCCCTTGCGAAACCCGGCTTGCACGTCCGGAAGCTCCCGATTCACATACTGCTGCAGCCTACCTTGGAGGATTTTCAACATCACCTTGCTAGCATGCGAAATAAGCGCTATCGTGCGGTAGTTGGAACAATCTTTGGTACTGCCTTTCTTTGGAATGGGGATGTAAACTGACCTCCTCCAATCGCGTGGCCACTGCAGGGTTGTCCAAATCTTCTGACATAATGTATGCAGAATGTTAACAGCGTCATGGTTGAGGTTTTGAAGCAACTCAGCTGGAATGCCATCAATTCCGCTAGCTTTGTTCTTAGCAAGGCTGGCTAAGGCCCATTCAACTTCACTCTTCAGGATGCCCGGCTCGAGATCAGTAATCACAACCGTCTTACGTTGGGTTTGCACATTCGGGTCCTTCTTGTACAGTTCTTCTGTGTATTCCTGCCACCTCTTCTTTATCTCTGAGGCTTCAGTGAGGTTCTTGCCTCGTTTGTCCTTTATCACGCCCAGCTTAGCACAGAGGCATCCTTTGATATCTTCGATTGTCTTATACAGAGCTCTTGTGTTCCTTAATTGGTCGTTGTCCTCAACTGCTTGACACTGTATGTTCTGGAAGGCATTCTTATCTTTCCTTGCTATTTTCTGAAAATCCGCATTGAGAACCTTGTATCTTTCTCTTTCCCCCATAACTTTTGCCACCCTCCTTTCCTCAGCTATTTGCAAAGCCTCTTCAGATAACCAGTTTGCTTTCTTGCATTTCTTTTGCTTTGGAACTACCTTAGTAGCAACTTCTTGTATTATATCACGAACGTCAGTCCACATCTCTTCGGACTCTCTGTCTTCTAGATCTAATTCTTGAAATCGATTTCTCACTTCCACAGCATATTCTAATGGAATTTGATCCAGATCATACTTGAAAGGCCTTCTAGGTTCAGGAGTTCGGACCAACTAGAATTGGAATCGCTTACCTGCAGCTGTGGTATGCCGCGACCTCTATGGACGCGTTTTACAAAAATTTTTGAAGGTGTTTTCTAAACATCGAACATGTGTCCCTTGTTGCATCGTGAGTCAGGCACGCTGTGACTATAAGCCGCCAAGGAATGCTGTCGCGTAGCACTATTACGGCAACTTTCAGTGTCCCCAAAATTTTTGTTGTAAAAATATTGTTGCGGGGCGGCAAGCCTGAAAACAAAGAGAAGACCTGATACCATGTGATGATTTGAATGAATATATATATATATATATATATATATATATATATATATACACAGGTCAACATAAATATCTAAGCAAGCGGAAGGTTGGACAGCCGTCGATGTAGCTCAGTTGGAAGAGCACTGGACGCGAAATTCGGAGATCGTGGGTTCGACTCCCACCATCGGCGCGTTGTTCTTCCTTCCGATTTGCATTTAATATTCTTTATCCTTCAAATCATCATAAGACTACTACTTGCAATGCCAACAACAAAAACATAAAAATGCAAATATTCCCAACGTTTGCCTTGGACTCGTAGACTGTTCGCTCCTTTAAATTCTATATTAACGAGCCCCTCATTTCCCCTTGAATTGTCTGCTTCTAACAATCTCTTCAAACAATCTCGCCTAAATGTGTCTATAACCAAACCAGATGACAAGCCTAAACAATCTCTAACTTGCGCAATTCCAGAAACTTCGCTCCCTTGGCCACTTTGTCGGTCGCTAGCCGGGAGACTCTCTGCAGGCTGGATAA
Source organism: Amblyomma maculatum (assembly GCF_055883805.1). NCBI lineage: Eukaryota > Metazoa > Arthropoda > Arachnida > Ixodida > Ixodidae > Amblyomma > Amblyomma maculatum. The sequence goes on along the minus strand of NC_139347.1, from coordinate 52,355,799 downwards.
CAGCGTAACATTTTGATCCTCTTTTTCTAACATGATCATAGTAGAAGAAGCACTCGCATATAAATTCTAAAAAGGCAAAGGCAAATGTTTTAGTCACGAGGCATATCATAATTTTTCTAATATCCTCATAGTCGTTCTTTAATTCGCAAGTTAGTTCTGATTTTAATGTATGGTTTCAGCCAGTTTCCCTACATTCAATCGATTAAAATTTCAATTCGTTACCTCCTTAGCGTAAACGAAAGGAAGGTAACTAGGGCTTGCAGTTAGAGGATTAGCGATTCTGGCGTCTAACAGAATAGAAATTTTGTGGAGATTTCCAGAGAAATTAATAAAATATTGGTACTTGTAGAGGGCACAGATAAAAAATTATTTATTGCTTTAAAAGAGAGAGCGCAATGGGGCAGTATAATGGAAAGGCAAAGGGTTCAGCCAGGCAATGCCCGGTAGGGCGTCCTGCACGAAAAAGGTGGATAAGGGTTGCGAGACACAGAAGAGAAACTCAGTTCAATGCCCGCTAAGGAAAGCAATAGCCTTCCGAGCTAACGATAGCAGTTCCGCCATATACCGTCGTTTCTGTCGTTTAGCGTGTATTCATTGACTGGCAAAGGTAAGTGAAGTTATTTGCGACCGGGACAGACTTTTATCGCGAAGGAGAGCGATAACGCCATTCCCTCGCAGCTATGCATCGTTGGTGAAGTAATAAGAGAGGGTGATAGAGTAGGGGATGTAGATTCAATGAGATGAAAGAGATAGAAGGAAAAATCTCCTTATTATGGGGAAGTGTAACTTGCGCTTCTATGTGGAATGCCATCATAAATACGGCTGATAGAAAAATTATTCTGGAATATGCATGCTTTCACATATTACGTCTCCACCTTGTGAATGACTAAATGGTAGCAAGCATCTTAAGAAGAAAAGCAGCGCTTACATGCTGAGCATAGCGCCAAGATTGTAATGACACAAAAAGCTTCACAATCTGTTTATAATTTTGACAACGAGATGTGAGCATAATTTTACGTAATGCTGACCGCACTTTAGTGACATCAACTTTGATATGACACGGTGCAGCACGGTACGGTACCGTACGGTATGGTACGGTATGGTATGGTATGGTATGGTATGGTATGGTATGGTATGGTATGGTATGGTATGGTATGGTATGGTATGGTATGGTATGGTATGGCATGGCATGGCATGGTATGGTATGGTATGGTATGGTATGGTATGGTATGGTATGGTATGGTATGGTATGGTATGGTATGGTATGATATGGTATGGTATGGTATGGTATGGTATGGTATGGTATGGTATGGTATGGTATGGTATGGTATGGTATGGTATGGTGTGGTATGGGACTTTTTGAAAATTTTGCGAATACGACGCTTAGGAACACGTCCCAGAGAATATTTAACAAAGTGCTGAATTCACAAACTCACACACATTAAACATCAACTTGCCAACAGCGAGCTATGAATTGCCAACTACGGACTAAAACTAATAATGCTCATGTTGACCTTCCAGTCGATTGTCTTCCCTGACGCAGTACTGGAAACGAGTACGCCTATGGCATACTCTGTCGCCTAACTAGTAACGCCTTTCACGGGTAATCCGTTTCATATTTCACATTTCCGAACCGGTTGACCGAAAACGAAGGCCGCGTTTACCGAAGCAATCCGCGACCAATCGCCCGCTCGCAGCTCGAGTCCGGCTCCGGCCCAAGCACAGGGCGTGTCGCTCTGCTGCCCGACGATGTAGGTGTGCACACGGCGGAAAGCTCCCAGTTTGGCTCGCAGCTTCGAGCTGTGCTCAAAACCATTACGACGCCACAGCGGCGGAAAAATGTACAGCGTTTGGATCACGCTTCGCTGGTCTCGCGCTAGCCGCTGACCCAAGAGGCCGAGGTTCCCTGGCCACCCTTTCTATTTCATTCTTTCGCCGCGCCACTGCGCCGCATTGGTAGAGTTCGGGAGGTCCGTGGCAGAATTTTTAATGCTCCTTTTCCGGAATTGCGACCATAATAGCTTCGTACTGGGGCTTGTGTCGTTGTCCACCGGTACATGTGCTGCGTCTTATTAGCCACTCCGCTCGTCATTTGAGACGAGTAGGGATGAGTCACTACTCGTCTTATTTTTATTTTTTCAGAGTACATGTCATATTAAAAAAAAAAAAGCGTTGACGCGCTGATTTAAAAAAAAACTGATTTATTTATAGGAAGGGAAATGCACGGTAACTGTCTCGCTTGTTTTCTGTGGACACCGCAACCGCGCCGTAAGGGAAGGGAGGAAGGTGGAAGTGAAAGTGGAAAGAGAGAAAGAGGAGCCGTAATGGAGGGCTACGGAGTAATTTCGACCACCTGGGGATCTTTAACGTGCGCTGACATCGCACAGCACACGGACGCCTCTTCGTTTCGCCCCCATCGAAACGCAGCCGCCGAGGTCGGGTTCGAACCCGGGTACTCCGGCACAGTAATCGGGCGTCTTACCACTGCTCTCTGTTTCTTGGAAATGTGGCGGCGTGGAGAAAACTCTGTTAGCAAATCACAGATTCATTCTTTGAAGCTCTTAGCTTTTCGTTGTTTCAATTAAAACAACGAAAAATGCTTAACTTCATTTTTCCGAACGTAATTTAACATATCATACTCAAGCGCCTCATTAGGCTTTTGTTAAAAATAAAAGCATCATGAATTCCAGCAAGGAAAATCATCTGAATTAACACTTGTACAAATAAAAAAAATCACTACGGATATTTAGGATATCAAGGATAAGCTCTCCACCACTGGAATATATTTTAGATTTTTGTAAGGCCTTCGACTTCATCCAGCACCACATTTTGCTTAGGAAACACGATATATATGAAATTAGAGGCATTGCACTTCAAATTATGCGAAGTGACCTTGACTCGCGTTCTCATGTTGCACGCCTGCATGGCTATAAATCAAACTGAACTACAGTAAAATATGATGTACAGCAAGAGTCGATATTTGATCATTCGCTGTTCCTGATCTATATAAACGATAAAGTAAATATTACTCAAACCGAGTATATGGTATTATACGCAGATGATACAACTGCATTTTTCTCTAGAACCAATCTTAAACAACTTGAAAGCTGTGCTAAAACGTGATTTTTGCATCTTATTGTATTGCTGAACCTAAATAGCCTTGAACTGAACCAGGAAAAAAATAACAAAGTTTAGTCTCTTCTCTGCGAAAAACACGTCAATAGATTACAATATTTTAAGCTTCGCTACCACTTTTGCCACCACGAACGTGTCAGCTCTCAATACAGGCTCAAGCAACCATATAGGCAACACGCGAGTCAAGACAGCAAAAGTTATCGGTATGCTTTTTTGGCTTCGATATCTTTTACCTTTCCCGCTGAAAATACAGTTATTCTTCTCTATTATCCATTCTCGGATAAGTTGTTGTCTACTTATCTGGGGCACTTGTAACAAAACTGGCATAGAAAGGATACCAGTCCTGCAGTCAAATGCAGCTCGGTAGTTTTTCACTACAAAGAACGACACAAACAGTTGTTTGCACGGATCAGAGTAACATATAATTCCTATAATATTAATGTACAAATTCATACTATGTATGTTTATTTTTATCGAAATAAAAACAAGTTATATAATCCTTTTTAACACAGTAGTTGAACAGATATACTGGCTACAGCTTGGACCAGGCATAATTTTTCTCCAATAGTCCTCGTACTATCCACGGAACATAACCAATAGGGTACCAAAAAACGTTATTGAGTAATGCTTATCTATATCTGATAGATTCTGCTAAAGATATACGCCTAGTAGTTTTGAAAAGATCATTTCGTCTTTTCTTTGTGCGTAAAGTTGTCTCACAATGACAAAATGCATATTTCCTGATCCGTTTTATGTGCTGCTATGTATGCAATTAGGTAAAACTTTTGTATTATATTCCTATACAGTACTGATGTCTGCATTTATTTACAACAGCTGTTTAATCATATTGTTGCTGTTGTGTAAATTACAGTAAAGACGGAGGAAACAACGCCGTATTAAGCGTCGGGAATGTCCTGGGCCAAGGTCAGCAATGCGAACTCGTCTTTCAGCTGGTCTAAGGCTTTCCTAGCCCGCTCCTTTGGGGTAGAAGTGTGTCGAAAGTAAGGTGACTGAATTGCAACAGGGCACGAAAACATGCAGTGTTCTAAGTTTGCGTAGGGTTCAGGAAAGTTCGGGCTTGCGGGGCAACGTCTGATGCGGTAGAATAACGATCGGGCAGAAGAAGTAAGGAAGTTCGAGTTTTCCTGTTATAAATTATAATACCGCTTCTGCTTCTGTACCCATGCGAGGTCAATATCCAGTCAGGAGGTTCAGCACCTCCTTTTGTGCGCCAATGCCTGTATGTTAATGGCCCGAAGAAGCCAATAAACGAATGTTCTTGTAGGGATCGCCAAGAGTCAGGAGACAAGACGTTACGTATGCTTTTGAGGCTCAAATAAACCCGTTCTTTTTTATATAAAAATGCAGCTCTTCAAAGAAAGAGAGGTAAACGAATTGGACAGCACGTGAGCTGTCCGTATCTTTTAAGCGCTGCGCCTTTTTTCATCACGAAAAACCAATTCATCCAAATACACACCCTGACTGATTATTTCGCTCAGCTTCATGGCCACATGCACCTCGCCCTTGTTCCTGTCTCACGTGGCATCAGAAAGTAAGAGGCATGTTACCCGCGCGGCGGGCAACATGGTATAATGTGGAGGCAGAAAGGTCACAAGAGTAGTTCGGCCTCCTTCATATGCACGTGAGTACGTACCCATGACACACACAAAAATGCACAGTAACGGTCCTAGTGGATTACGGAAAAATGGAAGAATGTTCAACTGAATGTCTGGTCCTGCTACCGGATGCGGAGATTGCCAAACCGTCCCTCACTGCAATTCAAGGCACAGCCGCTGTGTGTAACCAAGGGAGACGCAGGTGATTAAAACAATTTCACATTCATATGCACGTGAGTACGTACCCATGACACACACAAAAATGCACAGTAACGGTCCTAGTGGATTACGGAAAAATGGAAGAATGTTCAACTGAATGTCTGGTCCTGCTACCGGATGCGGAGATTGCCAAACTGTCCCTCACTGCAATTCAAGGCACAGCCGCTGTGTGTAACCAAGGGAGACGCAGGTGATTAAAACAATTTCACATTCATATGCACGTGAGTACGTACCCATGACACACACAAAAATGCACAGTAACGGTCCTAGTGGGTTACGGAAAAATGGAAGAATGTTCAACTGAATGTCTGGTCCTGCTACCGGATGCGGATATTGCCAAACCGTCCCTCACTGCAATTCAAGGCACAGCCGCTGTGTGTAACCAAGGGAGACGCAGGTGATTAAAACAATTTCACATTCATATGCACGTGAGTACTTACCCATGACACACACAAAAATGCACAGTAACGGTCCTAGTGGATTACGGAAAAATGGAAGAATGTTCAACTGAATGTCTGGTCCTGCTACCGGATGTGGAGATTGCCAAACCGTCCCTCACTGCAGTTCAAGGCACAGCCGCTGTGTGTAACCAAGGGAGACGCAGGTGATTAAAACAATTTCACATTCATATGCATGTGAGTACGTACCCATGACACACACAAAAATGCACAGTAACGGTCCTAGTGGATTACGGAAAAATGGAAGAATGTTCAACTGAATGTCTGGTCCTGCTACCGGATGCGGAGATTGCCAAACCGTCCCTCACTGCAATTCAAGGCACAGCCGCTGTGTGTAACCAAGGGAGACGCAGGTGATTAAAACAATTTCACATTCATATGCACGTGAGTACGTACCCATGACACACACAAAAATGCACAGTAACGGTCCTAGTGGATTACGGAAAAATGGAAGAATGTTCAACTGAATGTCTGGTCCTGCTACCGGATGCGGAGATTGCCAAACCGTCCCTCACTGCAATTCAAGGCACAGCCGCTGTGTGTAACCAAGGGAGACGCAGGTGATTAAAACAATTTCACATTCATATGCACGTACGTACCCATGACACACACAAAAATGCACAGTAACGGTCCTAGTGGATTACGGAAAAATGGAAGAATGTTCAACTGAATGTCTGGTCCTGCTACCGGATGCGGAGATTGCCAAACCGTCCCTCACTGCAATTCAAGGCACAGCCGCTGTGTGTAACCAAGGGAGACGCAGGTGATTAAAACAATTTCACATTCATATGCACGTGAGTACGTACCCATGACACACACAAAAATGCACAGTAACGGTCCTAGTGGATTACGGAAAAATGGAAGAATGTTCAACTGAATGTCTGGTCCTGCTACCGGATGCGGATATTGCCAAACCGTCCCTCACTGCAATTCAAGGCACAGCCGCTGTGTGTAACCAAGGGAGACGCAGGTGATTAAAACAATTTCACATTCATATGCACGTGAGTACTTACCCATGACACACACAAAAATGTACAGTAACGGTCCTAGTGGATTACGGAAAAATGGAAGAATGTTCAACTGAATGTCTGGTCCTGCTACCGGATGCGGAGATTGCCAATCCGTCCCTCACTGCAATTCAAGGCACAGCCGCTGTGTGTAAGCAAGGGAGACGCGGGTGATTAAAACAATTTCTCATTCATATGCACGTGAGTACGTACCCATGACACACACAAAAATGCACAGTAACGGTCCTAGTGGATTACGGAAAAATGGAAGAATGTTCAACTGAATGTCTGGTCCTGCTACCGGATGCGGAGATTGCCAAACCGTCCCTCACTGCAATTCAAGGCACAGCCGCTGTTTGTAACCAAGGGAGACGCAGGTGATTAAAACAATTTCACACGGACACCTATTTACATCATGTTGGCAGTGCGACATCGCTTGGAGCTTGTGGGAATTCAACATTCCCCTCGCCTGCACGACGCAGCTAACACCCTCTCTCTCCACTTCACGGGGAGCCCTCATCTTTCCCCTCCTGGCCTCCTTCCCACGAAGCTGTGGCGGAGAGGGTGGGCGTGAGAGAACTGGCGTAGCACGCCGGGCGGCCCCTCTTTCCCCCTCCCCTTTCATCTCGATTCTCGAGGAACCGCATCTGCATCTTGAGAGATGCAGATGCGGTTTTATTTTCGGATTATTTTCGACTCGCAAGGAGCCTGTCGGAACGTCGAGGAAGACTGGGCTTCATACTTAGCCTACCGACTACTTCAAAATTGCACCTACACCGGGGACCCCGCTTACCGGAAAATAGTATGGGCTCCTGCTCATATGGATCTCGAGGAGAATGAGGCAGCCGACGCCGCCGCCCGCGCGCTCTCTTTCCGGGCTTCCCATCTCGACCCCCTAGATCAGGATCTCGAATTCGAACCCGCGTATTCTTTTAAAGACATTGTTCTTTATTATCAATCTTGTCATAGCCTTTACCCTCGCCCGAGTAAAGGTCTATCTAAGACGGAGGAGCGGCTTCTACTCCGTCTTTATACCAACACTCTGCTGTGCCCGGCAGCACTAAAACATTTTAATCCCTCCTTCACGGGCAGTTGTCCGCACTGTGCGGAAAAGTCTTCGGACATCTACCACATGGTGTGGGCTTGCCCATCCAACCCAGCTATTCCTCCTCACCCCAACCCCACTCGGGAGGACTGGGAGGCGACCCTGCTCGGCTGCTATGACCTGCAGGCCCAAAAGGCCTTGGTCGAGCGCGCCCGGGCAGCGGCCGACGCCACTAGAGTCCCGTACTAAGTACCCCACCCAGTATCTGTAAGGGCTGGATGTTCATAGATCCATCCACCCCTTTTTGACCAATAAACGTTTGTCACCACCACCATCACCGTAAGAACCCCCACAACCTGTTGAGGCCTTTACATCGTCTTTTGTGCAATTCTACCATGGCTGTGTTTTCGAACCCCTCTATCTGCATACACTCAGACGTCTCTTCAGCCCGTTTATCCGGGGTTTAGATGATTCCATAAATGTCTGTATAGGTGGCAGCAAGAGCACGACGAATATATATCGAAACCTACCGTATATGTGACATCCTTCCAGCTAATGAATAAATTTATTAATATATATATATATTTTTTTTTTTTTTCACTATGACCATTGCAGTGTCATTGCATTAAAACTCTCTAGACCCCTATATTGAAGTGCAGCTGGACAGTCGGGGCCGAGCAGTGGCGTATCCAATAAATGTTTTCGGGTGCACGAGGCTCGGGACAAATTAGAAACAGAATAGAAGAAAAAATTTGTAGGGAGGTTGTTTTCTGTATGCCGGAGCGAGCATTAAAGGGGCGATGACAGGGTCGTTCTATATATTGCCGTTTTATACTTCTGTGAATAATATGCACGTCTATGATTCTACTCGCAAAGTTTTAGCGACTAGCACGCGAAGCCTATTACAAGAAAACGCGATAGAAATCAGAATCGAGAAGCTCCTCCCACCGAGAGCGACCGCCATTATATGTCACAAGAGGATACGCGACGGTGCGTGGTCTGCAATGCAGGCTGCAATATCGATTGGCCACCGTCTCTCTTTCTTTTGTTGATGATTGAGACAGCGGTCGTCCTTCATGCAGAAGTGCTTGATGAAGATGTTATTGTCTTCAGCATAAGGCACGGTCAGATGTCAGTGGGCTGCACGGTTAGGTTGCTTAGCTTATCGACGCACTGATCTGTCGCATTACACAGGTGACGACGCCAGCACGACCAACGGTCGCCTGTAACACTAGTGTCAGGTATTCGGCCCCGCGACGCCGATGGATCGAACTGATCGGTGGATGGTCGCCCGGTCTGTTTTGGTCAGATCGGAGGCCGAGCGAGAACTTGACACCCGATGAGTTAACGGCTTTAACACCTGAGCTTGTCTGCAGCTTAACCGTGCTAGAAACAGACAAACAAGCAGCTATACTTAATATGTTCCCCCTTCTCGTCAGAAATGACCAGAAATCGACCCGTTCCGCGTCGAGTAGGCCTAGCGCTAGTACGCGGCGTTCTGTTCTGCAATTTCGGCGTGATTACAGAGCCCTCATTCACAAGCTTTAGCGGTTGCATGTGACCATCTGTGTAGTTCTGGCAGGCCCCAAATCAACGACTGCTTACATCAAAAAGCGCGTGCGCATTGAGCGGGAAGCGTCGATGTGACCCTGTCTGGCGAGCGCAGTCGGCAGATATCAGCGCCGCGCTTGTGAGTATACCCGTCGCAGGCTTCCGACGTAGCGCCCTTGCAGCGCATAGTTTGCGAACAAATAAGGTGCAGCCGCTGCGAAAAAAAAATTGGATATTTTTGGTATTGCTAGCTCGATCATCTTGCATGTTATGCCGTGCGAACGAACCGCATCTCATCATTAATCACAAAAGCTACGTAAACAAACACGCTGGGGCGCAGTCGTAATCCCCGAATCGGCGATTTCCTGTGGCAGTTTAGGGCTCATGCACTAATTATTAAATGGTGTGTATATTTACTGTGTTTGCGTTGAAGCAGTCATGAGGCATTTGTTGAACAAACACTATAGAAAAACGCAAGGGGAGGCCCGGAGTTGGTCGCAGTCGCACGCCCGGCTGCGGAGGAGGCGAGACGAAGACGGCGGCGTATGAGAGGCTCTTGTTCGGCGCGGCCAGTGAAGCGCATTCGAATCGCGTTGAGTTTTGCAATGACTGGACTGAAGCGGAGGCGGCGGCGCATGCTTTCGTGCGCTGGCCGTGGCCAGGCTGAACATATATAGATTTATAAAAATGCTTTATCAGCCGAAAATAATTGAGTTCAACTAACACGCGCACATAACAGCAAGTCAAGAGGTACCGCTTCATTCAAAAGTTTTGCCTGCCCCTCTATTATCGCAAGGTATGCTCTCGCATCAATGTATGCTTGTTTGGGATTTCCTCTTAGTTTTTGGGCCAAAAGAGCGACAAGCAATAGCTCAGCTATCAGGAACACAACGCTATCCCCTCCCCTGTTTCGCCACGCACACGGCACAAGAAAACGTTGGACATGTACGTGCCTTTTTATATGCAGGAGTGCTTGTTGCTAAACAAGCTAACTCTCATAACGTAAGAATAATATGCTTCTGATTGTATTCCTAATTAATACAGCATGAGCCCATCGATTTTGACCATGCTCGACAATCTCTAGACACAAGCCGAGAACAAGTTCAAGGATCACTAAGGTCGCATATTATAGTGAAGGCTTGTGAAAGAAAAAAGAATATGCGAATAAAATATTTTTGCTGAAGAAAAAAAAAAGCTCTCTGTGACCACCGTCCACGGCGTGCATGCAAGAGTGCAGGCGGCACCGCGAATAGCAGACGACATGGGGATGATAACTAGTTGTGACGTCAGTGGCCAATGGTTGCCAGACCAGAAAGCTTCGATATTAATAATAAAAAGTCATTTTAGATCTATATACTGCACCGAATGAGCTCAAATTTCAAAGATTTATAATTTAACGTGTGTTTAGGGAAATGCAATAATCAGTTTATGCTCAAATATTAGCTGTCATGACCCCTTTAACTCCACAAACTTTTTAAAAAGCACCGCATATGTGACTTTCCCAGTAAATGGGGATCTTACTTACTTTTATCGCGTTTATTCGGCCATTTGCCTCGGCTTCACTATTCGTAAGACACCGAGTCACTCTACGGACAACTGCGTGACTTAAACAATACCACCTTGAGGACTGCCCCAGCGGCAATCACAATATAGTATATGGTTTGGAATCGGTTGTTATCCCTTTATTTTTCCTCGCTAATGCTCCCGGAGCAAGCTTCCAAAAGAGCGAAAGATGCCTTATTCCTAACAAGCGTATTGAAATAAAAAAAAGATTAGCTGGGGTTTAGCTTTAGTTAAACCCGGTAGGTTGCGTAAGCAAAGCCGCCATAGCTTCTCTTTCTGTTCTTCTTCTTCTTCTTCTTCTTCTTCTTCTTCTTCTTCTTCTTCTTCTTCTTCTTCTTCTTCTTCTTCTTCTTCTTCTTCTTCTTCTTCTTCTTCTTCTTCTTCTTCTTCTTCTTTTCCTTCTCTTCCTCCTTCTCCTTCTTTATCTTCTTTTTCTCTATCTTCTTTTTCTTTTTCTCTATCTTCTTCTTCTTCTCTAAAGGTCAAAGGTCAAACGTGGCTACCGGCCAGGTTTACGTGACGGGATCTCGCTTAGCATTGCTTACGCAATAAAACTGCTTAGGCACTAAGGATGAAAACGATGGCATTTCGCTTCTTGCAGACAGTGTGACCAAGGGGCGTCGTGGAATCGCCATAAATCTGGCTTGTTTCGCTGAAGAAGCCTATTAACCAATCCAGCCTCTTTGAGGAGCCCAGCACTCTATGCAGCCCGCCAGGGATAAACGTTTTGTTCCCTCGACAACTATTGCCTTCCAGGAGTGTGAGCGCCATTAAAGGGGCTTAATACATTCGAGGCTTCGAGAAATAGCAGAAAGAACAATACCTTACAAAAATGCGTGCTAACACCAATATGCTCTATAAACTCGTATTCTCATTTTGTAACTCTGTTTAGTGCCCAAAGTTGTCATGTGCAAGGTTTTTAAAACGCGAGTTTTCTTTTTTGTTAAAAGTTACAAAGCTTGTCCTATGTATTATCGGCGTGGCCAATAAGTCAGAAAACCAATCATGTCCTTCTTTCTTGCCTACGCATATGCAGTAAATAAAGTTAACTTCAGTGAATCTCTAGCAATCGGACCTAAGAACAAGTTTAAACGGTAAGACAGAATGGTGTGTGACGCACCTGTGTTTACGTTCGTCCTCCCCCTTTCTGGCGATGTTAAGCCCGTTCCAATTGCTATTCTCAACCTGCTTTCGTAAACGAGTCTCAGTCGCATTGCTTACTTACCTGCGCGCACGGCTAACCCCAGATAAGTTAGTGCCTTTCTGCATAGCCTGTCTTTTTCGCGCACTGTGGTCTCGCAACAGCGGTTCTGTGTACCCACACCAGCAGGCGCCGGCGTCACAGCGCTGTTCGTCAGCGCGTTAAGCTCCGCCAGAGCGCGTCCAACTAAGGGACGCGAGCTGCGAAATGCGCTTGGACTGCAGAAGGACGCGTTCGCATTGAGCAAGCACCGCCTCCCGCCACGCGGAATGTAAATAGCTGCCGCCGAGAGCGCCGGACCGATAAACTAATTAGTTTTGAGCGTGCAAACTATTATGCCTCGCCTCTTCTGGACTCTCCGAGTAGTCCCATCAGCACCAAAGCTAGCTGCGTAAACAGAAAGCACGGCAGATTAGATTAGCTCAGAGACATGCATAACATACGAGTTAACGCGAGAAAATGAGTCTGCTATGCCACGAGCTCAGATTAATTCCCAGAACATTTTGGGATACCATCCCTTATGCACACCGTCGCAACTAAGCGGGTCCAAGCGTTTATGGCGCTTCGTACGCGAATGAGTCTTGCGGCACGTCGTTGCCAGTCACCCGCCGCTCGTAGACGACATTAAACATGGAAGCCCCTAACCACTAACCACGGGACCATCTGCCGTGGGCAGACTGCATCGTACCGTTTTCACTTCAGACAACCCCTTCAGTGTTCATAGCTGCTCTCGGCATCGTGCATATTGCTGAGAACTCGTAGACAGTAACTATCGTCGCAAATTGGATGAATAAATCTAGAAGCAGCAGTAGATTGCTTTTTCGGCCTCAAATTGAAACAAAATTGTTTATTTATTTACACATGCTGCTAATCCCAATTGGCATTGTCACAGGAGGACATATCACTAATGGAATAATGGCCTACAATTACCAATTCATTGGATGCAAGATAATGGTTTATAATTAACAAGAACGTTGAACAAATTAACATACTATTCAATCAAATATAGCACAATGCGAAGACAACAAAGCTGTAACGTAAAGAAATACAAAGTGAAGTAGGGAAATCATAAGACGCAATCAAAATAAGTACTGTAAGGTTGCTTATAATATATACAGAATAATTGTGCGCTGCAAAGGCTATCTACAGATTTGAACGTTGCATTTATGGTTAATTATGTAACATAGTATGGGTGCTGTAATACTGCAGGCATGTATGACAATATAGTCAAGAGTATAATAGCGGATTAGAGGCACATATGATCAAGAAGGAATCGGTAGTTTAATTTGATAAGCAGCTAGTCTGAGACGTCGTCCGATAAAAAAAAAGAGTCGTACAGGGCCGCCGAGGTGATTACATCTACCTGAGCACTCCATCTGAGGTCATGGGTGATTAGTAAGACAAGGTAATCATGGCCAGTCATTACAGGGAGCGGTATGGTGCTAATACGTACGGGAAGTTCAATTTATGCTTCTTTCTAATTATTGTCATTGCAACCGACTTAGCGGTGTTAGAGTCATTTGCTAGTCATCATGCCAAGAATTTATATCTTCTAGTGCGTTGTTAAGAGCTTTATGGTCATGTATTATGTCATTTGTCTGATAGATGATGCAGTCGTCTGCAAAAATTCAGATATTAACGTCAAAGTTAGCCGCTAGATCATTTATGAAAATCAGAAAGAAGACAGGCACTAAGACGCAGTCCTGGGTACACCAGATAAGACACAGGCTGGGTGGGAGATTTGGTGGTTGTTTATCACGAATTGTGTGCCTGATAAGTAGTTGTCAATCCACTTAATTATGGATCCTTTGCGTAATCTAAGTTCGAGATCGTTAATTAGTTTGGCATGTGTGACTCGATCAAATTTCTCTGTGAAGCCTAGTAGGATCAGGTTTATTTCTGACTGTCAATGCGTTTTGATAGAGTGTATACTAGTTCTATTAGCTGAGTTACTATTGAAAGGCCCTGGCAAAAGCCATCTTGATTGAAACGAAAATAACTTAATTTCCTTTTCGAGAAAAACTGTCATGTGTTTAAGGACAATATGTTCAAGTATTTTACTGCAAAACACGTTATGGTTGGTAATCACAGATTTGTTTCTTGATTTAACTACAGGAATCATTTTCGCTCCTTTCATTCCAGTGGTACGGTAAGAATTGACGAAGGCTTACAATACTTAGCCATAGGGATGTTATCTGATCCTGGTCCCTTCTTTGTGCTTCTGAACTTCTGAATGCAATATGGCGAGATCGTTTTAAAAGTATAATGGATCAATGTCAGTAGAAGCATCGCGTGCAAATTAGCTGAATGAGTCGCACTCGAAGAGAAGGTGACCCAGGATAGCCGCAGAGGTCTATAGACTGTTATTTCGCCATGCCTTAAAGGAAGAGCTTGAGTATCCCTGATTTTATCAAACTAGATTTAATAGAGAAGAAAAGTTGCGCGGAAGCTGTGTATACACATCAGCTTGGCACTTCTTCGTCCACTGTTTTCTTTGGCCGTGTGATATGAAAAGAACAGTTTTTCTAGTGTCAAAAACGAAAACGCTTAACGCATGGGGTTTTGGGAAGCTCTAACTACGGAAGTCCTCGGCTGATTTGTGCTGTAACCTATACGCGTGTCGGCACTTCACTTTTGTCTGAGGTGAAGCGTTCTCCGCTCTTGTGATGTTTCACTCCTGCTGATCGACAGGAGTAATACTGCTTCCTGATTGCACTTTCACACAAACATACAGAGGTTGTGAACTTATATTTAGCTTTTATGACAGCACTTTGACCGAAGTTAAATATGTGACCTATGCGAAGCGTAGGAGTCATCGCTTCGATTCGCTGTCGCATTTCGGCTGTGGTTTGATGGAGGTGAAATAAAGTGCGGCCACATGCTTTTCCTACAAGAGGAGCTTGATTCCCCTAAAATTCCCGGCGACAAATGTAATCCGGTGACTTCGCTGTTACTGCGCTCTTCATCACACCCTGAATTTTACTCTTGAATTTGAAACTACATCATTGGTATCCCTATTAACCGAATGCAAACCCTGCTTCCACGCGCTTTGCGTGTATGCGTGAAGTGTAGTGATGTGCAATTATCGACACAGCAGTCTGGCGTTACCTCCGAGACCCCGTGCGCTGCTACAGCGAGTCCAGCTTTCTAGAACATTGCATTTAATTGAGGGTAAATTATGAGGTATCGCAAGGGAGCGCCATGAACATTTTGATGGGAATGGTCGAGCCTTCCAATGCTTAGCAACTTATTGTTTTTTTAATTCATCCCGCATACGCTTGAACTGAGTAGTTAAGACTGCAATAGCAAACCGTCTGGGTACGTATTGGACAATAAATAGCAAAAAGTATACGTCTCTTCAAAGGTGATCAGGGGATGTACTGATAGTCATTATGCAATTTTCTATTATGTGAAAAAATAAATGCGTTCATAAGCAACTTCAACTTGAAAACATGCACTTGTTCAGAATTTCTGGTGTCCAGGGCACCACAACTGGAATTTCATCCTTACACCAACATATGTTACTCCAGCTACCTTTTTTTTATAAGTTTATTCACTCATCCATTACTAACATTGCCAAAAATTAGAAGCAGCTAGTCAGAATTTTCTTCCTCTAATTTTTAAATCTCTCTGCTTATCCCTTTTCATTATTCATTGTTGTAGTGCGTTGCGTACTTTCCAGGGTTGCAAGCGGAACCAGTTCAATGCTTCTACATAAATTTGTGTGCAAAAGCATAGGACTCAGACGTGGGTTTTATAGTCATGGATTCTACAAGGCCTCTGATTTCATTCATTCAAAGCCGTAGAGCATCCGTAGATAAACTCGACGGAACAAAGAGGACAACAAAAAAAGTATATTGTTTTATTATTTTATAATTATTAACGATCCGTGGTCTGCTTTCAAAAACATTTTTAATCTTCATGTTCTCGATTTTGTCATGAAAGTTTCGTGCCCGAACCCCAGCTTTAGTAAGTGGAACTAGCCATCATTCCTACTACTTCTCGTTCTCTCTGTGAGCTTCATTGCTGGTTTCACATGTCCAGAGTTTAAATCTGCCTTTTCACGAAGGAACAACGTACTCGCACTGGTCTTGTCTGTACACTTGCCACACCGGCATTAAGCCACGTGCCTGTCAAAAGAACAAAGTTGTGGCACAATGAAAATAAGTTCATAAAACAGCATGAACTGCGTTTCTAGATTACACCAGTATCGATCCGTGCGTGTGAGGACACGCGCACTCTCGGTCACCGTTTCCCTTCCCTCGTTCGTCGACATGCGCCCTTCCTCTTTGCACCCTTCTCTTTTTTATCGTCCTCGTAGGCAGCCAGTATCGACCCCTCTCCCCACTCCACTTTGACTACCACCATCACATACGGGTCAACGCTGGGCAGAGCGACAGACAGGATGCAAGCGCGAAGCGGGATGGCCGTCAGTCCTGGCCAACGCCGGCGCCAGCTGACACGCCATAACTTCGCACTCTCCTGAATAAGCTCGCAGAAGACGAGCGCCTTACGCTTTTTGCGTTATGTTCTTCTATGTCATTGATGCCTCTATTGATTCTTATTTCTGTTTTCACTGCGTCATAGAGCATCTGGATGATTGCGCAAATTTTACCTTCAATGTGCATCTTGGCATTCGCGGCGATACCTCTGCGAGCTTCCAGCCGTGCTTTCGTAACTCACACGGGGGCTCGAAAATGCAATGTGAGGCGCATCCTTATTTTAGCTGCCCGCGCGATCACGTACATTAGCGTTTTCGCGCCACACTCTTAAAACTTCGGTGCCTTAAAAATTTTGAACAAAAATTGACAACATAATCGAGAGCTTTTGTGTTTGAGAGGTTAGGATTGTTTAAATCAGACAAAAATGGTAAAAAAAAAAAAAACAAAGTAACAAAACAAATGATAAAGATGGGTTGTTATTGAAGCCGCTACAGGCCTTCTAAGGAGGCCGTGTCCATTCGAAGACATCTGCGCATACTATAAGATGTTCGATTAGGCACATTGCCGAGGTCGAAACACTTCATAGGAGCCTATGATTTCAAACACCGGACAGTTCGCGCACAAGACGGCTTGGGGTGATCCTAATCTCATTTTCCTTCAATCTTTTGCCACAATCTGCCTTCTTCCGAGAATTTAGACTAAAAGTTGCAACTTGCCGATCCTATAGTTGCTTCTCTTCTCAAGGCAATCTTGACTTTCGTTCCATAAAAGTGCGAGTGACAGAAAGGATGATAAGAAAGCAAGCTAATCTTAACAAAGGCCGCATGTCTGTCAAGATTTGTCGCCGTAGGAAATAACTAATCTTATCGTCTGTGTTGCTTAAGTTGACTGAAATTATAAATGCTTTCAGTATAAAATGCATGCAGTAAAAACCAATAAGGAAATTACGTTTACTTATTGTCCACACGTGTACAGCATATGTCCGCAAGTTTCGCTCCGAGCAAACACGAACTAATCGGTGCATACATTTCAAGATTTGGAAGCATGCGATTGCTTTTATATCGACTGAACAGTATTGAACTATAGTCAAACAGTTTAGAATGACTGACACTGATCGTTAAAACAAAATAAGACTCGATGAGCTACCGATTGGTAATCTTGCGTCGCTATGTTGTTGTTGTGGCTGTAGGAAGAAGGAAAAGAAAATGCACGGGCCTGCTACTGGCTCTGTAGCTGAGCCACTTCCGCTGCCTCGTGCAGACAGAAGAGAAAATAGAGAAGGAAGAAAAGGAAGACGGAGAGAAAGACGCGCGCCGCAAGAACAGCCGTCGTCCACCAACGAAGCGGTGTCGTCACTATAATTGCCCATTTTTATGCGTATACTACGAGAGCCGAGGACAATTTTGACCAGCATGCTTAAGAGTGTGGAATCAAACTGTGTAGTTACTGACAGCTTTCTGGACATGCCTCGGCTTTGTAAAGGAGTGTTCGGCAAAAACGACAAGCGTAGAGTACTAACGGCAGTACATTATTGTGATTGTCTTTTTTTTTTTATTGTTAAATTCTTGCCCCATTTAAAATGAAACCCTTATTATCGCCGATACTTAGACGCAGTGAAAAAACAGTACTTGACTAAATTTGCTGTGGAAGCACATTGTGGCTTAATATACTGATAAATTTTGTGCCGTATTGTGTAAAAGTTGTGACTTTGTCTTCGCAATGAGCTCATGCTCAAGCTTTGCTACGGTAAAAAAGAAGTTGAAGTCAAAGCTGAAATATCGAATTTTTCATTACTGCATAGCCTTCAGAGATTTCGAGAATGCATTTGTTTCAGCATTATCATCAGCACTCATGCAGACATTGCACAATCAAGTAGTATATTAGCCATGTGTGAAAGTACTGGAACACATACCTACAGTGGCAGCACTGCAATCACAGTCCTGCAATCACAGTAATGAAACTGAAATATGCAAGGGTGATTATACGAAAAGATGCGATCTCCCTGGTGCTCCCCACCGCTTGCTTACAGGAAATATATGCACGAAATTGGATTGAGAACAGGATAACAGTCGATGGAGAGTACTAAGCAAACCGCGGTTTATTGGTGACAATGCCTTGATAAGTATACTTATGGGACAAATTGCAAAGGACGATCAACTACCTAGGGTGACAAATCAAAATAGTCGATCTAAAAATTAGGATGCAAAACACGACAGTAAGGTTCAACAGCCTCAGAAGGGAGTAACGGTTTACGATAGGAAGCGAGGCGCTGAAGTCTATTTGGGGAATTCTCAGATCATGAATATCCCATTACCCGTATACTCCAGGGGGAAAATGTATGCAGGTGTATCCTACCGGTATCCATCTGTGGATTAGAAACGTGGAGGTTAATGAAAAGGGTTCAGCTTAAATTGCGGACAACACAGAGAGCTATACAAAAAAAATGTAGGTTAAGGGAAAGGAAGCCCACAGAACACGTCAGGAAACGAACTCGAGTTAATGGCATTCTAGTGAAAGTCTAGAAGAAATGGGCATGGACAGGGCATGTAATATGAAGGTGACTAGATTCCAAAGACAATGCTAACGTAGTAAGGGGGAGACAGAAAGTTAGTTGGACGGATGAGATTGGGAAATTTCTGAGGTTAAGAGCATGGAGCTGACACAGGACCGGGTAAAATGTAGGGATGGGAGAGGCCTCAGTCCTTCAGTGGGTATAGTCCGGCTGGGGATAATGGGCATGATGCACATTCCACTCAATCGATGTTCTCCACTTCTTCCTGCGCAGGATGGCCAGACGGCCTTGCATCTGGCCGCCGTCCATGTAAGAGAAGACATGGTACGACTGCTGCTCAACCGCCGCGCCGACCCGACCGTCACAGGAGGGGTAAGCACTCCCGTTTACATCCATTTGTTGTCTTGTCACCCCTCAGCCACGGCAGCCATATTCCTTTGGAAGATAAATGCAAAAGCGGTTTTGCGGAGCCCTTCACTCCAGCGTCCCTCATAGCCCCATATGTCGCTACGGAAGAGGAGGAACAAAAACATTTATTGGCCTTAAAGGCAAAGACGTCGGTGGGATGATACTACTACGCAGGCGCGATCCGTCAACAGCAGTCCTACTCGCAAGATGGACATGCGTAAAATGCCAAAGTTCAATGCATTCTTTTTCTACTTCTACCAACTGCGGGCTCCGGAACAACGGCTTGCTTTGTAATGCTCAGGTAAAGGCCGCGGGATGCCTCTGTGTGTTCTTCTCTTAGATAGCAGCGCTTTCGTGCTATTGTGAGTTGTAATTACGACAGCTTGAATGGAAAAATGAGAAGCGACCGCAAAAGGAATGAAGGAAAATTGCGGAGAAAAATAAATCCCCGTGATTCACTCCTAGGCTGGCTTTGACAGAGGAGGAAAGCTTTCCGAGAAAAACCGATGCTTTAAGAACTTGGTCTCTCATTTTCAGGCGCTGTAGTTTCTGCTCCGACGCCAGCAAACTTTGAGTCGATGGTACAGTTTTTTTTTCGCCCGTCCATTAGCGCGCTTTGTGTACGCATTACACATCATAGGAGACATGAATCAAGTAGCTTGTCAATTAGATTTGCTGCTCCTACGTATAGCAACTGCTGCTCTTACGTAACGTAATACTCGTGTTACATGGACACTTCCAAATGCCTCCTAGAGACTTCCATGTTTTCTAATGGTCTCGAACTCCGAAGAATTTTGCCACGGGCACAAGGTAAACTTGATCGCCACCGAAAGATTCTGTTGTGTCATAACTAGGTGGTGTGTTGCTACCGCCGCCACTAATAAATTTGAGGGCATGCACACAACCAGGCGCAAGTTTTTAACCTGAAAGGTTTAACAATGGAGATTTAATAATATCAGTTATTAGCCACAGTAATAATACTCCCTCTTTGAAATTAGTCTTTTTGTTTTGAAAGCTTGTATCACTTGTATTTGTACCAATGATAACAATGACATTACGTTTGCTGCAATGTTTTCTGACCTGGCCTGTCGTTTTTTTTTTCCGCAAAATAAGCTACACAAATCTAAATTCAGTAAAAATTAGCGACTAAACTGTCCAGGTTATATTTACCAAAGTGTTGATGTAAGCGCTCTGCGTCTGAAAGTGCATGCACGCTTCCGTCGTTCGAGTCTCGGAATCTGGTTCTGCCCTGCACCGCCGACCCGTTAGAGGACTGACTCAATAGCTTGTGTAGAAGCGCTCGTCTGGCCGTTGAAACTAGACGCTATTATGAATTCGAAAGCCTTCAAAAATGCCAGTGTGAGAAAGGTGTACGATGTCTTTGCATAAACGCGCATCATTCGTTTTGTTTCGACGTCCTTGAGACTAATCAGTGCACTGAGTGCGCAGCGGGTAAAGTGTTCCTATCAGGTGTGCCCCAAGTTATCATAGTTGTTCTTGGAAGTGATTTTTAGATCATTTCGCCCACCTGGAATTCTTTAACGTGCACGTGCAACCCGCATCCTCGGGAACAGCGATCGGCCGCACTATACTCATGAGCCACAGCAGTGGGGCTCTTTCATGTCTTCCCAAGTTACAATTATTGTTGTTGTAATTGCATCAGCCTCGCATAGTACTTCTTTAGAGTTCTATACCACCTGCGTATTAACTTTGCATCATTGCATATGCTCACCGACTAGCCAAATGCTGCTAAGGGCTCACATATCTTGTCTTGCTGCATCTGTGTCATGTACGCAGTCATAAATTTAACTGAAGTGAATTGAAATCATCCCGTTTACTTTGCTCATTTCAGCCCAAGGGCCAGCTGCCTATCCACGTGCTGAGCGCTCGGCCCACGGGCGCCGCCATCGTGCCGTTGCAGCTGCTGCTGCGGGCAGGCGACAAGAACGTCCGCATGGTTCCCGACATGGTAGGTGTTGCTCTTCGCATGCAGTGGGACACCTTGACTGCCAGAGCTGAGATTCTTTCACGTAAGGCTTTTCCAAGATGTCGCGTCATCGACAACCGAAGTATTTTGTCATTAAATATCACAAAACTAAAAGAAGGAATAATGACCAATACGTGAATTTAAAAACGCGAACACGCTGACTTTGTTGCAGGCAATCGCATAAATTATCACGGAGTGAGGTTTTGGAAGAAGTCACCGATGACCACAGAGTAGTAGCGAGCTAGGTATGGCCAGCAGATCAAAGTCAAAAGTTCGGCTTCCTCGCCTCGAGGAGGCAAGCACTCGCGATCAGCGCAGAGCGAAGACGAGGAATGCTCCGTGTCAATATCATTGTATTCCTAGTTCGATAAATTCCATGGTTACTATTGCATAGGCAATTGAGCAAGGTCATCCTTATATTAGCCAATTCGAATTTAGAACTGTTTTGTGGTCGAGAGTGTTTAAATCGGAACATTTTATGGCTCTAAACTGAGCATGCACGTGTGGTTTTGCATGATTTGTCATACCCATATAAGGCATATCGCTATTTGGTAGCGATGTATATGTGTGTGTGTGTGGGGGGGGGGGGGGGGGGGGGTAGGAGTGCACTGATATTACCACACATATTGATAATTTATAGAACGAACAAGGCGTGAGCCACCGTGCGTACAGCTAAGCGACTGTGTTCCCGCGTAGCACCTGTTCAGCTGGTGATCACTGTAATCATAATCGGTTGCTTCACACACACGCCGAAATTAGGTGCTCTTGTGAGCTCGTACACGCTGTCGCTAGGACTGACACTCCATGGATATCCAGTTATTAAAATTCGGCAACATTATTGGCCCATCAGCCGAGTCTTGGCAGACTTTCATTTCTCCCATGGTACCATAGACCTGGTCATCACAGCTTAAAGCATGGTCATGGCGACAAAGGAAAGCTTATAAAGAATACTTCTTTACCGGATTTGAATTAGTTTCAATGCACTGATGCACGTTCATAACACACTAATTTCAACAGTTTTTGAGACTTGAGGTCGTACTTTTGAGGGTCGGTTTGGACCAAAAAAAAAAATGCAGAGAAAGTATGAATATTTGTGCAGGAATAACTAAACCCAATGATGGTGCCTAAGTGGCCTCCTTTTCCGTCAGCACATACCTGAAGAGCCTTGCCAATGGCAGCTTTACACAGCTGCCGTTGGCACGGCGCTCATAGTACAACCTTTAAGAGTTGTCTGGCAAACCCCGCAGCAGCCGATCAACTCGTTTTAGGAGCGGATCACAGCAGCGGGATAGCTCCGTCGCATTTTAGAAAGTTAATTGACCCTTTTAACATAGCTCTTCTGACTACTGTGAATCATTACACCTGGATACAGAGCCCTATTCGCTCTGAAATCTTGCCGAGATGGTTTTGGAGATTTTCTGCCTTGTGCCGAGGTCGACTTTGCAGAATTTTGCGTTTTGTACGTTGTATAAAAAGAAAGATGGAGGCGGTTGATTGGCATTGTCGTTATATTTTTGCTACAGATCTATTGGAGTTGCTCTACAGGGGCATTATGGTTGAACACTGAAGACATGAGGCGCTTTCATCTTTAGTACTGTCATACCTAACTTCGCCCAAAACCAAATTTTTGCCTGGGAATCTAGTAAAAATAATAAGCAAAGCATTAACGCTCGGAATAAAAACGCAGCATGATGTACACAAGGTATTTTGTGCTGAAGATCAGATAGTATAGAGCCCCTTTGTTCACAAGCAGCCCGCAATGAGTTCTTTTTTCTTCTGGGAAGAGTGGTGACCAGCCAGGACAACATTGTATTTCGCTGCCTAAAATTGCAGAAAGTAATATGCACTCTGGTGAACATCGAGAAAGAGAATGCAGCAGTATGACGAGCGCAATGACGCTGCGTTTTTCCAGCACCGGTCACATTTGAAACATGTATGCTTTAAATGAAATAGCAAACGAGCAAGAAAAAACATGAAGCACAGCGTGGACTTCCCATTGGTGCTGTGGAGCAAACTCCCTCACAGTTCCAGCTGGGGTAGGTTGCTTTCGTTTAATACACGTGGCATGCATACGCCGAAGTCGCTGGAAGGGTAAAAGACGCAGCGACAACCGGCCACGCACTGCAGTTGCACAAAGCCGCCGCATATCTCGCCGCACTCCGCTTCGTTCGGGCTGCACTGGGATGGCCGGACAGCGAACGCTACCAGCAGCAGCAGCGCCAACAGAAACGGCCGCAGGAACCCAAACGCCGCCACCGCTAAAGACGAGGAACCCATGGTCCGCGAGATGCTGGCCGCCATCCGCGGTCAGGTCGCAAAGTCCGTTGTAAACGAGAGAGACAATAGAGGCACTTTTAAGACGTTTGACGAAAACTGGATGGGAAAGCTGGGGGAGATGCTTTGGCCGTTGCCATATTGCTCACTGGTTTTCTGTGCGCACTTGGCATGAATATGATCTAAGTGGAAGTGCAAGCTGCAGGCATACACATCACTCCAGCGAGCATTAAGACGGCTTCCGCTGTAAACAGGGCTATGTTCTATGGTGTTTGTGTGTTGCCCTTCGATAATAATAATAGAGCTACAATTTCGGTGAGCTGGGTGCACATGCTGGCTTGCTGCGCGCTTCCTGTAACGGATACAGGAAGCGCGTGTACAGCGCGTGTAAGCTGTAAGCGGCCGACAGCAACCAAGAGCCGCAATATGCGTTGCTGTCACAAAGTGCGTTGCTGTCACAATGTCACAAAGTGACGCATTCGTTGAACTTGTTTTCATCAGCACTTGGCTTCTATCTTTGGTAAGAAACGGCACCCACATTGCTTAGGCAAGCAGGTTAGAATGCATAACAATGCAAGTCTGAATGCGGTTCATACAAAAAAAAAAAATTAGTAAAGAAACGCAAAGTTAATTCGTAGCCTGGTGCTATAACGTACGGACTGACATAGGCTACTTGCTTCCATGCATGATTCTAACGGTTACATGCAGCAAGGAGGACTCAGTTTCATGACTGTCATAAATTGCGTTACGGTTTCAAGCTCGAAGGCTGAATCTAAGTGAGTTTTGTCGACTCGTTGTTTTCCCAGCATACATATTTCTTCCATTCCTAAACATGGCAATATCGTAATTCCGTTTACAACGTCATGCGCCGTCTTGATAATGCCTGCTAGTGCTGGTGCTACGATGCAGCGAGACTCGCCGTTCAGAACAACACCCACAAATTCGACCATGGTTTTCCGTGCCATGCACGGCAGATGAAAAACTACTTACTGTGACCCGAGAATCTACGTGTCGAAAAAAACTCAGCAGGGGTGACCTAAATTCATTACATGTGTTCTAGCGGATATTCAGCGAGCAACACTTCATCTTTCATATCGTCTATTCCGGTGCAGCGCGTGCAGCTGCCAGTTTTCTGGCACGTGCAGCATACCTGCAACTGTAGAAAGAGGAAAGGGATAATAGGAAGGGTAAGTAGGTGAAAACTCTTTAGCCCTGTGTGCACCACTGAACCGTGCGGCAAGAGTTAAGGTATGTGTTTACAAATACAACTTTCCATCGATCACATTGAAGTAGTTTCCGTAAACCAGCAGACTCTATGCATTCGATTTTTCTACGTATATTATTTTAGTGGAATTTTGGTTGGTAACATGTTCATCGCAACAGATGTAACGCTTCTTAATAAAGACAGGCAGGCCATGATATATGAATTGTAATGTCCCAAAGTGACATTGGCTACACGCCTTATTTTTAGCCGAGATATATAAGATATACTTAGTAGGTGAGGCCTGTAACGTTGCAGGCAGCATACATCTCTTTCCGTATTTTGTGGAACCCCTACAGAAGTTCACAGATCACATCTTGTAATCGAGGTATGTGAATTGCACTTTAGTCACATTAAGGGTTGGCGCCTATTGCCTTTAATCTAGTCATTAATAATTCATCTCCTGGTGCCGCGTAGTATAAATTCGTCTGCGATCACCTGACCACCATGTGGCTCATGAACCAGCCCTTTCTAAGAAGGCAGCTGCCCTAGCAGAGAAGGTGGATACCTGGCTGCTCGCGCGAAGAATTTTGCCAACATCGCCACAAAAGCTAACGCAAGCGACGACTACGTGAAGATGCTGAATTACACGACAACGAGGAGGAACGAGAATCTCAACAGCGAGGGAACCCTGACGTATGCGCTCACAAATCCTAGATGCCGGGGTGCGAGCGCAAAGCGTAAACGCCAAACTCGAGGCACAGCTAAGCGAGCCGTGATGGCGCCACTTGTGCATTTGACCTTCTCTTCACGCCTAATCGTTCCGCTTGTTCGATCAGCTACACTCGCTACGAATGTAGTGCTGGAATTCGCGACATTCTTATCATATTCTGGTGGCTTTATTCGGTCATAGCTGTTTGTTCTGCTTTCATATCAAGTGCAAGCTGGTTGTAACACTTGACTCACAGAAAAAGCTCCAGGCACAGGCATCTTTACCTTGCCGAAACTACGGAGAGTTCACATGCACGTATTTGTAAGTTGTTATAAGACGCGGCAGCAATATCCTAGTGACTGGGATTGTAGTAGCGCGTAAGAAAGAAATATTGATGACCGAAAACGCTGCACGTCACCAAACTTAGTGGTTTACGGAGCAAGCGTAAACGCTCCCAATTTTTTTCTTACTTGTACCACTTGCATAGATGGCTTAATTGTACATGAGAGTAAATCTCATAAAGATGCAAGCATGCATGACAAGGTATTATAGAAGCGAAGCGTAACAGCAAGTAAGAACCGAAACAAGAAGAAAAAAATCAGTACAAGTGCGAGCAGTGTAGTGACGCAACGCAACCCATCCACACTTTTTCTCTGACAATACCCAGACTAGCGCGACACTAATTTGTGTGGCCAGGCTTACAACAGGATAGCATGCATGGAAATAAATGCCAGAAAAAAAACGGTGTTCTGCGTAATGACGCTAGCACACCGGAAAGGATCACACCACGCTAATCCAGAACGAATGCACTTTCGTTAAAAAATGCCAAACTTTCGGAAGTCTAAAAGTATGTTTAAAAAAAAAAAGAAGACAGAGAGGCGCGAACTTCCAAAAGGTGTTGGGGTCTCAGATGAGCTTGGGGTCCGGCGGCAGGTGGGACGCGTTAAATCCGGGCAGCAGGCAGTAGCCGAAGTCGCTGAATTCGTAGAAGATACAGTTGCACTTTTCCTCGCACTCTACTTGCATGTAGCCCCCGCAGATTTGCCCGCAGGCAGCCTCTTTCTGCCTTATCGCTGGCACCATAACCAACGCCTCCAACAGCAGCAGTGAAAACATGAGCAGCTGTACGCCACGAACCACCCTCACTGAGGGATACGTTGAGCCCATAGTTCGATGACGCTCGTCCTC
This sequence comes from Amblyomma maculatum, assembly GCF_055883805.1. Classification (NCBI taxonomy): domain Eukaryota; kingdom Metazoa; phylum Arthropoda; class Arachnida; order Ixodida; family Ixodidae; genus Amblyomma; species Amblyomma maculatum. Next base: position 52,329,280 of record NC_139347.1, on the reverse strand, counting down.
CGCGGTCAGGTCAAAGGCTGCGAATAACCTGCACGCAAGCATTTCAGAAGTCCGTCGTGAACGAGTAAGCCAACGGAGGCAGCGAATAGGGCCTGGTATGTTCTGCACGCTGTACATGCTGTGTGCACATGCTGCGTGCACATACTTCCTTGCTTAGAGTTAAGGGTAGAGCTGGGCACACAGTATGAAAAGAGCACTGAACAAGGGTTGGGGGTAAGCTCAGTCCGCAAGCCGAGCCAATATTTCGACTAGGGGACTTTTTTCGTCTGGGCAGCGTGATCATCATTGAAACGAAAGGCTTATAAGTGAGACATAGCCGCTTTGAAGCGGTACTTATAAGTGCTCAGAAGTGAGCAGAAGCCTAATGGGACCAATATTTGCACTGCGCGATGCGCGCTTATATTCTTCTCTTTCCTCCTGTGCCAGTGTTAATCACCGCGTAGCACTGAAAACGCGGTAATAGGAAAATAAGCCTTCGCTGCCGCGCTGCGTAACCACGAATATCGGAGGGCGCCCACTTCGACCGACCACGGCTCTGACGTACTCCAGGAGGAGAGTGGTAGAATTTCTGAGAACACGAAACGAAATGCAGCCAGTAGCAATAAGTAACGATCAATAGTCGGTTTGTAAATAATTTTAGACAAAACGTCTTTGAATTCGTAATTCACTATAAAGTTACAGGATAATAAAACTGGGGATTGTGGTTAGCTATCACTCCTTGGTGTTGCCAGGGGAAGTTACTCGTATGCGGCAGTGCAATAGCAGACACAATAGTGTCTAAAAAGAAAATGAAAGATCGAGGAGAGTGATTTGTGGCGCTATAATGTTTGGTGACACTGTAAAACTTGCTTTCAGAGATAAAGTACAACGAAAGGCTTGGTTTTGTGGCTGATATTGCTTGCGTACATAACGGTAATGAATTGAGTTCATTAGAACTTATTGAGGCCTGCATGTTCCCTTTCTAACGCATTATTTTTCCTTCCATTTCCAATAATGGCGACCTTATAATTACACTGCCCGACGTATAACGTGCAATACAGCCTTTAAAAACTGGCGCAATGTTCATGCCTTCACGTGAATGCATATCAGTGCTGCAAGTTTTAGCAGAAGCGGCCTTCCACAACACGTATATCTAAGCAAATTCCATCTGGCAAAACATTAGGTGGCTTGCTGAAAGACAACTTATTGCAATAGTTGATAAAAATAGCAAAATATCCTAAACTTTGCAAGGCTGAAGTACTGCATTGGCGGGTGGTGGAACAGTGCCGAATTTTTATATTTATTCACTGTGCACGTTTCAGTATTTGCGAGCAGATGCATCGTTTCGACAGTTTAGAAATTATCAAATTCGCAAAACTCCCAATTGCGCCGCAATAATTTCTTCCTTGCTAACAGTTTTTCTTTGTTTCTGCAATACCAGAGACACTACTTGAAAATTATAAATGTTCATGACCTTGAGATTTTCCTACATTGCAGTGTTGGAGCCTAATAGAACGGCTTGGGCTGACGCGCAGGGCATATACACCACGCCGCTGCTAACAGTCCTACAAAGCGCAGCTCAGGACAACCCGCAAACGTTCACTGTCAGCCTTGATAGCCACGCACGTACGACACAAGAACAGCTACTCACTGTGACTCGAAACCGTGGGCGCTACAATAATTCAGCAGCAGTTATTGATATTTGTACCGCGTGGCAATGCGTCTTACAACACGTCGTCTTCCTTGTCATCGAATGTTAGCGCACTGTCTCGGGTTAAACAAAAAATACTTTTGAAGAGCGAAAGTAACCCTCGGTGGACTTATTCACCACGCTATGAGGGAAAGGATTAATGAGAGAGAAAGGAGGAAGAAAGAAAGTGGAACTATCGTGGTGGCTCCTGATGAAGTTTCGCCATCTGCGAATTTTTATCGTGCTCTGAAAGAAGGAAGGGTTTTATCAATTTCGCACTTGATCTGTTGCGAAACGCGAACGTTGCAGACCCGTATTTGATGGTGGTCACATTTCTGCGGCATGGTTCTGCAAGCAGCAGCGAGAACGGTGCGGAACTAGGACACCATCTCTGGAAAACAATACGTTTCATGGCCGAAATTACAGACTAACATACATTATAAATAAAAACAAAAAATGAATGCTGTTTATGGCGGTGACGTCGAAAGCGATGGACAAGATAATCCAGCGGCCAGTCTCAGAGACCGATTACTCTTAAACAAATACTAAGTTTCGATGCTAGTAGTGAACGGACGAATAAAAAAAAATTAAAACTATGATCTCAAGATCTCAAATTTGATTGTGTTCCATAAGGGCTGCGGCTCGACTAGGGAGCTCCCGTTGTATCTTGGCGGTACACAGACGCCGATGTTACTGAGCCGGCAGAAGACACAGAAACAAAAGTCTTTTAACAAGACTTCCATAAAGCCACCGCACACCTGTTCACCGGTAGCCTCAATCTGACTCGCTGCTGGTATGGCAACGAAAACCCTCAACCAAAAGGTTGGCAGCAAAAACCTATTTGTGCCGCAAAGATCCCACCCCCGAAGAAGACATACTAGTAACAGATAAACAGTGAGGATGTGGCCGTTCGGTGACGGGTAAATAGCTCTTAAGGACATACAATAGCGAACGTTCGAAAAATACGTTGCAAATAAGTGATAGGCTGCAGGCACTATACAGGATCGACCTTGTGGTGTGCAGTATTGGGATAACATGTTTGATTACAACATAATGAAATCGCAGCACCTGCTGCCTTCTGAGGGTTAAGTAACCATTGCTCGACGCAGATTGTTTCTGCTGAATTCTCTGCTACCACGCTGCAGAAGAGAATGTAGTACCATATGTGCGCTATATAAAACAAGACAGCCACGGACAAGAAATAACCTGAAGTATTTCATTCTGAAAGTCCGTCGCAAACGATTGAACCAACTGAGGCAAGGTGTAGTTATTGTGGGCAATCCTATCACAGCTGCTACCGATAATTGCACATGCTTCCTCACCGCGCGCTGCTCTTGGTACTGATACAAGACAGAAAGGGTAATTCACACGCAGTGCACTACGTCTCTAATATCTCTCTCGGTTTTCTCAGTAGTTCTAAGGAGCCGTTATCAAGGAAGAGCGGTGATACATAAATTGGTCGCACTGCTGCGGAGTGACATTGCATACGCGACAGACTCGAGCGCAGGGGTTGTTTTCTCTACCCTAACAAGATGTTTGTTTTGTTTTGTTTTTGTTTTGCCCACTCGCCAGTCAGCCGAGGCTTTCATTACTATGGGGAGCGAATGCGAAGGCTAAACAGCACAAACAACGCACCCAGCCAGGGGTGATAGGGAATAACACATGTACAAGTGAACAATGATGGAAAATATTGTCACGTAGCCGTTTAGACCCGTCACCAAAAGGTTGGTTTATAATGAAGGGTTGATTTAACAGGTACAGGAGAGCAGGTCCAGAGCACCGAGAGACAGCAGCCAACTTCAGCCTCTTCTAATCGAACGCCACGGGGCCACTTCTTCAAGTCCGCGCACGAGACTCGCGATGAGCAGCCGCCTAGCGGCTGCTGTTGCACGCGCTACAATATGTTACCAGATGCCGAATATCCGCAAGAACTTAACTGCTTTCAAGTGAATCGACTAAAAAAAAATTGCATTTTACTTATAAAAATACTTTACCTGTAGTACCACATGGTTGAAAATTTCACTCATTGTGCCTAAGACGGTACTGCAATTTGTGGGAGGATCTTAGATGGGTTGTTTGTATGCAACGTTACGACCAGAAGATGAAAGTGAGACTCTAAGCCGTGTATCTTATTAATCACGTTAAAAAGAAAATTTGTTCTGTCTATCTGTCTATCTAGTTTCGAACTTTTTTTTTTTCGCTCGTACTAATGTTGATAGATTGCCATCGCATATAATATCAAGACCTGACGCGCTTAAAGTCTCCACAATGCCTGCACGCTGCAAACTACAGTGCGAAACTACAACAGCGAGCATTGATTCGCGCATAGTAATGCGCGTAGACACGGCGCAGGAAGAGCTAATCACTGCGATCCAAATTTGGTCCGGGGATTTAACGTCCCAAAGCGGCGCAGGCTATGAGCGACGCCGTAGCGGGAGGCTCCGGAAATTTCGAGCATTTCTTTTTAACGTGCACTGGCATCGCACAGTACATGGGCACTTTGATTTTCGCCTCCATCTAAAACTGGCCGCCACATCCGCGATTCGATACCGTGGCGTTAGTTTAACAGCACAGCGCCCTAACCACCATGGCGAGCCACTGCATAAAATTTTGAGTGACGCAAACAATCATCCGACCGCCGACGGCTGCATTTCGATGGAGGCGAAACGAAAAGGCGTCCGTGTGCTGTTCGATGTCAAAATTGTTCCGGAGCCCTCCACTACGGCACTCCTTTCTCTTTCCGCTTACACTCCGACCTCTCTCCCTTCCCTTACGGTTCGGCCCAGGTGTCCACTAACAGGTGTGACAGATATTGCGCCTTTTCCTTCCTGTGAACCAATTATTATTATTACTCAAAGAATCAGCCACTGAAATCAGAAATACGACTGCGCCGGTTATCCTACCAACAAATGGCGCTTACTCACAATGGGAACAGTATATTCTAGGCACTATACTGGGGAGCAGCTAGTAATAAGTATTCTACAGTGAACACTTCGTCTTCAGTGTTGCTGTTTTTATACGTTACAGTATATGAAGAGCTAGTTTTCCCTTGGGAGAATTCCTTTAGGAGAAAACAGAACTAAGAACTGAAATATCCGGCACACTAAATGCCTCATCTTGGATGAACACCTATACCGCGTCCTGGGGTGGTATCTTTAGGCTGGCAACTGGTCCATTATAAAAAAAAAAAATCAACTATTTGTATGTGTGGAAAAAAAAAACGGGTTGAAGTCACGCGGAAAATGACCTGGGAATTCATGCAGCACCGTTTACAGACCTACTGTTTGTTTGCGTTTTTCTACAGAGGTTTTGAAATCGCGTTAGAGGCATATCTGAGGCTAAGGTCTATATATAATTTTTTCGTATGCCACTTGTATAGATAACTTTTGTTTTGTGCTATATTTATACTATAAGAATTTGTGAGAAAGCAAGCACGACAAAGCAACATCTCTCGTAAAACTGAAAAGATAAAAAAAGTCTGCACTGAGCCTTTTTGGCGAACCCATTTACCAGAACATTAAATTTCACCAACAGAATTGCAGATAGAAGACACGCATTCAAACAGAGACCATAAAATATGTTGCATTATGAAGAATGGCACATCGACAGAGATGTGTTTCTCCAGTGTCACTTTAAAATAATAGTATGGATGACAGTGCCAGATTAACCCGAAATGACAAGAGAAGGCGAAGTTTCCTTCCCAAGTAGGATGCTGGGAGGAGTTATCAAAAGAACTGCATCTCGGGCAGATGGCTCGCGTTGTGCGTGGGCGACATGCAGACGCCGAAGTCGCTGAGCGGGTAGAACACGCAGTGGCACTCAGGCACACACATGAGCTGCACGAAGCCACCGCAGATCTCGCCACACTCGGCCTGGTTATCGCTGCACTCCGCTGACAGAACAGCGAACGCCAGCAACACCAGCAGCGGCAGCAGGAACAGCCGCAGGCATCGAAACGCCGCCACTGGGGAAGACGAGGAACCCATAGTTGTCAAAGTTGCTTGCTCTTCGCGGTTAGACTCTTTCTTGCCTGGGAAGAGCTGCATGTGCGCAAAACAAACACTCGTAAAGATTTTTTGAAAGAATAAAACGACAGAATCATTACGTATTCAGCAAAATCACAAATTCACAGCACGCGCCATTTTGAAGTGCTAGATATTAGTAGAAATACCCACGGTGCCCTACCTGACTTGTTCCAATGGACAGTAAAACGCAGCTCAGTTTTAATCATTCCCCTTACGTACAAACAGATGTTTGAAACCCGCGAGCTTTTTTAGTCGTTCCCAAAGTAGACGAACAGGAGTACATGACAAGATAAATTATTTAGCTGTTACTGCGATGACAACGTCAACTTTGCTGCAGCTAGGATCACACTCTGGAGGAGGGATACGCGAATACAGTACCGTTGTTACGCGGCGGCGTCACAATGTACTCCATGAAGCGACGCGTGCGGAATGAATCAGCGTATGTCACACTATTCGGTTCCCTCTCGCTTTACACACTGCATGATAAAACGGGCAAGGATACGCAATAATGAGGAACCAAATGCAATAACCAATGCCGAGAATTTAAGTTTAAAGTCCTGTTAGTATATGTAATCCCCATATACTATATCCGCTATTCATCAGTTGTTTTTGTTTTTCTTAAACTTTACTTCTTTCGAGTAATCTAAGAAGATAAGAGTAGGATGAGCTGCTTTAAAACGCTGCTATGCTACCCGGTGCAACTATGCAAATGCGGTGACTGAAGTAAGGCACTCAACAGGACTGTCGAAACAAATGACAACGAAGTCTGCGATGACGCTTTTATCTAACATTTGTGTTTTTATGCAAGAAGCTTACCGCGATATTAGAGCAATTTAAGCCGGTATGAACTAAAAGGAAAAAAAGTGAAAACAGTTATTCTGCTTCCCAAATTTCCAAAGGCGTATCTTTTCTTTTTTTTATTTACGTATGCTGGCTATCGTGTCTTAAATGCAGAGTATGACGTATTCGGATGACATTTTATGGGAGAGGGAACAAGGCGACAAAGAACAGCTGACATAGTGCGCCACAACGGGAAGGACTACTCACTGTGATACGAATATGGCAGCTACGCGACGAATCAGAAGTGATGACTGTCATTAAAACTGCGTGACACTACCGCCGCTGTTGCCCTTGCGGTTTCAAAAGTGAGGACGTCGTCTTCCTCGTCATCCATTCCTATAGTTCACTGTCCTGAGAAATGAAAATAAAAATTAGTTTCGAGAAATTAGAAGGCGCAGTACCTGACTCGGATTTCGGCGGACACCTCAACCGCACTATGAGGCGATGAAGAGGAGAGTGACATATATATAATGGTTAGGCTACCCAAAAGGAATTGAAAATAATATGCCTCTGCCCGTACCACTAGGTATAAGGGGAGAGTGACAGAATAAAGATAGAAAGAGGTGCCCTAGTGGCGGGCTTCGCGATATTTTCCGCCACCTGGACGTCTTTAACGTCCACGGATATGTCGCACATCAAAGCGTGATTGTCGCGGCCGGGTTCACAACCGGGTATTCCCATCTGTGGAGACTCCGCGGCAGGTTGTCCGAGAGCCAGTTTCTGGCGCGCTCCATCTGTGCAGAGAAAGAAGTTAAAGAAAAAGGGCGGCATCTGTCTCAACGTAAGTGCACACCTTAACGGTGAGCTGGAAGGAATAATCCAAAAAATTTACCTATTTTCCCTAACATATACAAACTCCTACATAACGTCTGTGGAATGCGGCACTGCCCAGCTCATAGTCGAAGAACTAGCAGCAATTCGTGGCGCAGATATAACGAAACGCATTCAGGTACATTTGGCACAAGAAAACGCACAGAATATTGATCACAAAAAGAAGCATGCGCCCTTGCACACCAAGCCCCTAACTTGAGTGTCTCGCCCAGAAGCCTCCCTTTTGATCACCGCTTTCCCCATGTGTCTTAGCATGTTAAGGAAAAGTGCGCGTACTTTGATTTCCCCTGTATTTAACTCCTCCACACCCTCACCCCTCATAACCTAACGATAATGAAGGAGATATCTTTTACAAGGATCAGGGCTGGGGCGGCCCTTAACCTGTAGGTGACGTGCGGATGGGACTCTGAAGAAGATAAATGCCGAGCACATGCTCTAGTGTCCAAGGCCAGCCGACGAGGTGGGCCTTCGACACATTTCATGGACGTGCCCAAAGGCGCAGACATTAAGAACAAGACAACTGCAAGAGGTTGATCTCTCGGCTACAATAGAGGAAGACTTGTACTTGCGGCTAGTGGCCAATGTTAAGAGCAGCAGCTTTGCAAAATCTTACATACAAGCGCAGCAAAAAATACGGCGCTACACCTCCACGACTGCCGATGTCAAGCACAAGCAGAGAATCATCAAAGATTGCAGTCCTGTAAACGTTGCAGAAAATTACAATTACTCCATCTTCAGGTGAAGTAACTAATTTCAGCTACATTTCAATGCTGATTACAGCGGTCAATTACAGCCCCAGGGAAGTAGCCGAATAATAAATGAATAATGCATGAGAAGACACAACACGTCAGCAGCGGACGTCCCGTGTGCGGCGATCCACATGCCTGCGTGCATAATGCGCTCTGATTTAGATTTCATGCAGAAAAAGCGCCTCATTTCCTGGCACTGCTGGGGCGCTACAAAATGAGTTTTTCTTAGTTTAAAAAACAGATGCTCGATCGCCTCGTTCATAGCTTGGAATTCCTCATTGACACTAACTACCAGGATCCATTAGTTAAACGGTAATTAGGGAGTTTGCTATTTGGTAGTATAATTGGAATAGTCTCGGGGTAAATTGCGTCTCCCGAGTTGCATAGCAAGGCAATGTCATCAGCAAATTGCAGATTACTGAGGCATTCTCCATGTACCCTTATCCCTAACTGCTCCAATTCCAAGTCTCTGAATACTTCCTCTAAGCAAGTGAATAGTACTGGGGAGATTGTGTCTCCTTGCTTGACACCTTTCTTTATGAGAATTTTGTTACTTTCTTTATGCAGAACTATGGTTGCTGTGCAGCCATTATATATATCTTCCAGCACTTTCACGTACGGCTCGTCTACCCACTGATTTCGCAATGCCTGCATCACCGCCGAGGTTTCAACTGAGTCAAATGCTTTCTCGTATCAATGAATGCTATGTATAAGGGCTGGTTATATTCCGAGCATTTTTCTATGACCTGGTTGATGGTATGGATATGATCGATAGTAGAGTACCGTTTCCGAAAACCTGCTTGATCCTTTGCTTGATTGCAGTCTAAGGTTGTCCTGATTCTATTAGTGATTACCTTAGCAAAAAACAAAAACAAATACCTTATACGTAACAGACAGTAAGCTTATTGGTCTGTAATTTTTAAGGTCCTTAGAGTCCCCTTTTTTATGAATGAGGATAATGTTTGCATTCTTCCATGGTTCCGGTACCGCCGATGACACCAGGCACTGCGTGCACAGGGTGGCCAGTTTTTCTAGCACGATATCCGCCCCGTCCTTCAGCAAATTTGTAGTTATCTGATCCTCTCCAGTTGATTTCCCCCTTTTCATAGTTTCTAATACTTCCTTGACCTCGTTCTTCGTCACTGGTGGAACGTCTGACTGTTTTTCCCTACCACCAATCTCGTTGCCTTGCTAAGCAACTCGGGTGATGAACTGCAAGTAATGATTGATGACCTAGACAAGAAAAGTAGAAAGGTAGGCTTGAAAATCAATATGCAGAAGACTAAGTTAATGTTCAACAGCCTCGGAAAGGAACAGCAGTTTACATTAGGTAGCAAAGTACTGGAAGTAGTAGGCGAATATGTCTGCTTAGGACAGGTAGTAACCACAGATCCGGACTATGAAAAGGAAATAACAAGAAGAATAAGATTGGGATGGAGCGCATTTGGCAAGCACTCGCAGATTATGACTAGCAGCTTGCCGATATCGCTCGAGAGGAAAGTATACAACAGTTGCATCTTACCTGTACTCACCTATGGGGCTGAAACGTGGAGGCTAACCAAGAGGGTTCTACTTAAGTTGAGGACAACCCAGAGGGCTATGGAACGAAAAATGGTAGGGGTAACATTAAGAGATAGAAAGCGTGCAGAGTGGGTCAGAGAAATAACTGAAGTTAGTGACATTCTAGTGGAAATCAAGAAGAAATGGGCATGGGCAGGACATGTAGTGCGAAGAGTGGGTAACCGATGGTCGCTTAGGGTAACAAACGGGATTCCAAGGGAAGGAAAGCGTAGCAGGGGGCGGCAGAAAGTTAGGTGGGCGGATGAGGTTAAGAAGTTCGCAGGGGCCAAGTGGATGCAGATAGCACAGAACCGGGTTCACTGGAGAAATATGGGAGAGGTCTTCGCCCTGCAGTGGGTATAGTTAGGCTGATGATGATGATGACGATGATGATGATGATGATGATGAAATTGTGTTTACCGAAGCTGTGAGTTTGTTACTGCAGATTTTGTTTTTGGACTCCTTGCGTTTAAGATGTTCTGAAAGCGTGTCGTTACCTCTCCTTATTTTCCTTACTTTCCGCCTCCCTCCTGAAGTGCTTGGCTTCATTGGGGCTATGCAGCTGACCGATGGGCCTCACTCAGCGTAGCAAGCGCTATTTCTCACTGAGCTTTAGGTGTTTGGCTACAATAAAGCTTTCCCTCCTCCTCCTCTTCCTCATCATCATCATAATCACCATTTATCATCGCCCTTTGTAAACCTGCTGCAGCCACGGTCTTGTATTCTGAATTAACCGCAATGTCGGCGTTCGGGCATCAAATGGAGCGACTTCGGTGTTCTATCTGACAAAATATTTTTAGCACTGAATGTAACGTTTCGTACCAGTAAACGATGGAAAGGCGATTCGTTTGGCGAGGCCTGTGACAATGCGTGTGGTGTCATATCAATTGCAATAATGGAATTCCGCTATTGTAACAGATGTGAAGGTGACACCACACGCATTGCCACAGGCCTCGGAACAATGAAATTCCGCTCGCAACCCGCCACGGCGGTGCAAGTGGTTAGGGCGCTCGACTTCTGTGCCCTAGGATGCGGGATCGAATCCCAGCCTTGGCGGCCGCTTTTCAATGGAGGCGAAAAGAAAAGGCACCTATGTGCTGTGCGATGTCAATGCCCGTGAAAGAACCCCAGATGGTCGAAACTTCTGGAGCCCTCCATTACGGCTTCTATCATAGCCTGAGTCGCTTTGGGACGTTAAACCCCATAAACTAAAAAAATCCCGCTAGCAGATCCTCGCGTTACGGAGCTCACCTGAGGCTTAGCGAGGTTGGGGCTTATGGGCATTTTATCTCCAGCATTTCGATAGTTGGTCAATTCCATACGAAACCCGTACGTACAGTTTTCGTTATAAAGTAAGAGTTACAAAGAAGAAAACGTATCTATATACTGTAGGAAACGTCATAGGGGACGAGCATATTCAATTCGGCCACTTTATGCAGTTATCCCATTATGATGGTTTAGCAATGTTTTCGATGAACAGTCGGCCATTACATGAGATGTCATAAGATTTAGTAAGATTTAGTAAAGCTAGAAGACAGGTGAAACATATTATGTTAAAGGGTCGTAATGTTCTATGCTCTCCTGGTTCAACAAAAGTGGGGGTGTAATTTCTGGTCACTGAGCTTAGGTACGTATACGAGACAAGAAGCGAGCACAAAGAGTCCGAGAATAAATGCGATTTAATGACATTCTTCATTCTAGTCGAAATCAAGAAGAAATGGTCATAGGCAGTTCATGTAGTGCGAAAGTAGAGTAGCCAATTGTCGCTAAGGGTAACTGTAGGTTTCGAGAGAGGGCAGGGGCAGCAAGAAGTGGCACAAAATTAGGAAGCCGGATGAGGTGAAGAAGCTTGCGAGGATAAGTTTGATGCAGCAGGCACAGGACTGGGTTATTTAGCGAGCCTGTGGGATCGCCTATTGCCCTGTAGTGGGTGTAGTCAGGCTGATGACTGGTTTGTTAACGTATAGTAAACAATAAACAGGCGATTTTACCTTTGCTGCCGCAGAAACTCGTTCAGTGCTCTCATGAATTCAACCCGCAAAGTCGTGGCTAAAAACTAAACAAAAATAAAGAATGCCATTTGGTTCGATTGCGAGAGTGCTTAAATATCAAGATATGTTGACCAAAAACTGACTAAACGAAATTCTCGATATAAAGCTAAGTATAGTTTACTTGTTTAAATTGTGGTTCATGGGGTTTAACATCCCAAAGCAACCCGCGTATAAGGGATGCCGTAGTAGATTACTTTGAATAATTTTAACCACCTGGGATTATTTAGCGTGCGCTGACATCGCACAGTAGACGGGCGTCATTCATTTCGTCTCTGTCGAGACGTGTTCGCGCCGCCGGGATGGAACCTGGGTCGCCCGGCTCAGTATTCGAGCACCCTAAAGCCTGGACCACCGCGTCAGGGCAGTTGTTTATCCTTTCTGTCTGCAATCCTTTTTCTTTGGCTTTTGGTGCCTCGGAGCTCGTCTTTGACTATGACGAGATCACTATTGAAAGAAGGTGTTCAGAAGACTCCATCTCATCGTCTCTTCCTTTTGTGTTTACAAAAAAAAAAAAAACATATTTCTTACGCTCTATTTAAATATGTGTACATTTTCCAGCCACTACTTTACTTGTATAATAAGAGCCTGAATGCACACAGTGTGCGATTAGCCACTTCAGTTGCTGCTTTAACGGAGCTCGGCCCTGGGCCAAGCCTCACGTCGAGATTGGCACATTGTGTCCTGATACTTTGTTGGGCGAGTTGGTAAACATCCATTATTAATTTAAACAGCGCGAACAAGAAGACACAGGACAAGATAAAAGGAAGCCACAGTCCTGTGTTTTGTTGTTCGCGCTGTTTAAATTAATTATTGTGTCCTGACTCAGTGGAGTGATAACGTAGCGGGCTCAGGCCGAGCTCGGGCGTAAGAGTAAGGCCCGCGTGGTGCATGCTGCAGTCAAAAAGCAGTGTAATAAAGGAAGACGTGAGAAAATTTTGTTAGGAAGGAGAGGCAAAAGGGTTGTGTGTATACCACCCAGAGTCCCGTAATTTCGCGATTCTAGTCACCCCTCCCCACCTCCCCACCCCCCTTATTTCGCGAATTTCGAAAAAAAAAAAAAAAGCTCTCTAATGTAAGCACCAATTTTTTTGTTTTGCTTGTTTTTCGTTTTTTGGCGAGGAAGAATGAGACTCTCAGATTTATATTTACAATATTAGATTTTTTTTTCTAATCTAAGTACTCCCCTCACTTTCGGCATCGGCGAAGGTGAAAAAGGAAGTTTGTTAGAATTAAGTAAATACGGTAATTCATTCCCGGTGAAAGCCGTTACTTGCATCCAACTTTATATTGCAGTAAAAAGGTACAGAACGTAATGCACTGAACAAAAACACGCTGTACTACGACAGTAGCAATAGACGTGGAGTTAGTCACTGAGCTCAGTGGCCGAGTTCATAGGCAAAAAAAAATGGATTACAGCATGAAATAAGTAAAAAAAAATACTTCAAGTTCCCAATTGGGGCTTCGAGGGAATCTGGCTCAGAAGAAATTCGGCGCGGGCAAGTGGGTCACGTTGAATCCAGGCGGCAGGCAGACGCCGAAGTCGCTTAACGGATAGAAGACGCAGTTGCATTCGGACACGCACATGAGCTGCACGAAGCCGCCGCAGATGTGACCGCAGTCGGCCTGGTTTTCACTGCACCCCGATGGCACTACAGCGAGCGCCACAAGCAATAGGGACGGCAACAAAACCAGTCGCGAGCATCGGAACGCTGAGGGAGATGAAGAGCCCATGGTCCGCAAGGAGGTCGATCACTGCTCGCGGCCAAGCCTCTTCCTGTGATGATCTGCGCGCCAACGTTCGAAAAGTCTGTTTGAAATCATAGAAACGCCATGGGCGTAAATGCTTTATGTGCAGCGCTCGGTAAATGCGGTGCTATGTCATGGGACTAATCAATTGTATAGGCTGTTGTACGAGGTAAGCCGCGCTTATAGAAGTAATACCAAAGTGGGGGGTTTCTATATCTCGCACATCGCCACATACGGGTGGATAGCAGAGCTGGCACGCTATCATGGTGACTGTACCCTGACACTCCCTACGGACAGGCTGTCTTTGTCAGGTGGCTGCAGATAGCGCTGTGAGAGCCGCAATACATCGCATTAAAGTGCTCCCGCTATGTGTAGCCCTCCGAGTGCATGCGAAGTGACACAAGACAAAACGGCACAGACACCATTGTGTAGACAACACACGCAATGTCGGTGTACACTCGTTTGTCTTTTGCGAGTTCTACGTCTGGCTTTCTCCAGCTGCCTCTCCTTTTGCACATTTCTCAGTAGAGCTAGCCGCGACACTCACCTTATGCAATGGCGTGTATTAGCTAGGGATTAAAAGAGCGTATAGTATTTGTCAAAAGTTTACAGGCCAAAGGTTTTGCATGTAAACCGTTGTCGGGTTCCTACAGCTTTCCTACGCATTGCATGCGGCAGGACCAACTTCCCTTCAGACAATTTGCAACGCTGGGATGGCATTGCGAGCCGCGCGGTGAGATTCACAAGCAAAATCCTTGTTCTCATATTTTTTTTTTTTTTGGAAGGGTGTACGTCCCGAAGCTGATATATCAGCTAGTGTATACGAAAATTGGAAAGTTTTGCTAGCACATTTGTCCACTCGTGTGAAGGGACACGGTAAGAATATGTCAAAATTGTGTTTTTCATATAAGGAGCGTCATCTATGTTTGGGATGTATGTAATAATACCCTCGTTGCAGTTATAAACTGAAAAGATGCTGCTAATGCAGATAGTTGAGTCTGCACACGACAGCAAATGCATTTCGCCCCAATGATAAATATCATTGCGTATAACTTCTCGAACTGACACTTTATGAATCTTAAGTGCCCCCGCAGAAGACATGGCGACATTGCTCCCAATATAAAACTCCGCAAACGTTCACAAGTAACATTTCGCTCCGAGGATTGCACAGTAAAATCTACTCACTGTGACCCGAAGGAGTGAGGACCGCTAAATATCAGCAGATTGGGTCAAAAACTCAGACAGCAAGAAATGTGTATTCCTCGCCTAACACTTCACCTTCCTTGTCATCGACCTAGCTTAGCCCAACATCTCGAGAGCCAATGAATTCGTTCTCTCAACAGTACAGTCTCGATGTTTCTGTGTGAGTAGCGTCGTCAAGTGGAAAATTAGACACTATATGCGAAAGAATAAGGCTGAATTTAAAAGCGCTCAATGAAGCCACTTGTACTTCATTGTATTGTATTCCTATATATGCTTTGAGGGCAACCGATAAAAAAGAAGTTTCAAAAGCTTCTGATAAAGTGCGTCATAATTGTTTTTCTGTATTGGAGAGTGCAAATACTGGTGATGCCTTGCTTAAAGGCATCGAACTATGTCATAAAGCGGCCACTACAAGACTGATTGTTAAGCAAAACTTTACCAAACCTATTCCGCTTAAGTAATCTGTTCGACAGCGCTGTCCGCTACCACCTTTGTTATTCGTGTTATATCTGAGCTCCTATGTCGTAATATCATCAATAACAATGCAGTTCGTCGCTTCTCAATATCGCAATGTGAAATTAATATTTTGGCTTATGCTGATGACATCGCCCTTTTATGCTGATGACATTGCCCGTTAATTAGGGGTCGGTAAGGCGCGTCAACTGTGCTATCCTAAGTGAGCACATGAGGCGCAATTCGAGGCAACCGTGCACTTTTGTTTCTCTAGTATTAAAACTCATACTCACAGATTTCGCCTCTCTTTGTCCGAAGATTCCAGATACCCTTGGCTTCAGCATAAAATCTTCATAGCCACGAATGAGTTTCGATTCTGCGATGGCGCCAGCATATTAGCCTCGGCATCCGCTGCATTTAACCACTACGCTGTCGCCGCTGCCGAACATTTGGCGTGTTTTGTTGTTGTTGTTATTGTTGTTGTTGTTGTCCAAATAACTTATGGCACATACCCACAAAGGGGGATCGGCCAAGAATTGGGTAGCAAAGAATTTTTTTTAGATATACTTGCATAAAAAAATTAAAAAAAAAATGCAAGTGTAAGCGCTGTCCAGTGCACGTCATCGTCTTCATAAGCTTCCATTCGCCCGAACTGTATCCAGAACAAACCGCTATCGCATCGCCCTCGTAAGGGGCTTTGATTAAGAGGCCCAAAAATATTGTAGTGTGCTACCACTACGGCACCCAATCACCGACTTCGTTGATCTTGGTATGAATCCATATTGACCTTGAAAAACTGCATGAGTCTTGGCAAAACCGATGCGAAACCATACGTGCTAGCGTGCCGAATGCGCATATGACGTAACTGCGCTAAATATTGCGTACTTTTATTTTAACCTTGTTTGATTAGGTATTACTCTTGGCAGAACGCCACCCTCTTAGCACAGCACTATAATAACATCGTACGAGTATTCCTTCAGAAAATAACTTTTATTGGTGCAGGGCAGGATCATCGCTGCAAACGTCACGCTTCGTACGAAAGACAGGAAGGGATACGGATGTCCGTTCTCAGCGTGCGGTATCGCTTGCAGACCTTTTGCAGCTGCAGTGCTTCTCAAACAATTACTCTCCCGGGCTTGTTTTCGATGGGCACGAAATCGCAAATGCAAGCGTAAAGTCCGTGACTACCATGCTCGCCGTGCGACCAGGACTGAAAGGAAGAGGGTGAAAACAAGATCCAAATGAACGTGCTGGCTGCATGCGTTCAGGCAGAGCGATACACAGGTGAGATGCATCGCCAATTACTTCGCTTCGCCACCATAGTGAAAAGCTGCTATCCGGCATAGCACTTGGCCACGCCCCTATCCATCACAGCATCTAATGTGAGGTCATTACGAGCTTATCTGCGAAACGTATAATTGGTCGCTAGAAAAATTGCTAGCAAATGAGCAGGCGCCTCATCCTCATCCCTGAGCGTCCTGGTAAATTCGAAGGCGTCGTGGACACCGAGTTCTACTGCGAAAAAGCAGAACCTGCATGCGGTCTGAGAACTTTTGATCAACTCCGTACATACCACTACGTCATCCCACTCACGCTGACACGCGGTCTGGCTGAGACCTTGATGAACCCAGATGAACCATCAGTAGCGTGTAAGGATCTAAAAATATCAGCTGCTGAACTAGAGGAGTTAACAACTGTGTTGCTGATGGTGTGCGAACTTAGTTACGCATCAAAGTAAGCGCTACGCCTCTAGACGTCTTTTTAGGTAGCAACGACTCTGGCGAGAATCATGTGCCGTGCGTCTGCCGGGTGGACCGAGTGTCGTTGCAGTGTACTTAATCCGAGCTGCAACTATCATCCGAGTCGTGTCATACCTCACACTTGCAGT
Source organism: Amblyomma maculatum (assembly GCF_055883805.1). NCBI lineage: Eukaryota > Metazoa > Arthropoda > Arachnida > Ixodida > Ixodidae > Amblyomma > Amblyomma maculatum. Next base: position 52,312,265 of record NC_139347.1, on the reverse strand, counting down.
GCACAAGCTGTTTGTGCTGTTTAGAAAACGCCTCGTCGAAGACAAATATAGACATAAAATTAACACATTTTGTAACTTGTTTCCACGTGTCTTTATTGCTATAATTGGCAACAAATACAGTGTCAGTATGCAGACGAAGAAGTTCATATATGTACCCAGGTTCCCAAAACAGATACCTGGTGTCCAAAATTGAACACCTCAGCTCGCATTTTAGAGACCATGGAGCCGTCCTAGTAATCCTTAAACATCTGGAATAATCCCCTTTACCATATGTCAAGAACAAGATTCGACAACAGCCAGTAGATTAAGATAAAAAAAGATGGCCTCCCACTCCCCACTATTGTATGGCGGTGCAGCAAGGCATAAAGCAAGTCAACCAAAAAAAAGCACAATAAGCATTGGTCACCTTGAATTCCTTTGTCTCAGCAATTAACTATTCCAGCTGCTAAGCTTCAGTCAATGTAGTCGTCGTTTGAATTTTATATCTAGTGTTCATAAAATCAAGCTTGGTCAATGAGATTTGCATCAGTCAGTCACGTAAGTAAGACTGACGTCATTATGTCTGGTCAAAAATCGAAACAACTGCATTGCATTTCATTCTCAGGCCCTACGGAGGGATGTCACAGAGCGAAATAAAGACAAAAGGAACAACTTGCTTTTTCCCATCTACAAATAAAACGCTATTTTATGAAGTAATGGGTTCTTTCTCTAAAAAGAGGAGGGAAGCTTTTTGACAAGGATAGATAAGTCCCCCAAGGGTGTTGCGGGCGGTCTTCGCTCAGAAAAAGTCTGGAGGAGGTAGGAAGCTCTCGTTGAATCCCGGTGGCAGACAGTAGCCGTAGTCGCTGCCCGTGTAAAAGACGCACTCGCACTCTTCCTCGCACTCGACTTCTGCGAAGCCGCCGCACAACTTATTGCACTCTGCCTGCCATCCGCTGCACTCCAAAGGCAAGGTGGCTAAAGCCGCCAGCAGTGACAGTGGAAGGATGACCTGCCACCAAAGCACCGCCACTGATGAAGAGGAACTCATTGTAGGCCGGGAGACCACTCGCTTCTCGTGGCCAGAAGCTCGCCTGGGCAGAACTGCGTGGCAGAATTCGCAAATACGTTAATAAGAGCGATTAAAGAGCTGAAATTGTATAACTGAGTTGAATTTAGTCGAGCCTTACAGCACGTAGACAACTAAGGTCATCGTGGTCCAAACACAAGGTTTAGAAAATGCGCTGTGCTTAATACGCCGCCCGCGGTATCCACGCTATGACAGAGTCCCAAGGTATATGTATGCACTGGTATGCGAAGGCTCCATAGATACTCATACGTTCAAAACATGGCGGCTCATCAGTGCTCCAGCGCTCCCTGAAAATGGAGGGGCCAACTAAAGTTAACGACGTTGACGTTGAATGACATCACCAGTAAGTGAAACCTTGGCGCGAATTATAAAGTGCCACTTTTGTGGATGCACCCTGCCGTATTTTTGAGGCTATCCTTTTGAATGGGACCTTTCAACGCTCGCCAACCTTTGTCAATCTACTGGGCTCGAATTCTGCTGTTTGACTACAAGTGACAAATCAAACCCACCAATTAGAAGACGGCGCAGGAAGGGAGAACACTAGTCCCTCTTCCAAACGTATATCAGCATACTTGTACAGCGTAGCATGTAAAGTGCTGGCGTAACCAAACAATGCTCAAGAGAGCGATTGTCCGTGTCGTGTGTGTTTTCTTTCATTGGTGGTCTACGTGGATATATCTTATGTAAGGTTCACACTACATCAGGCAATGCTCTTTTTGCTCTTGCTGGAAAGTGCAGAGCGGTCCAGACAATGATATCTAGTTCCCGTTTCTGTTATAAGCTGATGAGGCTTGCAGCTGCTGCCTTGTTCTTAGGCGATTCTTGTTGATAATACTCAGAACTGTATTTTTAAAACAGAGAGGCGGTCGTGTGATGGTAAAGGTCGATGCCGCAGCGTATCAGTCGTGTCATATCGGCGTCTTATAAATCATCGATTTATGGGAGGGGGTTGAAGGGTAATTGATGACCAAGACAAGAAAAGCAGAAAAGTAAACCTAAAAATCAATATGCAAAAGCCTAAGGTAATGTTTAACAGCCTCAGGAAGGAACAGCAGTTTGCAAGTGGTAGCGAAGCACTGCGAGTGGTACGCGAATATATCTACTTAGGACAGATGGTAACCGCAAATTCGGATCATGAAAGAGAAATAACTAGGAGGATAAGATCGGGATGGAGCGCATTTGGCAAGTAATCGCAGATTATGACTAGCAGCTTACCGATATCGCTCAAGAAGAAAGTATATAACAGTCGAATCTTTCCTGTACTCACGTATGGTGCTAAAACGTGAAGGACAGGGTTCTACTGAAGTTGTGGAGAACGCAGAGGGACATGCAACGCAAAATAGTAGGTGTAACGATAAGAGATATAAAGCGTTCAGAGTGGGTCAGAGAGTGGATCAAGCCCATCCCTCGCCATATACCTCTTTGATTGCCATCGAAAAGCGGCCGCTATGAACTCACGCTATGAATCAGCAACACTGGGAAAATGCTGAGCAAAATAGTTCAAGGCAGCCTTCAAAAATTTGTCGTTAGTCTTTACCCATCAACGTGGCACGAAAAGATATATACTTACTGCGAAACGAAAAGAGAAGAACCACGGGTGGCTCTTGAATTCAGGCTATGGGACAGCACGTCTTGGACGCTCTATACCTTCCGTTGCTCTCGTCACCGATCACCGGTGCACTGGCGCTGCGCATCTACAAGAGGAAAAAGACATGAAAGACTATCAAGTAGACACCTGAACCGCGCGCCTCGAGGGAAAGTATGTGGAAAAGGAGAAAGCGGATATGGAGAGAGGGAAAGAAGTACAGGTGCACTCCAGGCAAGTAACGGGCGTCCAGCTGTCCGCGCAGTATGCGGCACGAACTCGCACACAACTGTGATCTCTGTTGTCCACAACGAGAGAACCGAGGTCTTCCACCGCGTGGTGCACCACATCACCGCTGCTGTTCTGAAGATGATCACAGTTTTAGTCTTCTGTGGGCAGAAATGATCGTAAATGAAGGCCTGAAATGGTGATACCACACAATTTTGATTCAATGACTACTCCTTGCGCAGGCATTGTTACTGAAATTTGGTAACTCACGTTGGGGAAGTTTGTGCTAACTGTAAACTACATAAACTTTCACTCTTTTAATATATTCTCGTAAGGAATACACTTTGCAATGTGCTACTGGAAGCAGCAGAATTTCCAGGTAAATGTTAGAAGTTATCAAGCCGGCAAGCATTACTTGAGTAGCGCAGCGATTCCGAAACCGAGGAGCTGGCAAAACCACTGGGCGATTTTAGGATTCCCAATCCCATGAATGTCAATCAAGTTTGTTTTCACTTGTCTCTGCACTGCCCCGTTCGACTTATAACCTACTTGGCTCTGGAATCCTTCTCATTGAAGTCTCGCTACCTTTTGCTAGGCCTGTCTTGTTCTCGTACCGTCAGACACTCATCTTTACTATCAACTTTGAAGTCAGGGAGCTGTCGGGCTGTGCCCCCTGGTCTCTGCGAAATCTGTTTGGTTTTCCATTCAGTACTCAACATATATATGTCTCAGGTAACCTATATTGCGAGATCCTGACATGTTATCTGCGGTGCGTGCGGCTCCGCCGATGCCGCACCCCATGGATTCATCTTTACTATCAACTTTAAAACAGTATCCACCATTCCTTCAATGAAGGTGCTCCTAACCCACGTTGAGACGAAGTCAGGGAACTGTCGGGCTGTGCCCCTTGGTCTCTGCGAAATCTGTTCGGTTTTCCATTCAGTACTCGATATATATATGTCTCAGGTAACCTATATTGCGAGATCCTGACGTTATCTGCGGTGCGTGCGGCTCCGCCGATGCCGCACCCCATGGATTCATCTTTACTATCAACTTTAAAACAGTATCCACCATTCCTTCAATGAAGGTGCTCCTAACCCACGTTGAGAGGAAGTCAGGGAACTGTCGGGCTGTGCCCCTTGGTCTCTGCGAAATCTGTTCGATTTTCCATTCAGTACTCGATATATATGTCTCAGGTAACCTATATTGCGAGATCCTGACATGTTATCTGCGGTGCGTGCGGCTCCGCCGATGCCGCACCCCATGGATCATCACCTGAGTGTTGTTCTGACATCCCGTCAGGCCTATCTCTGCAGACTGTCCCAGCTCAGCAATCATCACCCGTCATCCCAACCTGTGTATCATGCCGTCACCTACCATCACCAACAACTTCTGGACTGTCATCATCTGACACTCATCTACAACACGCACCTGATCCTTACACCGCAAGCTGGGATCGGCCGATGCGATCAGGTCAGGATGATAGCTCGGATACGTCGTTTGCCATCACCGTATAGATACTGCTACGAATTCTGCTGAAGAGCCAAACAGATTTATTCAAGTGCCTTCAAAGCGTCGTCGCAACTCGAGGCAGTCGCATTTCATTATCGATGCATTCAACGCTTATAATGCGCCCAAGTGCAACCTTATACGGTAGTCGTAAAACCAATCGATACTGGATACCGTATTTCTCACTTTAATCCGCTGGAAATGAGGCAAGCATTTGAATATCTGGCTCCAGATGGCGTCCTTCAGGTTCGCCCCAACAAGCGGCTTAATCTTCTGGCAGTTGACATCCCAACCGAGGTCACCACTGAACGCCTTTTACAAATACAATCAATAGTAGGAATCGCGGTGTAAGCATACGAGCCCCGGCCATACAACTGTGGCGTAGGAGTAATCAAGGGTGTGCCCCTGGACCTTTCTCAAGAAGATATCTACTCGGCACTACAGCAGAGAGTTTCGATAAAATCTGCGCGCTGTCTAGAAAATTCAGACAATATCCGCATTGTTTTTGTGACGGAATCTGCGCCGGAATACATTATTCTTGAATATATACGCGATGTCGTGTACATGAACACAGTAAAAAGCCGCAACAACGTGGTAAATGTCAACGCTTCGGTCATGTGACTACTGCTTGCCGACTAGCCTTGCACTGCCCTCGCAGTGGTAGAAATCACGACCGTACCACGTGCCCAAGTGACAACACCATTTGTCCCAACTGCAGCAAGCAGCATGAGGCGACGTTTTCCCGCTGCACTGCCTACCAAAAGAAGGAACTAATATTTAAGTACAAGATATCCTACAATGCCGACTACAAGTCAGCCAAAGCTGCTTTAATTGAGCAAAATCAAATCAGGAGCAGTCATCACAGAAAAAAATCATTGACGGGAAAGCAAACACAAGAACAGTCACAAAAAAAATGCTGCCAGTCATCCAGGAATTGATGACGTGGTTGAATTCCCTCCTCTTCCACAGCGATCAGAGGTTCATCAGCCATCTATCAAGCTCACAAGGCATTCCTGCACACCAGCCTCATTCGAGGTGTGTATCCCGGAACCGCTCATGCGAAACCTCTATTCGCAAAACCTCCGAATATTGCAGTTCTCAACTGTGCTCACTTGTTCAGGCTGTTCATGCTTTTCTTATATCACTCTCCTCGCCAGTGGCGAAAGCCATCCTTACGATTCTTGAGTTCATCTCTCATCTCCTTATGCAACGGTGGTAGCAATCAATCAGTCGACTGCTCTCGCCAGCGTCCAAGTCGAAACAAGGCCCCCATCTTTCAATGGATTGCCTGCGGCCTCCGTCCCCGCCTCTCGGACTTTCGACACTCGTCACCAAGCATCGTTTCCCTATAATTGCTATATCAGAATCTTGGCTCAATACTGCAATCCATCTCTCAGGCTACACAGTACTGCAATCAACAACTGGTACGGACCTCAGTAAAGTTCTGGCTATCCGGAAAGACGTCAACATCACCCAGCATCCCATACCAACTGATACACATAATGAGTACATTGCAACCACTCTAAAGTGCATGGAAATACAGTTTATAGTAATTGTTGCCTACATACCACCTCGCGCTAATTTTAATATTGAACGCTTACAATATATTGTGCGAAGTACCCCTGTGCCACACAGTATAACGGGGAGATTTCAACGCACATCATCCTGCTTAAAGAGCAGTCAGATCGACAGTCAGAGGACGGCAGCTGTTGAAATCTCCCTACTGTTGAAATCTTCCTCTACGCAGATGGCATCTGTATATGGTGCTCCGGACGAAACAGGCGCATTGTGCATGCTCTACTACAGAAAGCAATAGGGTGCATTGTATTATTCTTAAACAAGCGATGTCTTGTTACATCTCCAGAAAAATGCGCAGCAATTTCATTTTCACGACGTGATCTCTCCCGTTACGGGCTGAAAATTGCTAGTACCCCTATACCATATGTCAGCCACCAAAAATTTCTAGGTGTGACCTTTCATGGTCACCACACAACTTAAGATCAAACTCTCCTCATACATGTCTATATTTCGTATGCTCTCAACAAACAGAAGAGGCTGCTCTACCGATTTTTTAATACGACTTAAGGGAGCACTTTGTGAAGGCCTTCTGCGTTATTGGGCGCGAGCACCGCCACTGGAGCGAACGGTGGTAATGTCGACCTAGGGGAGCAAGTGGGATCACGTGACTTCTCACGTGAACAAATTTAGATACTCATCCAAATACATTGGACACAAGACGATGCTGAGAACGCTGAGCAGAGAAAAGTTTACCACCTCGTACACGAAGTTCTAAACACTAATGCACCCCCCCCCCCCCCAGACTCCCTTTTGATACCCGCTCCGCTGTTCCCATCTTAGCATCCTCTTTAAGGAAAAGTACACGTGCCCTCATTCCGCCGTGTACTTTCCCTCTCCCTCATAACTTAACGAGATTGGAGGAGGTTTTCCTTAGAAGGATAAGAGCTGGGGCGGCCCTTACCCTGTCGGTAACATGCCGTTGGGAATCTCAAGAAGGCATCAGACCCACCACATGCCCGACGTGTTCCACACCAGATACAAAAGTGGATGTTAGCCACCTGCTGTGGACTTGTGCAGGGACAAGGGCATCAAGGACGCAGATTCTGCGGGAAGTGGGGCTAACCGCAACAAGGGAAGAGGACTTCTCCAAATGGCTCACCGACAACGATAAGAGCAGGAGCTTTCTCCGGTTGCTTACGGAAAATAATTTACATGGGTTTTTAGAATAATTTGCCTTATGGCAAGCTTGTGTAATAAAAAAAGACACCTACCTCTTACTGCTGCTGGATAAGACGTTCGATTGACTTTGTGTGTTTTAAAAGCTAATAGTCGCGTTTATTTCTATAGTTTTGGTTGATAACGAATGCCAGCGTTGCGCCTTTTAATCTCGCATTGCTACTGACGCTGCTGCAGCTTGCAGCGCGTTGCACAATTACAGGAGCGCTGTAGGATGCTTCTCCCAACTAAACCGCGGATTCCTCGCAACTCAAATTTCGCACAGAAATTGCATTTTGTCGTTGTATTTTTAATACCAGATTTGTTTGGGGTACTTCCCTGATTCGATCAGAAGTCGGATGTTCCCATCGTATCAGACGGCGGCGATGCCGGCGTCATCTCTGGGGCAGCGGCTCGTCTTGCATCGCCGCTGCCGCATACGATGTGAACATCCGACTTCTTCTTATCGAATCAGGTAAGTACCCCAAGCAAATTTGGTATTCAAAAATACTAAAGACAAAATGTCATTTCTGTGCGAAATTTGAGCTACGAGGATTCCGCGGTTCAGCTTGGAGAAGTATTCTACCGTGCGCCTGTAATTGTGCAACGCACTATATTTAAGCTGTTGATACGCCCTCTTATTGCTCTGTACCCAGACGTGAGCGATGGCCCCCGGCGCTAGCCCCCATTACTACCCGAAAAATAAGCTCACAGAATCTCCCTTAATCAAGAATTGAATAGGCGAGTGGTCATTATCTTGTGTTGAACAGACATTTCCGCGGCCAAGATTGCGTCCACGGAGTTTGGTGAGTTTCAGAAGGAACGGAGCGTGCGTTTTAATTTGCATTTATCACTTTTGAAGCTAACGACCCCATTGCTGGAAGGGTGGAAAAGATGCTGACTTCTTCACGACGCAGTACCCTCTAGAGAAAGGAAGGATCGTGCGAAAGCCAGAAAGTCTGAAATTTTTCTTAAAGAATGCGTTTACATGAAAATCTCACTGAAGTGAACTAAAAAGCGTCTCCAGTACTGTAGTTATTTCAAATGACAGAGTACGTGGATAAACGAAAGATAGGGCATTACATGCATGTCGGGATGTACTGGGGTATGCGCAAAAAAAAAGCTACTTTTAGTGGGGAAAACAAATGGTTTGGTTTGGTTTGGTTTGGTTTGGTTTGGTTTGGGTTTCGTTTGTGGGGTTTAGTCCCAAAGCGACTCAGGCTATGAGAGACGCCGTAGTGGAGGACTCCGGAAATTTCGACCACCTGGGGTTCTTTAACGTGCACTGACATCGCACAGCACACGGGCGCCTTGCTTTTCGCCTCCATCAAAAAGCGGCCACCGAGGCCAGGGTTCGATCCCGCATCCTTGAAAACAAATATCCGCTCGAACCAAGAATGGCAATGACGGTAGTTAGTGCACAAGAATTCTCTACATTGAACGCTTGTCTTAACACTTGCTATAAAAATAAATCTACGTCATCCCCACAGTCAAGCTAGTCTGCTCTACTACGTTCAAGGGAGAAGGCGAACGGTCCCACTTTCGCCGGCGCTATGGGAGGGCGCTCAGCATCTGTCAAGCTCCTGACAGTCTGCGTTCTCTTGCTGAGAAATCCAATTACCTGTTCAGTGACCGCTTACATCTGACTGTTTGTGTGGCAGCTTCAGTTGTTGTTGTTTTGTTTTTGTTTTTTCATAACAGCAATGCTGCAACCGGTGCGCGTCGTCGTCGCAGTAAAGCTATCCAACTTCGATATCTATGTTTCGGTTAAGTCACTGAAGTGCTTCCTTGCCGAATGAGTGGGTCTAATGCCTCAAATTAAGCTTGTACAGGCCCAGACTGAAGTGTATATCCAATAAATAAATGAACGCAATTCCAACGCGCAACCAAGCTGCCTAGGAAAGCATGCTACAACAGCAGTTCAACGTGCGTTATCCCACTCAGTTCGTCACGCGGGCGCTTCCGAGAGGTGGTGCCACGTATGTCCTAGCGCCCAATAGCCACCCAGTTCTTCAAAGCCTCTCGCAGGCAAGCATAAAACTGCTTGAAGCCATGCAGGCCAGAATTTCGAGAGTGCGCCTTGGTACGCTGGCGGAGAGCAGACGCATATTTGTAACCGTGCTGATACCACAGGCGCTGCTTCACGCCCAGCT